>NC_132866.1:7848465-8195132 GCF_048164855.1 Canis lupus baileyi
GTGATATGGTTTTTACATGGTAGCGATGACACTGAATTGAGAAAAATAGCCGATGGACAGTTCCCCCAAATCTCTTGCTGCTAAAGCCTTATGGGTGGGGCACCTGGATGGCTCAGTGGTTGAGCGTCTGCCTTTGGCTTAAGTCGTGAACCCAGGGTCCAGGGATCGAGTCCCACATTAGGCTTCCTATGAGGAGCCTGCGTCTCTCTCTGCCTATGTGTCTGCCTCTCTCTTTGTGTCTCATGAATAAATGAATAAAATCTTAAAAAACAAAAACAAAAACAAAAAAAATCCTTATGGGTGAAGCAGTGGAAAAAGCATCAGATTTGGTTCCATGGGCCTGGTCTTCCTCCCATCCCTCTGTGGATGGTAGGCTTCTTAAGGTCAGCTGGGGGCTTGGGATTGCTACGGAACAGGTGCTCACCATCATATCTGAATGGATATGTTAATAAATTGCTATTTGAATAGGAACCCCTAATCTTTAATAAAATTGTCAAAACTGCAGAATGTATGCTTCCCTCGGATTCATTTGAACACTGCCATATCTTATTTCTTTCTCCGTATGACCGTGCCTACATCTGTTTCCTCACTGTAGATACATACTGTATACTGCCCCCCCATCCCGCAACGTATCATTTGGAAGTTCTATTATGACATTTCACACCTAAATTCTAATTCTTCAGTACATACCTCTTGAAAACAAAGCCACTTTCTTCTATCCATCAATATTTTTGTTACACTAAAAACGATTATCTTTACAATATTCGGTCTAAGTTCCTATTTCCTCAACTGTCCTAAAAATGTGTTTCACGGTTATTTTTTAAAACACCAGGCTCCAATTCAGCCACACACATTGTGTTTGGTTGTTGTGCCCCTCAGTCTTTTTAATCCAGGATGGTTTCTCCACTTTTTCTTTTTTCTGGGACGTTTGTTTTTTTTGGAGAATGCAGACCAGTTGTCTTCTAGAATGCTCCACATTTTCGATCTGTCTTATTGTGTCCTTGTGGCTTTTGCATGTTCTTCTATCCCTCATGTGTCCTCTGCATTGGGAGAGAGGGCTAGAGGCTTCGTTAGGTTTCTTGGGTGAAATACTGTGTCCTGGGGTGAGGAGGGTACTTTGCAGGCACGGACAGGCCTGCAGCACCTCTGCTGGGGAGCCCAACACTTGGTTAAGGCAGCGACAGCGAGGGATCGCCATGTTAAGGCAACTTTTCTCTTTGTAGTTACTCTTCTGCAGGACGACATGCTGTCACTGTGTGAATGTCTTGCTTCTCCACTGCTTTTCACCCGTAAATCCAGCCTGAGTTCATTATTGCATTGGATTGCAAAAGGGAGCAACCTTTTTCCCCTCTCTCTGGAGCTGAGGACATCCTATAGCCCCAATCCCACCCACTGGGGAAAGATGTCTCCCTTCTCTGAGCCTCCTTTTCTCTGGGGGAGATTGATCTCAGCTCTCAGAAATAGTGTGAGGCTCCGCGAGGCAAAGAACAGTTTATAAACTGCAAAGTTCTATATTTTTTTTCAAGACTTCATTTATTTATTCATGAGAGATAGAGAGAGGCAGAGGGAGAAGCAGGCTCCCTGTGGGGAGCCCGATGTGGGACTCGATCCCAGGACCCCGCGATCATGCTGTGAGCCGAAGGCAGACGCTCAACCACTGCTTGGGTGCACCCAAGCACCCCGCTGCATTTGTTTCTGCAAACTGGGGACATGGTTGTAGAGGCAAGCTGACCAGGCCGGCCACTGCCCAGCGAGGAGTACACAGCATGTAATGAGTGTGGTTTGAGGGACACGCTAAACACAGGAGGAATATTCCAGCAGAATAGCAATAAATTCACATGGGGAAAATTGTATTATCTCCAGACAACATTTTACCCTTTTTTGAATTAGAAAAACAGATCTTGAACCTGACATTTTTTTTGCCCTTACTCCCCCCAGAGCTCTGTTGGCCCCGGGGACCATTCCAGTTAAGACAACTGGGCCCACCTCCTGTTCTTCAAAAATCACTGCCCATGAAGTTTCTAAAATGTGCTCAAGTGCAGTTGATTTTGCTCCCCGGGAGATATTTGGCAACGTATGGAGACATTTTTGGTTGTCACCCCTGTGGGGCTGGGTGCTGCTGGCCTCCAAGGGCACAGGACACCCCCATGACAGAGGGATGGATGTTCCCAAAGTCAACAGTGTTCAGGTTGAGAAATGTTGGACTAGACAAGAGACATTCTCATTAAAAGGGAAAGGATCCAAAGGGCGGTGAAGGAGAGATGGGGTGGGGTGGAAACCCCATATTTTCCTGGCAGAAAAGTGTGGTACAAAAGGGAAGGCTTCTGCCAGCCAGCACACGCTGCAATCGTCATGCCTCAGTTTCTTCTCTGGGCTCCTGAAAGAGGTGGAAAATAGAACTCGCGTGGTTTTTCTCCCAAAGCTGGAAGTCTGCTGGGAAACTGCAAACCCTGGACCTGCCCTGCCCATCTCCAGGATGTTTCCTAGCTTCCTAAATGCCTGCCTTTCTCTTCTTGACTCAGGCCCATCACGGAGGAGGAGGCCGCCTCCATTTCCACCCTGCAATCCCCTGGGTCACTGTTCGCCTCTGAGCCTCACCTCCCGCACTCAGCAGGTTGTCTCTGGAGACTGGTGGGCTGCCGCTGGCCCTTGGCTCCTGTGTCAGCATCTCTAAAGCTCTTAAATCTGCTTTGGTCATTTGTGACTGGCTGGTTTTTGTTTTTTTGGGGGGGTTTTGTTGTTGTTTTGTTTTGGGCTTTTTGTTTGTTTGTTCTTTTCAATAGATGGTGCTATCAGTTGATTACCATTAGCATCTTGGAGGGTCTTTTCCATGAGGATCTTGTTTTTGTTTTGTTTTGTTTTGTTTTAAGATTTTATTTATTTGAGAGAGAGAGAGCACAAGAGGGAGAGGGAGAAGCAGACTCTCTATTGAGCAGGGAGCCTGATGTGGGTCTGGATCCCACGACCCCAGGATCATGACCTGAGCTGAAGGCAGATGCTTAACCAACTGAGCCACCTCCATAAAGGCCTTGTTTTCCATGTAAACAGAATTAAGACCTTCAGGCAGGCTGTTATTATAGTGTTCAATGATTTCGAACTCTAGGTTTTTACTGATTCTTCTGTTTGTTTTGATCCCAGTTATCTTGAATAACTGGGACCTCATGAGAATGAGCAAATGCTGAGTTTGCCGTGCTCTTCATCTGGTGGGCACTCTCCCACACCCCTTCTCTCTAAAAAAGAAACCAACATGATAAACATGTTATTTTTCTTGTACCAAAACTGAGACATGGACTTCACCTTTCCCCCCAGACTAACCAGGGCTTTAGAAAGTAGAAAGAATCATTTTAACATTATACAAGTAGTTAATCACCTACTGAAATTTTGGAGAAAAAAATAAAGGAAGAGTAAAATTACCAACAGTTCTTTTACCAAAAGAAGTCACTAATAACATTTTATTTTCCTCACATCCAGCCCTTTCTCTATGGAGAAGCATATTGCAATCATGCTGTTGGACACAACTGCAATCACAAGTTTTTTTAATTCTGTATCATCATGGTTTAAAACATTAGGTCACAGGAACGTTTCAAGGTTATCGCAAACCCTTTGCAAAATAATTTTGTAGTGTTCTTTTACAGTTTGTTTTGTGATGTATACACTGCCAGTGATAAATTCTCTTGATGTTGTCTTTACTTCACTTTTATTCCTGAACAGTATTTTTGCTACATTTAGGATTCTGGTTTCACAGTTCTTGCCTTCAAGGACTTTAAAAATAAGTTTCAACTGTCCCCTGGTCTCCATGGTTTCTGATAAGAAATCTGCCGTCTTCCAAATTGCTGGTCCCCTATGTGCGATGCATCATTTCTCAGACTACTTTCAGGAATTTTGCTTTATCTTTGGTTTTCAGCAGTTTAATTATGATGTATCTTAACATGGTTTTAGTTAAGCCTATTTTGCCCAAGTTCTGCTGAGTTTCTTGGATCCATAAATTTATGTATTTTACTGAATTTGAGAATTTAAAAACATTTTTCTTGTTCTTTTTTTAATGTCATGCTCTTTCTTGGTTTCCAGTGACATGAATACCAGACCTTGTGGTATTGTCCCAAAGGACTCTGAGACTGTTTTTTCCCCCCAAACCTTTTTCTCCCCATCATTGGATCATTTCTATTGATTTATCTTCAAATTAGCTGACTTATTCCTTTGTTATCTCCCTTCTATTGTGCTCTTTTAGTGACTAAAAAACACTTCTTTTTGGCTATTGTATTTTTCAGTTATAAATGTCTCCACTTGGTTCTTTCTTTCTGGTTCTATTTCTTTGCTGAGAACGTTTGACTTTTTATTCATTTCAACAGTGATCTTTCCTACTTCACGGAGCATGGTTGCTTATTGTAAGTCTTTTGTTTGATCATGCCACTATCTGGGTCATCTTGTGGTGGGCTTGTCTTGATTGACTTTTCTCTGGAGAGTTGTTGGGATTTTCCTGGTTCTTTGTTTTGTTTTTGCTTTTTTTGTTTTTAAAAAGATTTTATTATTTATTCATGAGAGACAGAGAGAAAGAAGGAGAGAGAGAGAGGCAGAGACACAGGCAGAGGGAGAAGCAGGCTCCATGCAGGGAGCCCGACATTGGACTCGATCCCAGGTCTTGAGGATCACACCCTGGGCTGCAGGCGGTGCTAAACTGCTGAGCCACCAGGCTGCCCCTCCCTGGTTCTTTGTATGCTGAGGGATTTCAGATTGTATCTTGGGTAGTTTGACTACTACCTGATGAGATTCTGGTGCTGTACAAAGCTTCTGGTAAATGTTGATTGTTTTGTTTTGTTTGGTTTTAGTGGGTAACCAACCTGCTTAGGGTTGACCACGAGTACCTGCCCACCTTCTGTTGGGCTGCAATTTCAATGTCAGCTTATTTTTGAAAACCTTTGCAGTGCTATTCAGGTATGTCCTCCGAGTGCACCCTGCAGGGTCCAGCCTGGCATCTGGACTGTGCTCATACTGCAGCTAAGCTCTTGAAGACTTGTCTCTGCTGCTTTGTGTTAGTTCCACACACACACACACACACACACACACACGCACACGCACACGCACAGTTCAGAGATGAGGCTGGGGGCATCATACACGGAGATGAGCCTGGGATGTCAGGTCCAAGGGATCTCTTTTTTCAGCTTTCTCCACACATTCCAGCTCCTAGGGTCCCCTCTCCTGGTGCCCTGGCTGGAAAGCTGAGGCTTTTATCTTCCTTGTATTCTCTCTCAACACTCCCCACCACCAACATGACTGGGTCCACACTGGAGACAAAGCAGCTAGAAAAAAAGGAGAAAGAAAAAGCCACAGGCAGTCTTCCTGCCTCACTTTGAGCCCGAGAGGCCCCCTTTCCAGGTAGCTCTAGTCAAAGAAAATAGTTTTCTCAGAACTTGAAGTGCTTGCATGGCCGCCATGCCCACTGGTGCATGCAGGGGTTGTGGCCTCCTGACTCGGGCCACTCAGGGCCCTCAGAGAGGAAAAGGAGGAAACTCTAAAACCAATTGGGGATTCTTCCCACATTCCATCCTGCAGGACCTGCCCTGCTGGTTCTCCAGCCAGAAAGAGAGGAATTCTCTCAGAATTTATTTTGTCCACATCTGCTGCACGGTTTCAGGATTTGACTGCCTTCACATCCAAGCTGGAAAATATGGGAGGGGACCCCAACACGCTCACTACCATATTGTATTTTTTCAGGCTCTGATTTCTCTCTTCACTCTGCTTCTTTTTATTTATTTTTCAGAGTACTCTGGTAGTTATTTCATATATTCTATCAAGGTTTCTAGTTGCAATCAGTGGGAAGGGTGGAACAAGCTGTGCCTCTCAGCCAGAATCAAGGCCTGTAGGATTTTTTTCATGGCTGTATAACATCTTATCAAACACATGTGTCACGTTCCTTGAAATTTTCTCCTAATGTATTTTGGGTCATTTTTATTTTGTTTCTATTATTGTGAATAAGGCACAGAGAATACCTTTTTTCTGTGTTAAGAATTATTATCTGGGCAGCCCGGGTGGCTCAGCGGTTTAGCGCTGCCTTCAGCCCAGGGCCTGATCCTGGAACCCCGGGATCAAGTCCCATGTCGGGATCCCGGCATGGAGCCTGCTTCTCCCTCTGCCTGTGTCTCTGCCTCTCTCTCTCTCTCTCTCTCTCTCTCTCTCTCAATCTTTCTCTGTTTCTCATGAACAAATAAATAAAATCTTGAAAAAAAAAGAATATCTTACAACAGATATTCAGGAGTAGAATTACTGAGCCCAA
Source organism: Canis lupus baileyi (assembly GCF_048164855.1). Classification (NCBI taxonomy): domain Eukaryota; kingdom Metazoa; phylum Chordata; class Mammalia; order Carnivora; family Canidae; genus Canis; species Canis lupus. Next base: position 7,854,737 of record NC_132866.1, read on the forward strand.
TAAGGTCAACATTCTTAGATCTTGTGTTTCCTTCCATCTGGAATGCTCTGCCCTATGCCTTCCTACAAATGGATCCTTCTTGTCATTCAGCTCTCAATTTAAATGTCACCTCCTCAGGAGGCCCCTGACTCTTCCATCACCCGCCATATGCTCTTGATCACGACATACTGTTTTAATTTCTTCCTGCCTTGTTTCTCTGTATAAAGTTGTCACACTCATCATTTTCCCTGGTGAGTGTCCCTACTAGAATGTCATCCTCCAGTATGGGGACCTGTCTCTCTCACTCCCTGCTATTCCCTGGTACTTGGCATAGTGTCTGGCATGTAGTAGGTGCTCAATAAATGTTTGTTGAGCACATGATGTAGCATAGTGTTTAAGCATATGTGTTCTCAGACTGCCTGGGTTTGAATCCTCGCTCAGAGCTCCTAAATTGTTGGGGGATAGATGATAAGGTACGAGAAGCTCAGGGCCTGGGGTATATGGCAAGCATTAGGGAACACCTGTGCTTACTGTGTGCTACCCTGAAATTTTTACTTCCACAAAGTGGGGCTACTAATCCTTCTCCCCTCTTCAGTGTACAAAAAGGGAATGTTAGTGGGAACACGTTTTGTTGTTAGGTAAGAGGGGGCCGTTAAAATCTGAGGCATTATGGCTATTATGTGTACAACACAGTAAGAAAATTTCAAACGGATTGTGAAGCCCATTACATCTGTCTGCTAAGAGTGGCAGTTGAAATGAAGGTTCTGTCCGCGGGCTCTCTCCAACTCCCCAGTGCTTTTGCAATGTTTCATTTTGAAGGGAAGTGTTGAAAAAAAAGGCCATGCTGGGTGTAAGAAATGACTGTGTAATTTAATTATTTTAATGACATTAAGAATGTTAGTCACTGTAACTTTCCTTCCTGTGGCTGGGTACCTCAAAGTGGATCCTTAATTAGAAACGGAATGAAGGATCTTTTCTATGGGCTTCTCTGGAGAGATGTTCCGGGGAGACTCATGACATTCTGAATACTTTGGCATCTGGTGATTGTATAGATCTATTTTCATCTCCCTGCGCTCTCTCTGCCTCAAGCTCTTTCTGAATATCCGTGCCTCAACCCAACCTCACTCGATTTCAGGAAAGCCAGGCTCAGCCTCCCCTCCCCACCCTCCCTCTCCTTGCTCCCTCCTGGCTTCTATTTTTCCATCTGTCCTGCCCACTCTCTTCCTCCCTCTCTTCCCTGCCCCAGGGCAGGTGGGAAGCGGCTTGAGCCAGAGCTAGAAGCGGCCCTTGAGATAATAATGCAGGCAGATCAAACCCACGAACATTAATTTGATGCGTGTTGTATGCTGGGTTCTGAGCTCAGGGTAGTTGAGATCCAAGGTCCCTGCCCTTGAGGAGCTTTAGAGTTAATGAGATCAGATGTGCACGCACACACACGTGCACGCACACACACGCACACACACATACACACATGGGAAAGTTTAACAGAGAGAGCTTAAGGCAGTCTGAGAAAGATGGCCAGCTGCAGTGAATAGAAACTCCGGTGGGACTATGGGAAGGAGCAGTCACTGTCATACCTAGTTGGTGTATGGGGGTGGGGGGGAGTGTCAAATTGGGTAGCTTAGTGGCTTGGCTGCCTCAGGCTCACAGACTGGGATTTAGGAACCCAGAATAATTGAGAGCCTCATGTTTATGGCTTGTCAGTACAGAGTGGCTTCTGTATCCCAGGCCCCTGGCCATCACCCCATGGGTCCCTTCCCTTCTTGCTTCACCCAGACACCCCTGTCACACATAGCATCTTGCCCCTATCTCCGGGATGCAGTTTCAACTCAATAGTGCCCAACACTGTGCTCCCAGGGCTGGAAATAAGTGGAGGCTGAGATGGTCTCCCTGCTGCAGGAATTTGGATTTGCACCCCACTCCAAGCCTGAGAACGGAGCAAGCCTTATGCCAAGTGCCCTTAAATCCACAAACTCCCAGAACTGGAGGCTGGCACAGAGAGGGACTCTGGTTTGGGAACTACAGAGGACTCTGGTTGCAGCAGCGGAAACCTGCTCAACCCCAGGAGGGGGCTTTGTTGGAAGACTCCAGATGTCTTCAATGGAACTCCAGGGCTGGGGTTGTGCACCAGCTTTCAGAGCAAGCAGAACCAGAACTGGGACATCTAGAGGTCACTTACCCAGTCTCCTGTAGTCTGCTCAGCTTTCAAAGTGATACTGAGCGAATGTCTACTCTGGACAGATTCTGAGTTATGGTGTCAGGGGGTCAGACACAGACCCTGTCCTCAGGGAGCTACAGACCAGCAAGGAAAATTGACATTACACGAGGCAACAAGTTAGTAAAACATGACCAGCATGTTAGGTGCCAGGAAGGAACCAAGCAGCTGGCCTCAATGGAGACCAGTAGGCAGAGCTTACTTGGGACAGAGAGAGGGAGGAGGTCTCTCTGGGGTTCAAAGTGCAAATGGATGAGGAAGAAGCAGGTGTATGAAGAGCGGGGTGAAGAACATTCAGGCAGAGAATCAGTGAGTGCAAAGGCTTGGAGGCAGGAAAGACCCTCACTTTTGAGAAAATACAAGAAGCTGGTTGGAGGGAGGGATGGGCAAGGAGCCAGGGAAGCTGTTGGCAGGGACAGGTCCAATCTCAAATGCCGGAGGAAGGAGTTAGTGCTTGATTCTTAATGTAAGGTGGGTCATGGAAAGGGTTTAAAGTGGTGTGTGTGTGTGTGTGTGTGTGTGTGTGTGTGACTTGATCCAATTCTTGTTGTAAACTGATCCCTCCATCTGTGGCAGGCAGAGCAAACTAGGAGCAACAATCATGGGCATCGGGGCCGGTGAGGAGGCCATCAAGCACTCAGGCTGGAGACAGTGCTGGCCAGGACGGGAGTTGGGATTTTAGACAATCAGAGGAGAAAAGGGACTCATTTTGGAAGTTGAAGGGACAGGCATGGCGTGCCGATGGCTGTTGTGCTGGGAGTGTGGAAATAACGCCGAGTGCCAGGTTTAAGTCACCATCCGGGAACAAGATGGTGTCATTTACTGAGAAGACAAAACAAGTTTGGGGGAGCCAACTGAGAATTCACTTTGGATTTCCCTCTGGGATGTTGACACAGTGTCTAAGTGGAGAGGTCCGGAGGCTGCGGACATACCGACCTGGACTTTGGAGAGCCCCTGGGGCGTGGGGTCTCCCTGGGCCCCATCTGCATCCGCAGGAAAGGAGGAGAGCCCCCAGAGAGAGGAGCGGGAGAACTAGAAGAACAAGGGGCCCACTGTCTGAGGTCTCGGCAGAGGATGAGGAGGCATAGCCGGCCTGGTCAGGGCGCGGAGAGGAAAGCCAAGGACGTCAGGCATTCAGCAACCACATGGGGGAGTGTGTGGGAGCAAGCCACGGTCCACAGTGTCCAACAGTGCTGAGACATGGAGGAAGGAAAGGACAGTCATATTTGGCCACAAGGAGTCCATGGCCGACCTTGGCAAGAGCTGTGTTGACCTTTGACTTGACCCTACTCAGTTTCCCGGCTTCTCAGTCCACAGAGCAGCTTAGAATCCCTCTGAGCTTACTCGCTCCATCCACAGGATGAGCCACCAGCCAACACAACAGTCGTCCCTCAGGTGGAACTCAGATCCCCAAGGGAGGGAGTGTGCGGTGGTCACCCCAGGGCTAGCAGGTGCAGCCGGGCTTGGGGAGTCACAGAGCGCAGGCCCAGGGCAGCTCCCAGCCTTCTGGGGTGCTGGAGGCTGCTGCTTTCTGGGCTAGACCAACAACTGGAAGGAGGCTGACTGCATGTGGTTAGACCGCCGGTCCACAGCATCTTCCTGAGCATCAGCGCTTCCTCTCCATGGCCCTGGAGCTGCTGGTCACCATGGAAACAGAAGCTTTGTTCACCGCTTCCCCTTCTCTCTCTCTCACTCCTCCTCCTCCTGTTCCCCCTCTTTCCTGTCCTTACAGCCACACGCCTCTCCTCTCTCCTTTTCCTTCCTCGATTTTTATTCCTCATTTTCTGTGTCGCTTGCCCTGACTTCCTCATTTGTTATTTTATTTTTCTATTACGTGCAGCTTTGTTAGCCACCTTTAATTCCCTCCGAGGGCTTAAGGTAGCTGTACTCATTTAGATGTATGCACATCCCCGTCTACACACATAAAGCACATCCGTGATGCAAGATCCCGGCGCCCTTTGACCACGCCGGCGCTGGCCCAACGATTATTAGAAAGAGAATAAAAGAGTGGGGACATGCATGCTATAGCCTTGCCATTCACCAGACGCTACTCGGAGTACAGGATTTTCTTTTAGATTATCCTGAGACCCGCATTTAGATAAGACAGCTTCTTTGGCATATCTGTGAAAAAGTTAAAAACAGCCAGGGTTTGATTGCTCCTATCTTAGCAAGCTTAGCTATCAGTCATGCTCGGCTAAAAACACCCACGGCGCATCTTCGATTTTATGTACACACACAACTAATCCAGGTTCTTCCAAGAATGCATCTGCCAGAGTCTCTCCACATTAATCAAATCAAGGCAGAGAGCCCAACAGCCAACTCCATGGAGAAGAGTGCGGATACAGAGCTCCCCCCGGCCTCCAGAGCAGAGCCTGGGCGCCTTCTCCATCAGCAGGTGGCTCCCGGTGCACCAGAAGATCTGGACCTCCAGGGAGCTCCCCAAGTGGGCTAGCTGGGTCCTCTGTGGGTGCTCAACCCAGGATGGCGAGCGGACCAGGGCTGGCACTTCCTTCATGACCTGCAGAGCCAGGTGGCAAAGAAACAACAACAGAACAGTTGAAACATAACTAGATGGCCGACTGGATTGGGAATTTATTTTTCTTTTTAAATGGTAAATCGTGAGGGTCAAAATGACAAACGTGGATTGCTTATAAGGTTCCAGCGCAAACTGAGTTCATTGGCCTTCACCACTGGGCTGGGCGGTGGGCGTATTTGAGGCCATGTTCCTGAGCCCAGGCAGGTGTCCCTGGGTGAGTCCCAGGGCAAGTGCCCCAGAGAGGGCTAAAAATGAAAACAAACTATGAGTGGCCACCAGCGTGCCTTCTGTCTCCCCCTTTGAGGACTGTCTCTGGAAGGCCGGGCTGTGGATGTGGGCTGTGGCCAGGGCTTCGGAGCAGAGTCCCGAGTCCAGCCTTTGCAACACCTCATATGATCTGTTTCCCCAGCCTTGCAGTGGACAGGAGCCCCCTGTCTGGCAGGGATGCTCTGGGGTACAGGCTCTGATGTGGGCCCAGCGGCCGGGCACCACTGTGGCCCAGCGACGCTCTGGGGTGCCTTTGCCTTCACAGTGACTGGGGGGTGCCTCATGTGACCTCTGGGCTCACTCTGCACACCTCTGGCCACCTCTCCGTTTCAGCGGTCCTGCCTCTTCCACTTCCTAGAGGATCCACGCTTCTCTTTCCTGGGCTCTTGGAACTCCCTCTGGCCTGGCCTCACTGCCCGGGTAGCTAGCATTCTGCTGCTATTCTTAGCTCCGTCACTGTTCCCCTCCCTCCGAGAAGTACCTGGATGCTCTAAGATCAGGAGAGGAGCCCCACCAGGGAGAGAGGCTGCTGGGCCCCCGAGTGTCCCTGCTCATATTATGTCGCACTTGTCTGCTCACTTGTCCCCTGGCCCATGAGGCTTTGAGGCCAGGGGTCCCTACGCTTAGCACGGGGCCTGGAACATAACAGGCGCTCAATAAATGTTTGCTGAATGACTTCGTGAATGAAAGTCTTATCAAGGGAAACCTAATTCAGATTCATTCTGGGCTGAATTGTGTCCCCACAAAAACAGATACGTTGAAACTCTAACCTCCAGTGTCTACAAATGTGACCTTATTTGAAAATGGGGTCTTTGCAGGTGTAATCTGGTTAAGCTGAGGTCATTAGGAGGAGTCTTAACCCAGTGCAGTTGCTGTCCTTATAAGAAGCGGGAGATTCGGGATCCCTGGGTGGCGCAGCGGTTTGGCGCCTGCCTTTGGCCCAGGGCGCGATCCTGGAGACCCGGGATCGAATCCCACGTCGGGCTCCCGGTGCATGGAGCCTGCTTCTCCCTCTGCCTGTGTCTCTGCCTCTCTCTCTCTCTCTGTGACTATCATAAATAAATAAAAAAAAAATTAAAAAAAAAATAAAACTGCTTTAAAAAAAAAAAAAAAAAAGAAGCGGGAGATTCAGACATGGACACACCAGGACAGTGCCATGTGACAGCAGAGAGGAACAGACAGAGGTAGGATGGCTCTGTAAAGCTGGCAATGGAGATCGGCACGATGCGGCCTCAAGCCGAAGACTGCATGGGGCGCCAAAGCTGGAAGAGGCAGGATGTGTCGTCCCTTTGAGCCTTTGTAGGGAGCAGCTCTGCTGACACCTCGTGTTAGGGCTTCTGGCCCCCAGAACCCCGACAGGACAATTCTGTGTTCTCTGAAACCACCCAGTTTGTGCCACTTTGTCACAGCCGCGCCGGGAGACCGATGCAAGGTCAGTGGTGAATCAGAGAAGAGGTGCGATTGGTTCAGCCTCTGTGGCTACTTCTGTCTTCTATCTATTACAGTCCGGAGCATTTCCAGGACTATTTAGCGATTGACAATTCAGAGCCCACCTGGTGCTTGTCCCTGGCGGACACTACTGGGAGGACTTCTGGGATGGAGAAAGCTGGGCTCCTGTGGGAACCTCCCTCTGCAGCCCACCTGCAGGCCTGGCTCTGAGGTGAGGCGGGGGCCGGTGGGGTAGTCTCCAGAACCTGTGGGTGGGGGCAGCGATGTTGGGGGTGCCGTCAGGTGTGATGGGTGCTGAGTTGGCATTGGAAGGCGTCTACTGGGGGAGGGCAGGTGGCCTTGAAGAAGAGCCCACATCCAAGACTGTGGATGCACAGAGGGGGAAGGAGTGAAGGAGCCCAGCCAGGTGGCCCAGGGCAGGCGCTGGCCCAGGACTCTGACATCAGAGCACGACACCAGTGTGGTGCAGCTGGGAGAGGAGAGGGATGCATGGGGAACAGGGCAGGTGCATAGGGCCCGAGGGTGCAAGTTGGCCCCTGTAGTGGGGTTGAGCTCAGGGGGGCGAGCGTGGCCATCAGAGGCTCCCCAGTGTGCTCCAGTCCTGTCTGCAAAGTGGGGCTGTGATGGTCCTGCCTACCGGGCTCTGCATGGCTCTCCTGGGTGGGACCGTCCCTGGACATCGGGGAAGCTCCAAGAACATGACAGGAGGGAAGCATGTATATAGTTATCCACTCATCCCTCGCCTTCTTGGCTTATTTTAAATGAAATCAGAACGACTTGTTGAAAGCTGTTCCTCAGGGAGCTTTTACTGGCTTTCCATTTGAGTCATGCTTTAGACTTTTCGAGTGCTGACTACCAACCTCTGCAAGTGGGGGTGTGTCAACGGCGATGCAGCGGTGTGCAGTGGAAGGAGAGTTATTCTGGGGTCGTCGACTAGCCCAGCGAGTAAACATCATAGGATACAAGCAGCCCTGGACCAAGGCCTTTAGAACTAAATGACCGGCCGGGGAAGGTAACAAATGACAGGGAGGCAGGCTTTGATTTGTTACATGTGACCGTGCGGAACATAAATTATATAGCTGCTTTCTGGGCAGGGCACCAGCTAATTACTTTATTCAACACAGATTTGTACTTTGGCAAAAGATGTTCTTAAAAAAAAAGAGTTAAGCCTGGTGCAGACTGCAGTCTGAATTTATAGAAGCAGAATTTGGGAGGTAGCGGGACCTTGCCAGGGGGCCAGGCATAGACCTGTCACAGGTGGGACGTGGGTCAGCGGAATGTGCCCTGGAAGCCTTTCCTGGACGTAGGACCCTAAAGTCTATGGAAAGCAAGTGTCTTTGGGATGCAAGCAACACATAGATCCTGCTCTCTGGTGAGGGCTTCTGGGTTTTCAGAAGAAAATTTTATTTATTTATTTATTGGAGGGGGGTGTGGGGCAGGGGCAAAGGGAGAGGGAGAAGCAGACTCCCTGCTGAACAGGGTGCCCGCCTCAGGACTCGATCTCTGAACCCGGGATCACGACCTGAGCGGAAATCAAGGGTCGGATGTTTAGCCAACTGAGCCAACCAAGGCGCCCTGTGGTCACGGTTTCAGATTCTTTTTTTTTTTTTTTAAACAAAATTAAAGCTGTGTGCTCTGTATACTATAATGAGGGAGGCAAGTCATTTGTACGTTTGTCCAAACCCCTTAGAATGTGTGGGACCAGGGGGTGAACCCGGATGTGAAGTACAGACGGCAGGTGATGAGGCCATGTCAGTGTGGGTTCGTCCTTGGGGGGCTGTTGATGGCGGGGCAGGTGTGTGTGCAGGGGGTTTGTGGGAATCTCTGTACCTTCCTCTAAATGTCACCGTGAGCCTGAAACTGTTCTTCAAAAAGAAAGCAAAGTCCTTAATTGAAAGACAGTTAAGGCCTAAGGTGAGGACAGTGGGTTTCCACACCATGCGGTACGTGTACGGTTTGCGGAGTTTCAACAAATGCACGACCAGCACCCAAGGCGGCCCGGAGCCCTGGTGCCACAGCAGCTGTTTGAACTATCAGCTCCGGGGATGTGGACAGGTTCCGCCCACTCCAGGTGTTCTGGAAGGCTCCACCTGGTTGCAGACAGGCAGACAGGCCAGGTGGCCCTGCGACTTGCTCAAAGAGGCAAGTGTTACCTGCCCAGTGTTACCTCGGAGGGACCCCTTGTCCCTCTGCCTCCCCTCCGTGCCCATGCCTCCCTCCTTCCCTACCTTCTTCCCTCCCTTCTTCCCCCCCCCCTTCTTCCCTCCCTCCCTCCTTCCCCTGCCTCTCTGCCCCTTCCCTCTACCTCCCTGTCTCCTTCCCCCCACCCCTGCCTCCCTCCCCTGTACCTCCCTTACTCCCTCACCTTGTCTCCCTGCCCCCTCCCCCATGCTCCCCTCCCCTTTGCTTCCCTGCCCTGCCCCTCCCCCTGCCTCCCTCACCACCACCCCCATCCCATCCCCTTCCCCTTTGCCCTCCCTGCCTCCCTCTCCAGTCCTGCCCAGCCTCCCTCCTTTCCTTGCCCCTCCCTGCCTTCCTCTCTCAATTCCTTTCTTTCTTCCTTTTTCTTTCTTAACTGTTTATCCAAAGCTGTAAGTTTTGTCGCTGCCCGGGCTTATTTCCTTAACACTTCGCTCTCTCTAGAATATAAGCTCCACGGAGGCAGTGGTGATGCCTCTCATGCACATCCACGCATCCTAGACCTTGGGGCTGAGCCCCTCTCTTGGCACCGAGCGGACACTCACTGGCTGTTTCTACACACCTGCATGAGCCTATGGGGGGGGGGCGGGGAGTGGAATCTGTGAGTCTAGGATGGGAACAGCAGAAGAAACACTTATAAATTATTCTCTGGATGGGCCGATGCTCTCAGGGACTCCCAGCCGGGCCCTAAGAGGAAAGCATGCTGGGACTGTGTCACCTGCCATGATCCCCTGCGGGGTCAGGGTGGGCTGTGGCGTGGCGGCAGGGAGCCTGGGTGGTGACACTGTCCTCCCTCTGCACACCACGGGCACCCTGCTCATGCCCACCCCGGCGACGCTGCTTGCTCTGCACGCTGTACCTTCCAAGTAGACGCATTTTCATGATCACATCGTATAAAGCACAGAAATCTGAGAAAGAAAGGAAGATCTGATTTGAAGAATAGTCTCTTCTGCTGACAGAAAGCTGTGTGTTTGAAAGGGAGAGAGTTTCCCATTGGGAGGCCTCCAAAAATAGTCCTTGTGATTCGAGAACCACTTTCCTCCGTTTCAGGCCGATATTAGCAAATCGTTTTGGCGGCTGCAACAGGTACCCCCACCGTCCACGGAGCCTCTCATCAACACTCCATGCTGATGGGACCCTCTGGAAACATAGCTCTTCAGAACACATGGACACACCCATGTGCACACACACGCACACACACCCCTTTCTGATGCTTCTTACAGGTGTCTCCCAGCATGACGTTCAGTGCCCTGAGCTCAAAGGGGCAGAAACTCATAAATCCTGGAGGTGAACTCCAGATGCACAGTGGACATGCACTGAGTTGCTGCTGGGCAGTGGGAATTTCAGTGTAGAAGAAGACAGGGGCTGGTTATGGCAAGGGAGGCAGCATATGCAACGCGGTGTAGACATCCTCCTCAGCTCTCCCCCTGGCACCACGTTTCCGTCTTTCTGGCCCCTAGTAGTTTGGGACCCTGCTCCTCTCTCTCCTTCCAGAAAATGCATGGGAATGACTTGAATCCTGAGGAAATGTGAGAGGTTTCCTGCACAGATTTCTTATCTTTGGAAGGTCCCCAGCTCTTATGGAGCCAAGTTCGGGAAAATTCAGCACCCATGGGGGAAAAATGTAGTATTTATTTATTTATTATTATTTTTTTGGTGTGGCATTCCATGGCAGGGAATTTGCAGTGTGAGTTTTATGAAGCGTTACAGCTTCTGGATTTAATTTAAACTCTATCCCGATATTGTGCACACATGGCCAGGGGCTCAGAGACAGCTGAGTAGGGCTGACATGATTTATGGCAGGGATATTTGGGAAGCGGCAATCTGCCAGCCCCCACAAGAGCCTGCGGCCATCCGAAGATGTACCACACCTACCGGAGTGGGGAGGCTACCACGGGTAGGAGGAGAGGCCAGCCTCGGCTTGCCATCAGCCTGACCTTTGTGAGGCATGTCCCATTTGTGAAGCATCTTTGATTCTTTTCTCTCTTTTCTGAGCTTGGTGAGCATGAGCATCATTTCATAGATGGCGAGGCTGAGGCTCGATGAGGTGAAATGACGAGGTTAGTGCATGGTCTGCCCGTGTCTCCCTTTCTTTCTCACATGGTTTCTTTCTTTCTTTCTTTCTTTCTTTCTTTCTTTCTTTCTTTCTTTCTTTCTTTCTTTCTTTCTCTCTCTCTCTCTCTCTCTCTCTCTCTCTCTCTCTTTCTTTCTTTCTTTCTTTCTTTCTTTCTTTCTTTTTCCTCACGTGTATCTTAGGAGACTTCTGGAATGAAGTTCAGAGACGTGGGAATCCAGCAGGTGAGCACATGGAGGAGCCAGCAGGGAAGGCTTGCTCCAGCAGGGTGTGGGCGAACAGGTGTGTGCGGGAGCCGTGTGGATGCTAAGACCTCGTTTCCTACCTGGACATCACCCAGGAGTGGGGACGGCACTGGGAGAGGAGGCTAGGCCAGAGCACGGAGACCAGGGCTTTGGGCGTCATCCTCCGGATAGCAGGGAAGCAGCAAAGGGTCTGACTTGTGCACTGATGGAGCTGGAGAAGGGGGTGGCTGGAGAAGAAGGAGGAGCCCTGAACGTGATAGGCAAGCATGAAGCGGGTTGGGTCCCAGGGCCACAAGGAGGTCTGGAGCCCCATGTGGTGAGTTGAGCCATTTCTGGGTCATTGGCATCCTCTGTCCTGGACTGAAGGCTTTGGGGGTGCAGTCATGGTGCATTAGAAGCTCAGGGGCTGAAGGAGGAGGAGCCTCCAAGGTCACCTAGTTTGCAGATGGGATGTCCAAGGCTCTGAAAGACCCAGAGCACAGAGAATGGTGTCCCTAGAACCAAAGCGACTCAGGGCCAGCACCCTCTCTTCAGTCTGCTCTCTCTGGGACCATGGCTTCATCATCAAGTCACACCGTCTGTAAATCTGGAAACACCAGGCTATGATGCCCAGCTGCCAGGCTGTTGTGTTCCTCATCATTTTGTCCTGCTCCCTCTTTGCCTTTGTTAGAAGGCCACATCACAGCACATGCCCATTAGGATTAGCCTCGCTGGGGGCAGCATAGGGCACTTGAATGCAAGCACCTAATAAGACAGCTGCAAAGCCCTGCTCTGTCCTGGCCTTAGGGTGGCTTCCCTGCATGGCTGGGCTGCCACCTGCCTGGCCCAGAGCGTGGTCACTGGACGCACTCTCAGAGACTCTGGCTTCCCAGGCCAGCATGGCTGTGTCTCCACTAGGAAGGAGGAGCAGGGCTGTGCTTGGTGCTCCAGTGGTGGGTGAGCTGGGGAAATGGGGGAGGGGTGACAGGATGGGAAGCAAGGACAGGACATGAAGCAAGGACAGGACAGGTGGTGGCAGAGTAGATGGCCCTGATGGGGGCTGGAGAGGGGGGGAGCCCCTTGTGAGAATGCAGAAGAGGCACTCAGTTTGGACACAGAAGGGCTTCATGATTCTAAAGATGTAGGGGTGAATTTGGAAGCACAGGTTAAGGCCAGAGTCGGGGAGAGCCGGCCTGTGTCAGCCTTTATTGAGCCCCGACCCCATGAGGTTAACAGTGGGGATGGTGAGAATACAATGTAAGCCTTCCCAGACTCTGTTCTCAGTGCTTTGAACACAGTAACCACCAATCCCCATAAATCTGTGAGGTCGGGATGATTTTCGTCCTCATTTTCCAGAAGGGGACACTGAGGCACAGACAGCTGAGGCACCTGGTCCAGGACTCAGCTGAGGGTGACCGTGCCAGCCTCTGAGCTCGGGCATTGCTCCAGGGCCCACTCTCTTAGCCACTGACCCAGCTGTGTCTCACCTACTCAAGCATCAGGGCAATCGGGAGAGATCGGGTGGGTGCCATGAAGAAAACGAACAGGATGCAGAGCTGGGAAACGAGGGGAGAAGGGTGAGTCCTAGTGGAAATAGGATTTTCCAGAAAGGGCTCTCTGAGGAAGGGACATTGAAACTGACCCCTGAATGGGGCACCTGGAGGGCTCAGTCGGCAGATCCTGTGACTCCTGATCTTGGGGTCGTGAGTTCCAGCCCCACGTTGGGTGTAGAGCTTACTTTTAAAAAAACGACTGAGTTCTGAAGGATGAGAGGGATAGTACTTATTTAAGAATTATTATTATTATTATTATTATTTGAGTAATACCCAAGGGAAGGCTTCAGTTGAAAAAGAAAATATTGCATATTGATTTTAATTGTTGTTTTGCTATTTTTGCTTTGCCTCATCAGCATTATTATTATTATTATTATTATTATTATTATTATTATTTTTCTCCAAAGAGGGAGCTAAGCACTCTACTGGCCAGAGCGGAGGGCACACACAGAGCTCCATGGGGCAGGCGCAGGTCCCAACCAGGCTGACCCATGCCAGAGGCTGAGAGCTTCCCAGAAAGTCTCCTATTTTTGTCAGGCTGTAGCTATGCCAGGCAAACCTTGTTTAATTTGGATCTCTGGGGTGTTTAAAAAATTAATTGGTTTGGCTCCAACTTTTCCTCCTTTGAGAATAAGATCCATTGTAAAATTAAAGTGGCAGTGCCAGGGGGGAAATGGTCTCTGCACCTAGTGAAGAACCTCCTCTCCCCAGCCTGGGGAGGAGAAGGGAAGACTGTGTGCTGGGTGGGCTCAGGGGACGAGTGGGGTTCTCCTCCTCATGTTGTGTGCACCCCTCCCTGGGAGGGCTTCAACCATGTGGAGTGGGGGGAGGGGACCCTAGGACCAGGCAGTGATGCGGGCAGTGGGATGGGATGGATAGGACGGTGTCCCAGATCTTCAGGCTGCAGCAGAAGGCCGGGAGGGGCCCCTTGGAGGAAGTCGATGTGGCCTTTGAAGGTCAGTTTCAGTGCATGACCATTTATTGAGCACCTACTTTAGCCAGCCGCTGGGGTAGAGCCTGGAGGAGGCACACAGAGAAGTCAGGCTCTGGACTCTGCTCTCAAGTGCTTTTCGTGCAGCCATCCAGCCAGCATTTACTGAGCACCTTTTGTGTGCAGGAGGGAGGCCAACTGCTTTCCAAGTTTTTCTCCCTGGAGGAGTTCACTGGGCAGTGAGGAACTCAGCACTGTGCCAACACACAAAGGTCCTGAGGGCCGTGGGAGCCGTGTGCAGGGTGCTGTGAGAGCCCGGCAGGGTGGGCTGGAGTGGGAGGTGGACAGGGAGAGAGGAGCTCCCCCCACTGCAGGGAGGACGGCTTCCCCAGGAGTGGGACCTGGGAGTGTGAGCAGGAGTTTGTCAGGAAAGGAAGGGCCAGGGAGCAGCCAGGTAGTTGGAACAGGGTGCAAACGTGGCGGGTAGCATGTGGGGGGTGATGAAGAGAGAATGAAAGGCATGATGTGAAAGGTTGGGTCGGGATGAGAGGTCCTGCCCCCCATATTGGTCTGACTCAGGTGGGTGACCTGCCTGTGCTCCAGGCTGCACACCCCGGGGTGGACAGCTTCGGTTTGGCTGTTTATGTATTAAAATATACAATTTAAACACTTCAGCATCTAACACGCCTCACTCCCACCTCCCGGATGGAAAATGGAAACAAGAACAAACATACTTTCTGTTCTATCCATTGGATTCTGGAAGCTTAGGCTTAAAAAAGATTTAGGAATTGGATCCAGGTTGTTACAGCGGCTGCCAACTATGGTTGGATACACAGAGCATGGGATTTTCGGCCTTGAAAGTTAACCTTCTTCGAAATAGAAAGGGATTCTTAGGATAGACTTTATAACTGGATGTGACAACTTAGCTTCCTCACTTAGCACGTGGAGGGAGACAATGGGGTGAAAGGAACGGGAGCGTTGGCTGCTTGCTCCCAAGAGCTCCCCGTCTTTTATGCCCGAGCCCCTCCACGTTTCAGCGTGTGATTCACAACTTGGAGGCAGTCGGCAGCGAGGCCCAGGTGTGAAGGAAAGATGCCAACACTTCTAAAAAAAACGTGTTTCCTGATTGTGCCCCTCAGGGTAGATGTAATTAAGCTGAATTTTAAAAACCACTATGCCTCTGCTTTTGGTTTATGCTCAGTGTTATGATCTTAATCAGGTAATTGTAGCTTGAGAACAGGGATCTATTTTTCTCACTGTATGGGAGCATTTACATAATTTAGTCCCTGGATGGCAAAAGGGCATATTACAAATAATTTTCATACACTGCATTTGCTTACCTGTGCAGACTTCCGTTATTGCCTAGAAGTAATCAGGGAGTTAAGGAAGAATAAAAAGGTCACTCCAACATTATCAAATGATTAATTAATTTGGGCTGACTCTAGAAGATAGTGCCATAAAATTGATTGGTTTATTTAATTCCGTGGGGGGGAAAAAACAGTTAAGTCTTCTGTTTTCCAATGGCAACATAGAAATTGTTTTCGTGGTGCGCATCATGAGTCAATGGGCTATTCTCTATCGGTGCGAGCATTTTAGCAGGAAAAAAAACCACTTCTCAGCTAAATTTTTCTTTTTCTTCGGGCTGGTAATTTTCTCTAAAACAAATAATGGGCATTTGAGGATAGTGGACATGTGTTCATTTGGAATGCATCAGGGCACGTGACTCTGCCTGCCAGATTGGTGTCACCTGTCTCCCCACCCACCAGCAGGGTTTGGGGGCTCCTATGACCCCACATCATCACTGACACTTGACATGATCCAGCTTTGTCATTTCTGCCCAGCTGATGGTTGCCAGTGGATACCTCCTCATTTAAATTTAAATTTCCCTGATTACTAATGGCAATGCATCTCCTTACATGTCATTAGCCTTTTACGTTTTCTCTTCTATAAGTAGCCTGTTAAGATTCTTTACTGTTTTTTCTGTTGGGACTTCTCTTTTTTCCTTCCTTGTGCATCATGGATAGAAGTTTTGCTCAGACTAAGACGTTGCTGGCATCACCTCCCAACGTCTTAGACAGGGGTGGGGGGGTGTTGGGGGGTAGGGAGGTGGGGGTGGGGGTGGGGTGGGGAGTGAGGCTTGAGTTTCAGGTCTTCCAACCCCTTTCTTCTGATTCTGGGCTAGAGTGGCAGCCCCATGAGCATCGTGGGAGGGGAGGTTGTTGGGGGACAGGGCAGCGTCTTCCTAGGCTTAGCTTCTTGGCCTTTTGCACTGAATTTCTCCTCATGCAAAAAAAGAGATTATTGCTCCTTGTCTTTGAGGCTTCATGCATTAAGTGACCACAGGAGCAGCTCCAGAATTTCTAAGTTTGAGGAACCTAGATCTTAAGCAACCCCATTGGAAGGAATGGCTAGAGATTTGCTGGACCGCGTGTGGGCCAGAATTCCCTTTACCCTGAGATTGTGAAGGGTTTGCTGAAGGTAGAAGTTTTGAAGCTGAACAGTTGGAGCTCAAGTTCCTGATTGAATCACTTATTAAGTGGGTGACTTTCAGCAAATGATGGAACTGTTTCTGGTTTCCTGGGCTGTCAGGTGGGGGAGAGTCATTCTCCCTTCACGAGGCCTGGGGAGTATCGTGTAGTCAGGCACCCGGCAGGAACAGAGGCACACACAGCTGAGGCAAGTTGAATGAAGCCCAGATGCATGGTCAGGATTGAGGGGACTGACAGGGGAGGCTGAGGCACCAGTCTAGCGACATCAAGCATAAGCCTGCAGGAAGTCATTACTGCCATGAATATTAACAAAGGGAGCCCTCCCTAGAATGGAGCCGGAGGCCAGCAGGGGGAGCGCTCACTCCCCACCACTTGTCTCCGATTGCAAATCCAACAGGAAGAGACAGACCTTGAGAGGTGGACATTACTTTATTACCTGGCAGGAGAAAGAAAGCTTTTTCTTCTCCCCTGGCAACAGCCCATCCAATGAGAGATGGCCACAGACCAGCCAGTGAGAAGCTACCATGCTTCAAAACTACAATGGACATTTTGTTTAAATTTTTTTTTTAATTTTTATTTATTTATGATAGTCACAGAGAGAGAGAGAGAGAGAGAGAGGCAGAGACACAGGCAGAGGGAGAAGCAGGCTCCATGCACCGGGAGCCCGATGTGGGATTCGATTCCGGGTCTCCAGGATCGCGCCCTGAGCCAAAGGCAGGCGCCAAACCGCTGCGCCACCCAGGGATCCCGGACATTTTGTTTATAAGAACTCTCCCAACATCCCCCTTTCCTCTACTTTTTTTTTTTTTAATTTATTTTATAGAGAGAGGGAGCACACAAGCAGGAGGAGAAGCAGACTCTCTGCGGAGCAGGGAGCCCGATGTAGGGCTTGATCCCAGGACTCTGGGATCTTGACCTGAGCCCAAGGCAGATGCTTCACTGACTGAGCCACCCAGGCATCCCTCCCTTTCCTCTATTAAAGAGTGTTCCTCTCCTTTGTCTTCTGGACTTGCCTGTGCTTTTGCCAAAACTTATTTCAGATTACAATTCTCTGCTATTCTTGAATAAACCCATCTTTTGCTGGTGACATAACTGGCAGTTTTATTTTTTTTAAGGTTAACACCACCCACTAGCCTGCAAAAACTGGAGCCAAGGAGGGGGGCTTCAGGGCAGCAATAAGGATGCATCCACCACCAGTACTCCTGGGGCCAAAGCAGGGAGGGATGAGGAAGGGTTGTGGGAAAAGGGAAGAAGTACTCAGATCTCTCTCTCTCTCTCTCTCTCTCTCTCTCTCTCTCTCTCTCTCTCGCTGGTTCCTCCCATTGACCATGGCCAATCAGAAACCAGAGGGCAGGGATATTCAACCCATAAGGGTCAGGCTCCAGGATACAGAGGGCTGAGAGGGATGGAGAGTGGATGGGGTGCAAATAGACAAAAACCAGCACAAAGTTTAGATGGGGTCATATCTCGTAGTTGTCTAGGACATAGTAGGTGACCAGGAAATGCTGGCTCTCCGGGGCTGGTGAGCAGCCTCTGGCTATCCTGAGTCCAGTGTCTCCCCAAGTGTCCTTGGGCATGGTTTCATAACAGTTTCATAAACAGTGTCTTATGTTTACAAATGGAATATCTGAAGCCAAAGCCAATTTCCCCAGGTCAAAATGAAAATGAAATCACAGAGTAGAGGCAATAGTGATGAAGGGATCTGGGTCGCAGGGGGACCCATGAACTAAGAATAAGGCTTATCAGAAGATGCTGAGTCTACAGAGCATAGGAGTAAGAACAAACATGTTGAAAATTAAATATGAAATGGATAATTATGTAGTAATGAGACTGAGGACATTACAAAGGACGCTGTCATTTAAACCACCACATCTCAACACAGTAATGAACGGGAAAAACCCTCCAGCTTCGTAATTATAATCATAGTTGCCATAACAACTTAGTATCTCTCTCTGTGAGCATCTATCTCAAGACTATATTTTTAGCAATGACTGTGTCTGAGCATGTATTTTTCTTTATATAGCAGCTAATTTTTCAAATTACTGATCTTAAAAAAAAAAACAAACCCACAATTCCATCTTCATTCTCTCTAAGTGTAAAGTCTCCGGGATAATTAGGGAAATGAGCAGGTGTGAAAGTCCGTTATGAAAAATGCTATAAAAGTATTGATGTCTTGACAACATTTGTTTCAACAGAATGTTCTCTGGACCTGTACACTCTATATTGTTCCTTGTCAAGCAGCTTTAACATAAATCTTTGCTGTGTGGCTCATAAATATTTGAAAAATTATTAGCTCTGTAAGGTGTTTGAAGATTATTTGACAAGTGCAGATTTATGTTGTATAACAGAAATTGGCTTAATGGAATCCTGAGTCTCAGGAATGAATGAATGAATGAGTAAATAAACATTGGCTTACCTTGCTTAACAGAAATGCACGTACCAGGTTCCTAACTGAAGCCAACAATGGGTTGACTTTAAAGGTCACCATTTTAAAAACTCAGACAAACCCAGGAGGGATTCTGAGCTGCCATTTTGGTTTCCAAGTGTCTCCCTCCCAGCTGCTACACCCTGCTGGAGGGTTTGGTTTTATAGCGTGGCAAACGTCCAAGAAAAGTTAACACTTTTTACCAAGCTCCACTTAAGACTCTTGAGAGATGTGAACAGCCCTTTGTTAGGATCCCAGACTTAAGCTAAATAAACAAATTATTAGTTTGAGAACAAAAAGATCCCAGAAAGAGCCCTCTTTGACGATGCTACAAAAAACCCTTTGCCAAGATTAGGCAAGCAACAAGAATTTATTGAGAAGTTTCTGTTCTTGTACTCCTGTGTTTCTGTGGAGGATGTAAAATTAGCAGATTAGAGTAATTGCTGGTTTATAAAGAGCTTATAGACACTGTGTAAGGGGAAACGAAGAGCATGCCGTATTGCTTGCGGCCATGGGTGAACCAGGAGAGCTCAGTGTGGGTGAGCAGGTGAACCTGAATCCTAGGTGGAGGGATTAGGTGGGATTGGTATAGGACAGCAATATTATAATTTGGTGTCTTAGGGAGAAAACTCAGTAGCTTCTCCGGTGGGGTGGACAGCAAGTCATAGAGGCCAGAGGCAAGGAGGCCTGCTGGGCAGGTGTTCCAACAATCTGGCGCGGGGTTCTGACCAATGGGAACAGTGTTCCCATTGCCAGAGGGAACAGAGGAAGAGGTGAGTTCAAGAATATGTGCCACCAGAAGCACTAGGACTTCCTGGAATGTCAGATGCAGTAGAAGGTAAACCATAAATGGGACTAAGTCTTGATCTGGGGACCTGAAGATGAGCAGAGGCTCCGGGGCCGATGGCTGGGTTGATAAGCAGGATGATACTTGGGGATGAAGAGAATGAGTGAGCTTGGCCATCCTGCCTTCTTAAACTTCATTGAATGCTGGCTGTGCCCAGCTCATTTTCAGGCGAGCAGCCCCAGAGGGAGGGAATTGGAGGGAGACAAAGGCAGCTCCAGAAACTGTGCAGGAGGCTGTGATGTGTTGGGAGAATTGGCGTCGATGCAATCAATTCTCGTTCTCTTTGTTCTGCTTGCTTTAATTATGTGTCTCTTGGTGGAAAACAAACAAGCAAGCCATTCAAGGGAGAAGAGAGATTAGTGGGATTTGTTTCCAGATTTTAGGGATGTGTTGAGCCTCACGTTTGAGTGGGGGCATTCTCTAAACGTTTACCAGACACTGCAGAGAACGTGTGTTATTTTATTTGCCTACGAGATGCCAGAAAAGTGAAATGTTTTCAGGACTTATGTGTTTGGGGTTACCAGGATTCATACTGCCCGACTTTAATGATTGGACAAAGGTTAGTCTTGACCGTCTTAGTTTGCTATGTGTCCTCGGGTGAGTCTGGGCTTCAGTTTCCTCCTCTGTAAAATGGGAGAGAGAAGGTCAGTGTCAAGTTTTCCCTGTATCAGAATGATTTGAGGAGCTTCTTAGACATGCCCATGATCAATCCCACCTCTCAAAAAGTTCTGTGAGTCTGGGGTGGAGCCTGGGCATCTGCATGTTTAGCAAGCCCTGGGGGCTCCGACGGAGTTGGTGCAGGGTGCCACCCTGTCTGGGTGGGCTCCAGGTCCCTTCTGGTGAGGATTCTAGGCAATCCTCATGCTTGGGCTTCATATAGCTAGCTGCAACTTCTGAGTGCATCACTTGTTGCTGTTTTGCCACTGAAGCCCTGATTTGTTGTCTGGAGGGTCTGGCTTCAGATTAAAGAGCTCCATATGAGTGAGCCCTGGGGATATATCAGGGGTGAGCATGGGCCAGGATACACAGGGGCTCATGAACCGGGCCCAACCAGGCCTATGTGGAGAGTGGTGGGAGGGAAGGGGGCCCTCCTCCTCTGTCACTCTGGAGACCTCTGCTGGCTCTGGATTCCGGAATTTTCAGCAGATGTGGGGCCTGTTGATAGTCAGGTGCAAGGCTTCCTGGCCCTTAGAGACAGGGCAGGGTCCTGCCTCAGCCTGTAGCCTCCTATTCTCACTCTGGCCATTCTCTTTGGTCTGTGGCCTGGGACCCCAGAAGACCTGTGTTAAAGGATGGTCTAGTTAGTCGGCCTGTGTGGGGACAATGAGAGAAAATGAGGTGGCAGATGGAGAGGCCAGTGGCGGAGGATGGCAGCTGCCTGGCCCAAGCACTGCCCACTGTGTAGGCTCATAAGTGAGACACCAGGGAAGTGCGGAGGCCTTGCCCGGATGCCCAGATTCAGCTCAGTGGTATCCTAGGATGTCTGGTCCCAAGGGGCTGGGAAGGTGCTAGCTCAGTCCATCCCTGGGGTAGACAGAAGGCCCCTAAAGACCTCCCTAGCTGAATCCTCGGGACCTGTGAGTAGGATACATGGCAAAAATGAATTGTACAGATGTGACTGAAGTCGATATTTTAAGAGGGGATTATCCTGGATGACCTGGGTGGGCCCATCTAATCACAGGGGCTCTGCCGCCAACTGGAAGGAGGGAAGATGTAGATGGGGGAGGTCAGAGAGATTTGAAGCCATGGATGTGGAGGGGGTACTCAGTGTGCCAGTGCTGGCTCTGAGGTGTCAGGCCCACATAAAAGGACCAGAGAGAAGCTGCTAGAGCTCCTCATGGAAAGTGTGAGAAGGAATGCAGGCAGGCAGGGGCAGTCAAGACTGGCGGTGCTGACGGCCAGCAAGTACTGACCGCTTCCGCCTGGTGGAACTGAACTGCACCCCATGTGAACCTGAAAGCAGGTTCTTCCCCAGACGCTCCACGGGGGAGTGCAGCCTGCTGATTTTAGTCTAGCGACCCAGCTCACACTTCTAACCTGCAGAGCTGTTAACATAACAAATACGGGTTGTTCTAAGCCTCTGAATTTGCAGTGGTTTGTAACAGCAGCGGTAGGAAAGCCCCGCAGGCTTCCATTCTCCAGTCCCAGCCCGAAGGACCAAAACAAAGTGGTCCAAGGACAGAAGCACTTTCTCAGAAGAAGTTAGCAAGCTCCCTGCCAACTAGAAGACCCCCCCCCCGCCCCCGCCCCCGCCCCTGCCCCTGCCCCTGCCCCTGGGCAAACCCTACTCCTTGGACCAACCAAATGTCCTTTGTGACTTTCAGGATGGCAGCCCTGGAGTAACTCCGCTTTCTGCTTTCTCCGTCTTGTCCCACAGAGGCCCTGTCTCAGGAGCTGGGGCCCTCCAGGGTCACGGAAACTTGACTACCCCGGACTCTGGGGACTCGCGGGGCCTCAGGAATTCCTTATTCACAGTTCCTGAAATAGGATCATGGTCAAGCTGAGCGAAAAACGGTTGTACGGCCTAGTGGAGAGCCGGTGCCCGGTGTGGGGCCAGGGACGAGAAGGGGTCGGGAGAGCTGGAAGCGAGGCTTGGGCCACCAACTCGCTCGGGGACGCGGGGCCATCCTTTGAGCTGGCGGGGCCGCGCGCGTCCCACCTGCGAGCCCGCCCGAGCTTCCTCCTGGGCGGAAACCCCTTGGAGACTGTGGGGACGCAGGCGGCCAGCGGGCAGCTCCCCGGCCGGCGTCGGGGCGGCGGGACGGGGCAGGCTTGGGGCCGGCGGGGCGGGGACCGGGCCGACACCTGCCGCCCGCGGGCCTCGGGGTCAGCGCGCGGGGAGGGCAGGCGGGAGGGCGGGGCCGGCCCCCTGCGCCCGCCCCCGGCCCGGCCCAGCCCGGCCCAGCCCAGCCCCGCGGGCCGGCCACACGCGCCCCGGCCGCCGCCTCCCGCGCCCCGCGCCCCGCGCCCCGCGCTGCCCTCCGGCCCCCGCCCCCGCCCCGCCGCCCGCGCCCGCCGCCCGCCCGGCGCTCCCGGCGCCCGTGACCCTGCCCGGGGCGCGGGGCGGAGCGGGCATGGCCCGCCGGGGGGCCGCCGCGCTGGCCCTGGCCCTGGCCCTCGCGCCGCTGGCGGTGGTCCTGGCCGCGCTGCGCGCCCAGGGCGCGGCCCTGCAGGCCCCGGACCCCCACGCGCAGGAGACCTGGAGCCGCGAGCCCTACTACGCGCGCCGGGAGCCGCGGCCCGAGCCCTTCCCGCCGCCGCTGCCCGCGGGGACCGGGGCCGGGGGGCGGGAGCCAAGCCCGGCCGAGCCCAGGCCGCCCCAGAAGGCGACCAAGCCCAAGAAGGCGCCCGGGACCGACAGGTTGGCTCCGCAGACGCCGCCGCCAGGTAAGGAACTGGGCGCGCGGGGCCCGAGGGGTGCCCGTGGCCGCGCGCCTGCCCCTGCGGCGGCTCCCGGGCCGCTGTGTCGGGGACCCCGGAGCCCGCGACCCCCCGTGACCCCCCGCGACCCCCCGCCCCGCGCCCCGGGGCTGGGAGCCCGCGCACGCGGAGGGACCGAACCTCCCGGACGGCCTGGGCCCCGCAGGTGGAGGCGGAGCCGCGCGGCCGGAGCGGCACGGACCGGGCTGGGCAAGGCGCTTTCTGCCCGACGCCCCTTAAAGCCTTCCCGCAGGGCGTTTGCTTGGGAGTGAGTGTAGGGTCTGGCCTCGTGAAGGGCTGGCCTGCTTTGGCACAGAGGCCTCCTGGGGGAGAGCTCAGCAGGGAGCCTTTCCCGAGCAGGCGCCCCTCTCCGCCTCTCCGCTCCCTCCCGCTTCCTGGGGTCCCCCCCCCTGGGCCCCGACGGCACAGCCCCTGGCGGGGAGGCTCCAGCGCCCGTGGGGAGGGCGCTGCAGATGGAGGGGAAGCCCGCGGCCTGGCAGCCTGCAGCGCCAGCCTCCCTCCCAGCCGCGCACACCCTCCTCTCATCCATCGCCCCTGCCAGCCCTGTCTTGGCAAATGACTTCCATTCGGTTTCACTCCTTGCAAAGGGGAGCGGGGAGACTTTCTCTTAATTGTTCCAAATGTTCTTTGCTCAAATTGCAGAGGGCTGTGGTCCTAGGATTTCAGGACTGGGGAGCGCGCAGGACTGTGGCCAGATTCCCCGGCCTCCTAAATGGCCTTCCTTGAAAGGAGATCCATGCTGGTGGCACCATTACGGGCTCCTGGCGCGCAGGGAGGGATTGCTTTTGTTTGGTTCAACTCTTGAGAAAGTCAGCAGGAGGCAGCGTGGGGCGGGGGGAGGTGGGGACACAGGACTCCTGAGGGTGTGCACCCAGCTCAGCAGCCGCTCTGCGCATGTGTGGAGGTGGGGGGCGACCTGCCAGGCTTCGCTGGGTGAGCAGCTTGCGGATGGGCAGGCAGTTCTGTGAGTTGTGTAACCTTCAACAGAACCATCCAGAATTTCCCATATCTTCTGGGGAATCATGGGAATTAAGATGTGTCAAACCACAGTGGTTTGATGGCAGAGGGATGAGGAGACAGTCCCGTTTGTAGAGCATCTGCTGTGCCTGTTAGGAGCTCGAGGTACAACTGTCTCATCTACTCCTTTCAGTGGCTCTGAGGGAAGGGTGTTCTTTTTCTTTTACAGATGAGGAACCGTAGGCGCTGACAGTTTAAGTAACTTCGTGTTGCTCTCTGGCTTGGGAAATTTGAAAGCCCTTCTGTGCTTCAGGGCCTTTTGTGTTTGGTAGTTTGAGTCAGATTTGCATGTGTTTTTGGTTTTGGTGTCTGCTGTGTGATTAGTGCAGTGCTGGGCCTGGTGGGAGGGAGACACGTATGTCGGGTTCTGGGGCTTGGTGCGGGGAGGGCAGGGGGAAGGTGGAGGGAGCCCCGGACTGAGCCTGGAGACCACGCTTACTACCCAGGTCTGGGGCTCTGCACTCAGCTTCCTGGGACTTGGTGTCTTCACCTTCAAAGGAAGCCTGTACCTGCTACCTCTCTTTGCCTGGTCAGTCGCTTTAAAAGCTTTTCCACAAAAGCTTCCAGTGTGTTCGCTGATAGCTGTGCTCGTCCACTCATCTGCAGGTGCTTACCAAGAACCTGTTCAACACCAGGTGCTGGGTGAGGTCCTGGGGCGGAGAGCACGGGTCGTCCTCTGCCCCTGTTACCATGCAGAGGTTGGCGGGGAGGCGGGGGCGGGGGGCTTTGAAAAAGTCATCACAGTGCTGAGGGCTGGGTCACTGAACCCCAAACTGGAAAAAAGTCCTTGGAAATTCCAGAGACTCAGCTTCAAGGCATTCTGGGAGAGCTGCTTCCCCAGGCCTGCCACTCTTTCTCATGACCTGGGTTGGCTTTTAAGAGCCACCCCCCCCCCCCCCCCGCAGCTAGGACAAGCAAGGTGGGACACTTATCCCAGCTTAAAACTCCTGTCCTCCTTTTTCCCCCTGTTTTTGGATGTTTGGCCAGTGGAACCCTCCATCCCTGGACCCTTAAGTGGAGGAGACTGGTTTAAGAATGCCTCCATCTGGGACGCCTTGAGGGGTCATCAGTTGAGTGTCTGCCTTTGGCTCAGGGTGTGATCCCGGGGTCCTGGGATCGAGTCCCACATCGGGCTCCCCACAAGGAGTCTGCTTCTCCCTCTGCCTGTGTCTCTGCCTCTCTTTCTATGTCTCTCATGAATAAATAAATAAAATCTTTTTAAAAAATGTGGAGTGGATATCACATGTTGACATTCTCCTGGAGGTGGCTGGGACAGCTGAATCCTTTGGTTAATTGAGGCCATTGCATTTTTCCATGAGGGGCTGACAGATTCCCAGAGAAACAGAGCTCTGATATGCTCAAGAGAGTGGGATCTTTTTTTTAAATTTTTTATTCATTTATTTATTTTTTTATTTATGATAGCCACAGAGAGAGAGAGAGCGAGGCAGAGACACAGGCAGAGGGAGAAGCAGGCTCCATGCACCGGGAGCCCAACGTGGGATTCGATCCCGGGTCTCCAGGATCGCGCCCTGGGCCAAAGACAGGCGCTAAACCGCTGCGCTACCCAGGGATCCCGATCTTTTTTTTTTTTTTTAAAGATTTTATTTATTTATTCGTGAGACACACACACACACACACACACACACACACACACACACACACACAGAGGCAGAGACCTGTATGTGTGTGTGTGTAAGTTCTCTGCAGTTTTTTCACATGTACCGATTTCTGTACCACTCTTACCATCAGGATACAGACCTAAGGACCTCTTATTTGTTTACTTATTTATTTTATTTTGAGAGAGAGTGCACTAGAGAGCACAAGCTCAGGTGGGAGCAGAGTGAGAGGGAGAAGCAGACTCCCCGCTGAGCAGGGAGCCTGATGTGGGGCTCTATCCCAGGACCCTAGACCCTAGCAGATGCTCAACCGACTAATCCACCCAGGTGCACCTGAGCGCCTCTTTTTTTTTTTTTTTTTTTTTTAGATTAAATGGGACTCACTATTGGACAGTTTCTGAGGTCCTCATTGTGAACATCAGTTAATCCCAAAATTTCAGGACTTGGAGGAAACCACGTGGTCATTGCATGCAGATTCTGGTTCACTGTAGGATTCCAGCACTGGGCTGTCTCATCTCTACTCACATACTTCCACCAATGGGCTCTTCGCACCTCGTTCACTGGATGAACAGTATTGATTGCTAGAGTGTTCTTTTGTCTAGAGACCTGACTACCTGCTTCTTTCTCATTCCATTTATTCAGCTGTTGCTAGCCAAATTCAATAGTTTCTAGGTCTTTGCAGTTGGAATGCTTTGGGATCCAGAGACTGAGTCCCAGGTCCCCACTTTCCGTGATCCCAGCACAAGGAATAATATAGGGACCGCGTTTTTGGCATGTGGGTAGATTTAGGGTGTACTTACCTTGTATGTCATCTCCAAATTGACGAGCTTGGTTTGTAACCATACTTCTGGGAGAGGATAAAATGGAACAGAGAAGTAAACCGTAGTTGATAAAAGTCATTTACCTTTTCCCTCCCAAGTGGTGGTAAGAAACAAACAGGCCAATAAACCAGACCCTAAACTGGTGACCTGAAAACTTTTTTCTTCCCCCTCCATTGGGCCTTGGGTTACTTTGGGGTTCCTGCTTGTTTGTTTGTTGCTCTCCTCCAGGGCTGGTGGGAATGCGCCACTGTTTGGAGTATGGGCACGCCCGCATCACACCCGTGGTCCTGGTCCATAGTCTGGAGCCCGTGGAATGTGCAGAGTGGGCGGCGAGCCACGTTTGTTTGTATGTCTGTGCCCAGAATCAGCGAGTTTGGGTTTTGTACTCTGCAGTGCCCCCGCCGCCGGGGGAAATAACCAAAGGCTTGTTATTTGAGCATATGTGGTTGTAAACAAAGCCCTTTCTGTTGTGTCCTGCAGGCCATTTGCTGGAAAGGGCCTCACTTTTGAGCTTTGCCTGGTCTCTCTTCAGAGTGTCTTGCTGTGTTTGGCCTTTGGATGGAAACATCTTCTCTTGGGCAGAGCTGGAGTGTGAAGATCAGGAGAATGTTTTTGTCAGTCTTCCGCTGTATTTTAAAAGCAATCACAGTGCTCTCAGCACATGTGAACAAATAGCAAAAACTCTTTACATCAGGATATTATATACTCACTAGAAGAATTAAATCCAAAGTGTCCAGATAAACCCCCTACAGAACCCTGAGGGAAAGGACATTTAATAAAAATAGGTTGCTTGAGGGGTGCCTGGGTGGCCCAGTCAATTAGTGTCTACCTTTGGCTCAGGTTGTGGTCCTGGGGTCCTGGGATCGAGTCCCCTGTCAGGCTCCCTGCTCATGCTCACTCTCTCTTTCTCTTTCAAATAAATAAATAAATAAAATCTTAAAAAAAAATGTTGCTTGATGTGCATCAGCCAGCAGCTTTCTAAGACACCACCTCTCTTTCCAAGATGCTTTCCAAAGTCAACTATTCAGGCTGACATGCCCCTTGCCCATGCCCGTGGTTCCAGAAAACAGGGTCTGTGTGTGGATAATGAAGGGGAGACACTCCCATGGTAGCGGAAGCTGGGCTGGATGCTGTGGTTCTTAAAACTAGCCATCGTGTTCTCTGCGTGTCCCCGGTGTCCATGGCTACCAGATCTCATGGTGGATGGTACCTTCAGGGCCAGGACAAGGGGGGGCCAGGGCCTCCAAGGCTGGAGTGTGGAGGTGAGGTTCTCCTTCAGATATCTCCAGTGGGCCAGGGAGCCTGAGCACTCAGCCTTGGCATCTCCAGCAAGGCCTCTGCCCTCTGTGGCCTTCTGAGGTCCCTGCCACCATAGGTGCCACTCTGGGATCATGAAACCCATGAAATTAGTGTATCTTTGGATGACCAGGGGGGAAGGGCTGGTGTCTTTAACTGGCTGGCATCCAGTTGGCTACTCATCCAGGCATCATAGAATGGTTGAGAGGGGCACAAAACACCTCCCGAATGTTAATTTAAGACTCCAGTGTCCAAGATTTTTATGAAATACTCAATCACACAAAGTACATGTCATCGTTTGGCAGTTTGTTCAGGATTCAGAGAGAGCCGGGACCAAAGTTGGCTCTGCCATTCATGGGCGCGTGTGACTTCTCCAAGCCTTGGATTCTTTGCTGACACGGGAATGATGATAAGCCACGTTTCCAGAGGTGTGACAGGTCAACTTCCAGCCTCCCGCCCTCGGAGACATGGTTCAGGGACACCTTCTACTCAGTTCCCCATAGTCTCCAGCCCGGCTGAGTCCCAGGGGGTCCTGCTCAGCACCCGAATTCCTGGAGTTTCCTTTTCTGGGTCTTTCTCTCTCCACTCTTCATGAAGTCCCCTCCCAGATACACTCCTGCACCTAAGGCTGCATCTCGGGCTATTTCCAGATGGAACCTAAACCGAGACAGGCAAGTGCCAGCGGTGCCCTCCCCAGCACCCGGCACATCCCCAGCTACTGCTCTTAAGTGTGGTGGCTCTAGAAGAGCAAAGGGCTTCTTATTTGGTTGCAAGTCAGGAAGGCATCTGCTGCTGCATGGGACCTGGGAGCGGCTGGCCCTCATGCCCCTGGGCCCTGGTGGAGACCAAGTCTGCACAAAAGGCTGGTCCAGAGAGCACAGGATGGCCAACCAGTTTCCCTGGGAAGACACCGCTGACGGGGGAAGGGGAAAGCTTTTGCTTGATTGGTTGATTGGCTGATTTTGGCCTGGATCTGGAAAAAGTACTTAGAAAACTATACTCGTGCCCCCATCTCCATCCCAGACCTTCAAGGTCACTGATTAATGGAAGCAAGTGTCTCATTCAACCACTCAGCCTGCCTTTCAGGATCTATCCGGTCTCCCGATTCTTGTTTCCATCAGTAGCTTGACTTTCTCAGAACTGCCTAAGACACAGGCTGTCCCTCCCTGTGTCATGGCCCTTCTCCTGCTCACACCCACATGGAGCTCCCATTTCTGGCCACTTCTGCTGAGGCTTTTCCATTCACCTGCGAACTCCTGCTGGCTCCCGTGCCTGAGGATCCCCTGCAGACGTGCATGTGTGGTGCTGCTTTGGAAAGCTGTAATTATTGTCTGGCCTGTGAATCTGCATTCCCGGGGAGCTCCGGAGAACCTGCAGAGTGTTTGGGAGAGGCTTTCTTCTCCTGTGGGTTCCTTAGCAAGAGGCAGGAGAGGAGCTTAGGGCCCTGGGCTGAATCCTTCACGAGACAGAGTGCAGATGCTGTTGGGCTGGAATTTCCTGGGGAAAATGCAAATATGCAGCAAAGAATTTTTTCGGTTTCTGGGGGGTTGCTACTGTAAGCTCCTTGTATAAAGAGGGGAAAAAAATAGTTTCCTATCAACCAAGAAGCACGATGTTTATCGCCATAGACCAGAATAGAACATGTGGCCCGCATCGGCACTCCGCTTGCTACTTTTAAGGAATTCAGTTTTGTCACGCAGCCCAGATGGGGTTCTTGATTTCCTTCTCTGTACACTACTTCCACTGTGCTTTCTTCTTTCATCTCTGCAGACCATATGTTGCTTTTCTCGCTGTAAGAGACGATGGGCCTGGGGAGGGCCCTGCCTCAGAGTCAGCTTCTGGCTCTCCCGCCTCGTGGCTCTGGCACTGACCTCGGGAGGGCCTCCTCTCCCTCCATGCCTCAGTGTCCCCATCTGCAACTCCATGTTCGTAGTGAGCTTCCTGCCCTCACTGGGTGCTTGCCGAGTCCCAGCGTGGTAATGCCCAGGAAGATGCCACCTTGCAGGTTGTGAATCGTGCTCTACGCATGAGCCGTGGGTCTTCAGCAGGTGGAATGGGGCTTTGTGACGGGGGCTTGATGGCAAATCAGTGATGGAAGGACAGACCCTGTCTTTTGTTGGGTGGTTGCTGCAGACCACACACCATCCTAAGCGCTTGACATATATTGTTTGACCCTGCATCACTTCTACCGAGGCAGGTGCTTGTCTTGTTGATGAGCAATGGTGAAGTGGGGCCCCTGAGGACACGCCGAGGTCAGTGCAGTGGCAGGGCTGGGACGGGATCTGTGGGCCCGTGATGAGCTGGAACCACGTCCCCTGTCTCTGCTTGTCTGCCAGCCCCTCTGGGATCCTGTTCCCCACATGTCAGTCCCCCCGGGGAGTCAGACTCCCAGGGCTTTGAAATCTGCCCCTCAGCTGGGCCTTTACTGACTCCCCAGAACTGCTTGGGGACATTTGTGTCACGAGATCCGATGCACGGGAGGTGAGCCTGACGGTGTCACCGGGCCATGCTTTTTGACTCTCACTCCTGTGTTGGGACAGGGGCTCCAGAGAGGTTGCCCTGCGAGAGAGAAGGCTTGCAAACCAATGGCCGACTTCTGGGGAGGATTGGGTTGGAACATTCTTTTCCAGAACTTTGGCTTTTTCCTCATGTATTTTGTAAAACTTTATTCCCCCTTAATATCTTATCTTTCTGCCAAATCAGACTCCACACTCTTAAAGGTTATAACACCAGCTTTTCTGAACAGTCAGGATCTTTACAGAGCCCCAGCCAGGCCCTTTCAGAAGGGACCATCTTTGCCATCTTCGGAGGTCACCGGCCATGACCTTCCATCCCACAGAAGTGGGACAAATGCTGAGGTGACATCAGGCTGATGTCAGATGCTCCTGGGTCCTCTGGGTCAGCTCTCTGCCTCTGGCCTTTCCAAACATTTTTTTTTTGACTTTTTGGACCCGAGGGGGACACTTCCATGAAAAATGAATGATACTCCCAGCAGACACCACCCCAGAACATGATGGAGAGAGCATTAGTCTTGGCTGGACGCAGTGTGGCCTTTGAATTTTTTTGAAGATTTAGGGTTTTCTTGATAAGTATCTTTTTTGGGGGGCAGGGGAAAGACTGTAGAACAGCCTGAAATGATTCATTAATTGGCACACAGTCCACTAGATGTTTTTGGTATTTCAACTTGATTTTTAAAGTCCAAGCTAAGTATCCTTCTCCTGCCCCTCCTCTTATTTTTGTCTGTTTATCATTCAGTGAGTCATTAGTATGTCCATTCACTCATTCATCACAGCTTACACCGGACTCCAGAGACAGAGCAGTAAGCAAAACCAGACATAGTCCCTTCCCTCACGAACAGAGCAACATATGTCATGTGCATGCGATGCTGCTGCCCAGCACAGGTGTGTGAGACCTGCAGTGGGGGCTGCTGGTACCCCACCCAGGCCCTTGCCTGCAGTATACCCATGTCCCAGCCACTGGGGTCTTGACTGTGATGGCTCATGGCTGATCCCTTCTCTGGAATATTGCCCCTGGAAGCTTGGTTCTCACTCCCCAGTTGGTCCATCTGTAGCACAGAGGCTAAGCAGCAGTAGGAAAGGTGGCTTCTTGTCTCCAAGTGGAGACAATGCTGTGTGTAGTTTCTGTTGAAGAGGTCCCCATGAGATCAAGCTGAGTCAACCTCTGGCTGAGAAGGAAGACAGCCTTATTTAGCTCCTTCCTCTGCCCTATCCTGCTTCTCCCTCCCCTTTCCTTTTAGAGCCCTCCTCCAATATACCCCATGCCACTGAACCCCTGCATCAAGCTCTGCTTAGAGGCAACTCGCCCCAAGACAGATGCTGTCAGAGCCCATCAAAGGAGGCATTGATTTAGCTGGGGAGTTCAGGAAAGCCAAAAGAGGAGATGCCAGAACTGAGATTTGAAAGATTAGCAGGAGTTAATTAGACAGAGGTGAATGCAAGGGTGCTCCAGGAGGAGGAACAGCATGTGCACTGAAGGCTGCGAAGAGGCCAGTGTTTCAGAAGTAGAGGGAGCTCAGTGTGAGAGGAAGCCGAAGAGGCCAGGGGCATGGGCAGGTAGCCTTTCTAGGCCCTAGTAAGGATCTCTCCAATTGGTGGGGGCATCCTCACCCCTCACTCCCACCCCCAGGTACCCAGCCAGGACCCTTGGAGAGAATTGGAAGGTGGAACCCAGCATGGTGGGAAACGCTAGCTCTGGGGTCAGAAGTCCAGATGGCCAGGTCCTTTTTATCAATTAGGTGTGTTATCACTTTCTGGGCCCCAGAGTGGGTCAAAGTACTGCCACAGGGTATTTTTGCAGTCTTAGAACACCGAAGACCTGCACAGATACATTGTCTTTATGAGTAGTTCTTTCTTTTTTTAAAAAAAAAAATCAACTTTACTTAATTTCAATTAAATAATATATCGTGTATTGTTAATTTGAGAGGTAGAGTTCAGTGATTCATCCCAGCATTCATTGTATCACATGCCCTCCTAATGCCCATCACCCAGTTACCCCCTCCCCTCCCCCTCCAGTGACCCTCAGTTTGTTTCCTATGGTTAAGAGTCTCTTACGGTCTGTCTTCCTCTCTGAAGGGTTTATTTCCCCGGGTGTTGGGCATAACACACTTCATCTCCTAAAACCTCCAGCACCTCATGGTCCAGGGTGCCGTCCCTGGGGACAGGGGATGCAGGAGACGATTGAGCTCTCACCGTCTTGGGAGGACTCTGACATATGTGGAAGTAAAAGCATTTCTCTCCTTCTTTTTAGGTAAAAATAGCAACAGAAAAGGCGTGAGAACCAAGAGCTCCGAGAAAGCTGCCAGCGATGATCACGGCATTCCGGTGGCCCATGACGATGTCAGAGAGGGTGAGTGAGGCTCTGCAGAGAACCTCCTGCTGGTTCTATCACCGGCCCAGGGAGGGCAGAGGCCCCTGGTGCAGCTGGCAGCTATAGATCCCCCTGGGGCTGCCTCTCAAGCCTCTTCTTTGACATTATCGTTCCTGGGTGAGAACATTCTGAGCTGCTTGCTCCCCTGCAGTGCATGGTAACCCACAGCCACCTTTTCTGCACTGGCTCACCTGAAGTCATTTCTGAATCTCCTGGGACCTTAGGTTGCCTTCCTGGCCCTTCTCCCACTCAGCCCCAAAACAATCTCATTTCCTTTCTTGTGGGGCCTCATAGCTGCCCATGTCCATGGGGTGTACATTTCTTATCTCCCAACCAGACCCAGAGGCCTCTGGAGTCAGAGAGCCAGTCTTCTGTTTACAAACCACATAATGCTAGTCTTGGGATCTTACTCTCTCATATAAATATTAGTGTTTAAATTACTTACCTCAGGATGGTGGAAGCCATTAGTTCTAGATGCCTACCTAGGCCAACTCTGGCCCACTTGCAATAGCTCTTACTATGACTGACTATTAGCATTACTGTTACTGTATCTGTATTACCTTAAGCTCTGGTATCCAGGATCGCACTTCTGCTAATGCTGATAGCGAGCCTTTCTTAAGTGCTTCCGTTCTCAGAAGCTTAAGGCTAAGATCCTGGGCCTTATATTTGATACCTCCCAATGCTTCCCTGGGTGTGGTGGACATTATTGGTGTCATCATCACCGTTATCCACATTTTATGGATATAGAGGGTGAGATTTGGTGGTATGTGCCACGTGCCTAAGGCTATGCGAACAGAGGCAGAACAGGGGTTTGAACCCAAGATTTTCTGGTTCTAGACTTTCCGCCCAGCAGCACAGCTGCTTAAATAAACACAGCATTTCACAAATTTGCATGTACGGGAGGCAGGGTCCGTTGTCAGCTGCTATGTGAGGCTGTATAACGTGTCACAGAGTCGATTGTCATAAGGGAATTATGTGTTCCCTTAGGCATGATGTAGTGGTCAGGGGCTATGTTTCTTTTCTTTTCTTTTCTTTCTTTCTTTCTTTCTTTCTTTCTTTCTTTCTTTCTTTCTTTCTTTCTTTTTTCTTTCTTTCTTTCTTTCTTTCTTTCTTTCTTTCTTTCTTTCTTTCTTTCTTTCTTTTAAATGATTTTATTCATTTATTCATGAGAGACATAGAGAGGGAGGCAGAGACATAGGCAGGGGGAGAAGCAGGCTCCCTGTGGGGAACCTGATGTGGGACTTGATCCCAGGACCCCGGGATCATGGCCTGAGCAGAAGGCAGACTCTCAACCACTGAGCCACCCAGTGCCCCCCGGGGGTGGGGAGGTCTGTGTTTCTAACCGAAAACTGGCCATCAAAGAAATCATATGAATGACCAACAGTACATCCTAAAATAAAAAGAGAAACTCAACGACCGTGAACTTCTACAACCACTTACCAAATGAGCATTATATTCCATCTTAAAGCGGGCAGGCATGTACTATACCCATTGCCATCAGGAGGACCCAGCATATTGGGGAAGAGTGTGTGTTGAGGACACGTGTGATGCGGGGCTGTGCTTCTGCTTGTTCAGCCTGGTGCCATCAGGGAAATACAAATCAAAACTACAATGAGATACCACCTCACACCAGTGAGAATGGGGAAAATTAACAAGGCAGGAAACAACAAATGTTGGAGAGGATGCGGAGAAAAGGGAACCCTCTTACACTGTTGGTGGGACTGTGAACTGGTGCAGCCACTCTGGAAAACTGTGTGGAGGTTCCTCAAACAGTTAAAAATAGACCTGCCCTACGACCCAGCCTGGTGAACCCTGCTGACCTTTGGGGTCTCGATGGAATGGGTAGTGATAAGACTTTCACCTCGGGTGGGCCTTGGGCATGGCTTTTGTTCCCTTGTCCAGGCAAGCTGATCAAAACACCAGCTGTTCCTTTAGGATCACAAATGCCACAGGGTACCGCAGCTTCCAGTGCTGGCCTGCCCTCTCTGTGCACTTGCTGTCATCCTATCTGGACCTCAGAGTCTTTTACTATCTTGTTAATTTTTAAGTGCTTTAAATAACAAATATTTTGTCTAGGTCTTTTTTTTTTTTTTTTTTTTTTTTTGGTTTAGCACAGGGGTTGGTTTGAATTATTTTAGTTATTCATTACCAGAATTGGAAGTCATTCAAATTTGGGGAGGCATTTTCAAAAAGATTTTTTAAGGCCCATTTCTTTACACACACACACACACACACACACACACCAGCCCACTTAGAATTGTTCCCATGGCCTCAGAGTTCTGTCTAAATGGGCTGGGGTCCCTGGTCTCCAGGGCAGCCACCGGGGCTCTGATTCACTGAGTGCACTACAAGTGACTTTGGTCTATGAAATTTCTTTACATTTCTCCTCCATTAAAACAAAATTGAGGAATTAGGCATCACCTGGGAGGGGAGAGAAGCTGTGTGTGGGGGACGTGACAGGCAATAGGGATGGGAGAGAATAGGACTTCAGCCATGGAGGTGGTGTGCATGGAGGCAGGTAGCAAGCAGTCAGGAACACCTAATGAAGGGGTGTTCATTAGGCAGGGGTGCCTGGGGGGTGGTGCGGAGTGGCATGGGGCCTCAGAGGTACAACCGGGCACTCTCAGCCTCCATTCTGTCTCTGCTCAGGTCTCCCTGGGGGAACCTGCTGGAGAGGCAGCAGAATGAAGGGGTTGGGTAGCAGGTGGAATGGATGTCACCTGCATTGTGTCCGAGGTGGCGGGTCAAGCAGATGTCACCTAAGTCATGTGCGAGGTAGCAGATGGAATAGACGTAACCTATAGGATGTGCAAAGTGGCAGATGGAGGAGATGTTACTCGCTTCATTTTCAAGGTAGTGGGTAATACAGATACTAGCCACCAGCTGGTTATGTGAGCGGATGATACCAAGGGCTTGTGCCAGACGCAGACTCTCCCCTTAGGAGCTTTTGCTTTGAGGGAGAGAACATGTACATGGGCTGAGAAGCGTGTCAGCTCCGGCGAGCATCCAAAATGCATCTTGGAGATTGTCCTAAAATAATTGGTGCAGCTGGCTGAATTATTGCTCTAGTGCTTCAGCTTTCCTTGGGTCTGCCCCTTGGCCGTGTGACTTTTTCAGTTCCCTTCATAAGACATGAGAGCCCCCTGACTTTGGGCCGGTCCGTGTGCCTCGCTGAGTCCCGTGGAATAAGGTGGAGTGCCGGGGTGCCCGTTCTGAGCTGAGGGCTTCAGAGGATTTGCTGGTTTCTCTTTGCTTCTCAGTTCTGGCCTCTGCCTCCTTTTTGTCCCCCAGCCAGATGGGCTTGTTTCTCACACCATGTCCTGTCCTGAAACACATGGCTCACGTGTTTTTCTCCAAAGGGAACTGGACAAGCATCTAAGTCGGTGATTGAGAGAACAGCTTTGGATCAGGCTCTACCCTCACTGCCGGTGCAAGTCTGGGCAAGTCCCTAATGTCTCTATGACTCAGTTTCCTCCTCAGTAGAGTGGGGGACGAGATCCCGTTATTCTGAAGGTTCATTAGTGTCCGAAGGGCACAGCACACACAGCACACAGCACGCTCTCAGCGAGCATTAACTATGGCTTTTATTTGCCATCTGGGATTTTTTTTTTTTTTTGGTGCCTCAGTTATAGGAGTTGGCAGACATTTTAAAAGGATCAGATCGTAAATATATGGTTTATTGGCCAAGAAGCAAAATTGAGGATATTATGTCATTACTTAAATAACCATTTAAAACGTAACCATTAAAAAATACCAAACCATTCTTATTTCTTGGGCCTTACAGACGCAGGTGGTGGCCTGGATGTAGCCATGACAGGGCCTGAGGCTTGCCAAGCTCTGCCTTAGAACTTCAGTTTTCTGAGATGCTGCCTCCAGGAAGACTGCCCTGATCACCTGTCTTTCATTTTCCTACATCTCCTCCTCAGGGTCCCGGTCCCTTCCTTTCTCACATCCTAGTGATTCCTATGGCAGCCCTTCTCGTCTGTGAGGATATGAGGACTCAGAGCTTGGCCTGCTCTGATGCTTCTCGGGATACACCCAGGGCCGTCGTAGCACATGACAAGAATGTCAGACTCTTTCACTGAGCACCTGCTCTGTGCTGGAACTGGTGCTCTGTATGCTCAGGTGGATTCTTCGCGGCCCGGAGGAGCAGGGCTAGCCTCCGTAGGAAATGCTCTTTGATCTGTAGGA
Organism: Canis lupus baileyi; assembly: GCF_048164855.1. Taxonomy (NCBI): domain Eukaryota; kingdom Metazoa; phylum Chordata; class Mammalia; order Carnivora; family Canidae; genus Canis; species Canis lupus. Next base: position 7,891,194 of record NC_132866.1, read on the forward strand.
GAGGAACGTGATTTCCCACCATCATGGAGATAGAGTGGTTTTCCCAAAGTGATGCACGTTGGTGAACGGGATCTCCCTCATGCCTGGGCTGGGTGAGATTTGAGGCCTCAACCAGGTATCATGTTTGGGGATTGACCTACTTCGTGTGTGCGTGTGTGTGTGACACTTGAGAGTTTTTCATTGTAGCAGAGACAGTATGGTTTCTCATCCAAGCCCTTGTTGTGAGCCTTTCCCCAGGGTTGCCTGGCTGGGCGCCTCTCTGGGGCTCAGCTCTGGGCTCCCCCAGACGCCTGGCACTGCTGCAGAGGGCAGGGGAGGGAGTCCAGCGTCCTGATTCTGGAGGAGGAGTGGCCGGCATGGTCCTGGCTGCCCTAGCAGATGTGATGATACACAAGCCACATCTGTATTGCAGACCTCTTTGGAAGTGAGAGTGGAGGCAAGGGGCCAGAATCGGGATGGGATCACATCCCTCTTGGACACAGCTCGCTTGAGGAGCCTGATGGATGTGGGGCCTTGGGATACAAAGGGCTCCTCTGGGCCTTGCTAGCTCCTCCACTTTCACTGTCTCAAATGTGCCACAAAGGTTATTCTTCAGTCTCTAAGGCGAAACATGTCTCATAAGGATTTCCTAGCCTTCCCATGCAACAGGGAGATATATATTTTGTTCCTCCAATGGTTTCATGGCAGGGCCTTCACTGGGTTCGATTAGGGGTCCTGGGCTCACTGCCACCCGCAGTGGGCTGTAACCCGAGTGTCTGTTAATGCCAGGTGGGCTGTGTGGCGAGCCTGGGGCCGCAGGCTGCAGAAGCCTTGGCTTGGAACCTGGGCCACAGTGGACCTGCCGGCGTTCAAATACCTCCCAGGTAAGGGGCCAGGGGCCAGGGCTCCGATGTGCTTGGGAGCACCCATGGGCTCCACTCATTTCTGTCACCCAGCTGAGCCCAGGCTTGGTTCTGGTTGACCAACAGTCACATTTGTCCATACACAGAGCAGAAATTCTAGTGGCGACTTCTTTGAGTCCATGCAATGAAGGCCAGCACACATGCTGCTGCTTCTTTTTTTTTGTGTGTGTATTTTTTATTGGAGTTTGATTTGCCAGCATATAGCATAACACCCAGTGCTCATCCCGTACAATGCCCCCCTCAGTGCCCGTCACCCAGTCACCCCATCCCCCTGCGTGCTACTTGTCATTCTGGGGACTTTGTTCCTGTCTGCCTGTCCTCTTTCTGTCTTCTCCATCCTTCTGTGATGAGCTCCTCTTCTGGAATTCCCGGTCGCTGACTCAGGATGGACTTAGCAGAAAACCGAATTTGCCCTGAGATACCCTAAAATTTAAAAAACAAAACGAGAAACTTAACTCACTTAACGTGGAAGTTGTTCTAAAATAGATTTATTTCCTGGCTTATGAAACACTTTGACTATGAAAGTAGTGGATGCTCCTTGTAGAAAATTTGGAAGATAGGGATCCCTGGGTGGCGCAGCGGTTTGGCGCCTGCCTTTGGCCCAGGGCGCGATCCTGGAGACCCAGGATCGAATCCCACATCGGGCTCCCGGTGCATGGAGCCTGCTTCTCCCTCTGCCTGTGTCTCTGTCTCTCTGTCTCTCTCTCTCTGTGACTATCATAAATAAATAAAAATTAAAAAAAATTTTGGAAGATAAGTGAAAACAAAGGAGGCACTAAAGCAAATCCATAGTGTTATCTGCCAGGGATAACAACAGTCAACATTTGGAGTCTGTCTCTCCCATCTTGTCTGTGTGTGTGTGTGTACGTCCGTGGTGTCTATGTGTGTGTCTGTGTGTGTCCGTGTGTGTCTCTGTGTGTCTCCATGTGTGTCTGCGTGCATGCATCAGCAACACAATTACAGGTATGTGTGTAGGTGACACACACACTTTCTATAAAATTGAACTAGTCTTGTTTCGTAATCTTCTCTTCTCACTTAATGTGCTACTGTTCTGTTCTTATGTCATCAGATATTCTTTCATGACGTGATGTGAAGTGCTTTTCCATTTTATGATGGAGTCACAGCTGTTCCTCTCAGGTTGTGAAGATTTCTGTCCCCCTCTTCTGTCTGTGTCTTTGCTTACCCACTCCCTGAGGTCATGTTTCTTAGAGGAGGAACTGCATGGAGTCATCACTGCCCTCTCAGAAGGTTCATGCCAACATTTACAGTCTTTTGTCCCTTTTCTTCTCATGTATGTGTGTGTGCGTTGTTTTGTAAGAGCTCTTTATAGGTGAAGGAAAGACAAGGGACCCTCTTTATGCACTGCAGTGTACTGAGTGGAGCGCAAAGCCCACTCTCCGTTTGTTAGCTGTGTGGTCTTGGGTGTGTTATTTAACTTCTGTGTGCCTTAATTTTCTCAAATACAAAATGGGGGTACTAATTAGACATACCCATAATGATGGGGATAAATACCTACTAAGATAACTTGAATAAAGCACTTACAACAGTGACTGACAAATAGGTTCTGTTGTGTGAATTTCATCTTGGTCATTCATTTGGGCACTTGACACATTTTTTTAAAGGCCTCTAACAGGGCAGGAACACAGAATGATTATTCCTTGAAAGGTCGAAAGAATGAGACAGGAAATTCATTTGAACTAGGCATTTCCCATCAAAGACGTTCTTTGATAAATCTACTTTCTTTCATGGTTATTGATCTGATTTTCTAATTTTGTTTTTTTAGATTTTAATTATTTATTCATGAGAGACACAGAGCAGCAGAGACACAGGCAGAGGGAGAAGCAGGCTCCCTATGGGGAGCCCAATGCTGGACTTGATCCCAGGAGCCCGGAATCATGCCCTGAGCCGAAGGCAGATGCTCAACCACTGAGCCACCCAGGCGTCCAGATTTTCTATTCTTTTAGTTAATTTGGATAAGGTTGAGTTCGAAGACATGGTCACTCTGTTGATGTATCTTCTTTTTGCAATTTATGTACTTATTTTTTGTTACTTTGTCAGCTAAACTGACATTGCTAAACTCTTATTAACTGTGTGCCATTTTTAGGTGTTTTAGAGAAGTTTTTAGATTTGGGGGTTTAGAAAAAAATGGAGGGAGAGTACAGAGACTTCCTATATATCTCTGCTCCTACTCTGGGTTCCATTATTATCAACATCTTTGCATCAGTGTGATACCTTTGTTACAAGTGATGGGAATATTGGTACATTCTTAGTAACTTGAAGTCCATAGCATGCATGAGAGCTTGCTGTTTGTGTTGTTATGTTCTGTGGGTTTTGACAAATGTATAATAACACGTAGCTACCCTAAACAGTACCATACAGAATAGCTTCACTACCCTAGAAGTCCCTGGTGCCCTACCTACTAATTTCTGTTTCCCTTCCCTGAACCTCTGGCCACCACAGATCTTTTTACCGTCTTCAGAATTTTGCCTTTTCCACGATTTCATAAAATTAGAATCATATAGCATCTAGCTTTCTCATTTCTTTCATAGTCATATATGCATTTAAAGTTCCTCCATGTCTTTTCGTGGCTTGACAGCTCATTTCTTTATATCACTGAATAATATTCCATTGTCTGGCTATACCACATACATTTGTTCATCCACTCATCCATGCAGGGACATCTTGGTTGCTTCCAAGTTTCAGCAATTATGAATAAAGCTGCCATAAATATTCATGGGCAGGTTTTTGTGTGCCCATGCTTTCAACCCATTTGGGCAAATACCAGGGAGCACAATGACTGGATCATATGGCAAGATCATATTTTAAGTTTTATAAGAAACTGTCTCTTTTATAGTACCCCCACTAACCTCCCCCCAACCCCCCCCCAAAAAAAACTGGAGTTACTATTTGTTCCTTTTTTTGTCCTTTCAAATGCATTCTGAAATCTTTACAATTTCTTACCACGTCCCTGATGTGATTTTCTGTGTAATATTTCGCTTTTACCGCTTCATGTGGGGTATTTCCTACTTTTATTTTGAAAAGCAGACATAGAAAAATGACATATGGTATATATGTTCTTTTAGCAAATATTTGTAAGGCCAATCCCTGTGTAACCCTCACCCGAGTCAAGAAGTAGAGTCTTGTCAATCTTATAAAGGTCAATCCTATAAAGGTGATCTCTATCCCAATTTTAACAGATAGATTTTCTTCAAAGCTTTACCACTTATGTTTGTATCTCTGAATATGTTAACCAGATTTTGAAATTTATATAAATGGAGTTATGCTGTGTATATTCAGTCATACATGTCTTATAATTTTCAATTAACATTATGTATTTGTTCCTTCATTTTCATCACTGGGTAGGGTTTCTTCATCGGACTACACATCAATTTTTTAATCCACTTCAGCTCTGATGGATATCTGACTTATTGCCAGATTCTATATTTTATGAAAAGCACTATGAAAACTCTTGTACATATATCCTAACACCAATGGACATAAGTTTCTCCAAGTATATGTATGTTTAGGTATGGAATGACTGGGTTTAGCTTCACCGTTGAACAAATGCTCAGTTGTTTCCCTCAATGGTGGGGTGGAGGGCATGCCGGTCTGACATCCTGTCAGCATTATGTAGGCTCCAGGCTTCACATTTTGAGTAACTGTCGCATGATCAGACTTTAGTATTTTGCCAATCTGGCGGGTGTATAATGGTGACTCATTGTAATTTTATTTGCATTTCCTAATTATTAATGAGGTTAAGCATCTTCTCATAGATTTATTTGCCATTTGATGGTCTCTTCTGGAGACATTTCTGTTCTATTTATTTTCCTTATAGATTTATCCATTCTGAGCTTGAATTTTGATTTTATAATGTTGGTAGCAAATATTTTTTCTATTTTTTGCTTTTCCTTCTTATGGGGTCTTAAGGAACAGAAGTCCTTAATAATATTGTAGCCAAATTTCTCAATTTTTTTCTTTTTGTTTGCTACTATTTGTGACTTGTATAAGAAATCTCTTCTTTCTCCAAAGTCATAAAAATATTTTATACTGTCTTCTAAAGCTTTCTCTTCCCTTTTTTATTTTGCATAGTTAGGTCTTCAAATACCTGGAATGGATTTTGTTTATTTATGATATGAAGTTAGAATACAATTTTATTTTTTTCCCTAATTGTTTCCCTGCTGTTTTGCATTGCTACTCTATCCATTGGGGATTAAGAGTCCGTATATGTATGGCTTTGTTTTCAGGCTTACAGTTCTTTATCATTAATTCATTTTTCTACCCATATGTGAAATATCTTACTCTCTCTCTGTCTCTTTTTAAAGACTTTGTTTACTTATTTGACACACACACAGAGAAAGGAGGATAAGCAGGGAGAAGCAGACGCCCTGCTGAGCAGGGAACTCAATTTGGGGCTTGATCCCAGGACCCTGGGATCCTGACCTGAGTGGAATGCAGATGCTTAACTGATTGAGCCCCTCAGGTACCCGCTTACTCTCTTAACTACTATAGCATTATAACAAATCATGATATCCAGTAGAGCAGGACCTAATTCTTAAAAAGTTGTGGCTGTTGTTGACATTATATGCACGTGTGTGTGTGTGTGTGTGTGTGTGTGTCTACACATGTATTTATGCCATACAGCCAGGTTCTTCAAATACCTTTCTGAAAACTTTTGGAATTTTGATGACAGTTGCATAGATTCCATAAATCAATTTGAGGAGAATTAACATATTTACAACATTGTCTTCTAATCCATGAACATGGTATATTTCCCCACTTGTTAAGTCTTTTAAAATATCTCCCAATAAATGGATCTTGCCCATCTTTAATAGATTTATTCTATTAGATATTTGCTATTTTGTGATGCTTTTAATTTCAGTTTTATAACTATTGCTAGTATACAGGAGGACAGTTGATTTTTCTATGCTGATTTATATCTAGCAACATTGCTAAACTCTTATTAAAAACAATTTTTATATATTTACTTGGATTTGTGTACAAAATCATAATATATGCTAAATAATGGCAATTTTGTTTTTTCTTTCCATTTCTTATACTTTTTACTTATTTTTCTTTACTTCATTGGCAAAGATTCCAGGTTAAAAATAATGGATCTTTCCATAGGTTTTAATTCTGCCTTTGGATATATAGTTATCTTAATATTTGGCCTTATTTTTTTTAAGATTTATTTATTTGAGAGAGAGAGAGAGAGGGAGACTGTGTGAACATGGTGGAGAGGGGAAGAGGGAGAGGTAGATAATCTCAAGCAATCCCTACTGAGTGTGGAGCCTGACACAGGTGCCTAATTCTATGACTCTGAGACCATGACTTGAGCTGAAATCAAGAGTTGGATACCTAACCAACTGAATCACCCAGAGCCCCAGGCCTTATCTTAAATATTTTTTCTATACTTAGGATGAACAACTTCTAGGAAAAATATTTTCCTAGTTATTACATGACATCACTTTCAAAAGCACATTATTTCTTGGAGTCTTTACAGTGATACATCTCATGTTCTTTTTTGTGGAATTTTGTCCTTCAGTGATTTCATATCAGTGTTCTTTACTCATCTTTCAAGGAAGCAAAATACAGCCAGATCTCCTCCACTGGGGGGCAGTTACAGCACTTTCTCAGATCTGCAGATGTTGACCAGGTCAGCATGCAAATGACCAGTCCAGTGTTCAGTTTCAAGCAGCTCTTTATCTTCTACGTATTTTTGCTTCCCTGTGATGCTGATTTCTTTGCTGCCTGCAGTTCTTGGATACTCTTTTCTGATGGGATACATGGGGGAACTGTAATTAGCTCCCTTTGCTATCATCAGTGTTCTTGTCCTCCATAGTGTCATCCTGTGTGACAATTGTCCCTCCTTCCTGTCCAGTTATTTTCTAAGACTTTCTGATCCAAACGGTTGTGAAAGTTGATGGGGGTTGGGGAGGAGAGGTGAGCACCTGGCCACCTCAGAAAGCGGGGTCTGAGCTTTAGAGATGGTGTCCAATTTTCAATTTTCTAGTAGCTATAGTCCGGAGACTTCAAAATGGAGGCATGCAAGATGGATGAAGGATTTTCTGTCCCTTCTCTGATCATCTCCATTTTTTCCTCAACTCTCTCCATCTGACTCATTGGTGGTGAATATTTTTGCACATCTGGCACTAGATTGAAGCATTGTTGGGAATCTTTCCTTTTGAGAGTCTCTGTAGGTTTTTAGGATGTGTTTGGGAGATGTTGCAAAAGTTTAAACTGGAATTCCCCAAAGTCTGTGATATTTCTGTACAACTGGTGATTTTATGAGCTATGTTAAATAACCTGGAACACATTGTGAGAGAGTTTTTTTTTAAGGGATCTTAAAAAAATCTCTTATTTTGAAATAATTATAGATCCACAGGAAGTTGCAAACAAATGGGTCCCATGTACCCTTCGTTTTGCCTCCTCCAGTGCTGACATTCTGTATTAACTGTGGTACAAGAGCAAAATTTTCAGAGTATATTAAGGTCCCACCCATTATACATGTGTGTGTTTGTATGTGCATTAGTCCTGTGCACTTGTATCACGTGTGCTATTTCATGGGAATACCATTACCGAGAGATACAGAGCTGTCCCTTCACTGTGGGGCTTCCTTGTGACATCCCTTCTAGCCACATACTCCCTCCTGTAGTCTCTAACTCCTAGCAACCTCTAAGCTACTTTCCATCTCTATAATTTTGTGTTTTCAAGAATTTTAGATGAAGTAAGCCATATGGTATATAACTTTCGAGATTAGCTTTTTTCACATAGCAGAATTCTCTTTTCCTCTTTCTGAATTGGACACATAGACTTAGTTGGTATCAGTATGATGTAATAGTCAAGGAAAGCAAAGTCTTTTTATTATTATTATTATTGAAGTATAACACCCATACAGAACAGTCTAGAAGTCTTAAGAGCACAACACATTGGATTGTCCTATACACCACTCACATGTTATGTAAATGCACTATTTTAACTATCATGTAGATCAGAAATAGGTGACCAGAGCCAATGAGGCCTCCCTCCCACTCATTAGTCACAAGCCCTGCTCCTTTTCAAAGATAAACACCATCAGAGATTACTTTTGCCTATTTTTGAACTTAATATTCATTGAATCATACACTGTGTCTGATTGCTGTCACTTAATATTATGTTTATAAGTTTCCTCTATGTTGTTGTATATAGTTGTGGTTCATGTATTTTATGACATGGCTATACCACATTTATTTTTTCATTCTCATGTTAATGGACATTTGGGTTGTTTTTCATTTTCGGCTACCACAAATAGTGCTAATTATAATCTGCACTATGCAGATTATTCCTGCATATAAGCCTTTTGGTGTATACGTGAGTGTGTTTCTGTTGGGTATTTGCACCTAGGTAGAAATGCTGGGTCCTAGGGCATGAATATTTATAGCTTTAGTAAATTCTCCTAGAGTTTTCCAGATCCCTCGTACCCATTTACACTTCTCTACCAGTATTGGTGCTTCACCTATTGGTGCTTCACCTCCTTGCCAACATTTGCTTTGTGTCTTTTTAATTGTATTCATATTGGTGTGTGTGTACTAGCATCTCATTGTGGTCTTCATTAGCATTTTCCTGAGGACAAATGACTAATGCTCATTCGCCATCAGAATATCTCCTTTTGTGAATGCCTGCTCAGATCTTTTGCTTATCGTTTTTCTTTTTGATTTATAGGAGGGTTTATTTGTATGTTTGCCTTTCTTAAAAATACTGTGGATATGAGTCCTTTGTCAGATGTATGCCAAGCAATACACTTCTTGCACTCCCTGGCTTACTTTTGCTCTCTAGTAGTGCTGTCTTTTGAATAACAGATGTTCTTAAGTTTAATATAGACCAATCATCAGTATTTTCCTTTAGTGCTTTTTGTTGCATGTTTAATTTTTTTCACTTACTGAAAGATCATGAGGACATTTTCCTATGTTGTCTTCTAGAAAAAGGCTTCCTTTTGCACTGACTTATTTCCATTAAAATTCTTGATTTAAATAAAAATATGAGGTAATAGTGCAGGTGGTACTTGGATATGGAAAAATTCATGAAGAAAATAAGCAGGTGGTTGAGGTTTGAGAAATGCTATTTTTGAAACAATAATTCCTTCTTTTTTTGGCCTTATAAGCAATATGTAAAGAATAAAACAGTTTTCCACGGTGGTGCAGGCTAATGATTGTCAGTTTTGTTGGATCATCATACACATTTTTTCATTTACTCGGGAAATATTGATTGGGCTTTGGGGATTCAGTGATGGAAACTCATAGTTACTGCCCTGTGATGTGAACAGTATGCTTTGTCGCTTTGTTAGCCAGGGGTGAGTAGGATGAGATGGATGGGGGTCGGGGAGGAAGTCTTGAGGCTTTTCAAGTGAGGAGCCACCGATGATCAGAGGTCAGGGCTTCTGCGATGTAGGTGCTCTGGGCATGATGTGGGCATGAGGCTTCAGCCTACAGATGCTGCTCCCTGAGGGTTTCCTGTCCCTGCTACACAGAGCCTGCACAAGGGAGCTCTGAGCCTGTGTATCTTTCAGGGAAGACACCAGCCAGATTCTGAGGGTCTCAGAAGATCCCTGTGAGCTTTAGAAACCAGGGCCCCTCTGCAGTCCTGTCCATCAGAGTCTCTGTGGAGGACTCTGGGCAGCCCCAGCAGATTCTGATATTGGGTGAGGCTGAGAGCACCATGGGAGGGGGTCCTGCAGTGAAGGTGGTGCTTTCCAAGGGTGGCTGAATAAGTGAGATTAACTCCTTTCCCCAAGACCCCGAGGGGGGCATGCCCCTCTGGGAAGCCAGGCGTGTCTGAGACCCACAGAGAGCCACTGCAGAAACGTCCTCCAGGGCGGCAGGACACCGCTTCCACGCTCGCATCCATCAAAGGGAGCATCAGGTTCAGAAAGGTGAAAGATGGAATGTCGCAAGTCACAGCTATCTGATTTATGGCGACAGTGCATTTATTCCTGGCAGCCCTCTTGAGGTCTTGGGGAACTCTTTGCTCTGCTTCCAGCTGACGATCACCGCAGGCCTCGTGGTCTGGGACTCTGAGCTCCCCTGTCCCACTGCACTGCCTTTCTCTGGTGTGACCCCAAACACCACCATGAAACTGGCACCTACCTTATGCTCCTGCATTTTCAAGACAAACAGGTGGCCTAACAAGCGTGCCTGGGCTCTTAGGGCATACTTGATCTTCAGACTTTGACCTGGGCGCTTAGCCGTTTAACTCTGTGTAAGTCAGTTTGTGTACGTGTAGGATGGGGATGGCGACGCCCTTCTCTCACAGTCCTTAGGGAGATGACATCACAGCATGTCCTCAGAGCGTCAAGCTCATGGTAGTTGCCTGTATGTTAGCCCCTTCGCTCCCCAAATCATTAGTCTTTTAAAATAATTTTCCTGGGATCCCTGGGTGGCGCAGTGGTTTGGCGCCTGCCTTTGGCCCAGGGCGCGATCCTGGAGACCCGGGATCGAATCCCACGTCAGGCTCCCAGTGCATGGAGCCTGCTTCTCCCTCTGCCTGTGTCTCTGCCTCTCTCTCTCTCTCTCTCTGCGTGACTATCATAAAAAATTAAAAAAAAATTGTTAAAAAAAAAAATAATTTTCCTGACTTGTCTGTCATGACAGGCTCCCCTAGGCGGATTGGGGTTTGGGGGTGGGATGTTGGGATTGGTGCTCCAGACCCGGAATCCTAGCTTACACCCTCCATTCTGACCTCGTCCTGTAAGAAGCACAGGACAGATTGAATAAAGTGTGCAGGTGTGCATGTGTGCTGGTCAGAGGAGGGAGGCAGGCCTCCGCCCACCCTCCTTCAGAACAGGCCCAAGCCTGGTGGATGGAGCTGCTCAGCACAGGGCCTTCTCACAGAGCTGCACTGCCCTTGGGAGTGACGTGGAGTCACCTTTGATGACTGTCACCCTCTTTCCTCCCGGTTATGACACATCTCTCGTCTCTAATATCTTCCTGAAGTCTCTTTTTCACACTCATTTTCATGTTCTCCTCCCCCACGTGCTTCTGAGGATTAATCTTTTTCCTTTTAGAAGCAACAACTTGATTTGATGAGAAAGGATTTTCTTATTGGTTTGTTTTGTAGGAGGAACGGGAACCGTGCTGCAGGGAAGGGAGAGCTGTGACTGCTGTGGGGTCTCTACAGAGTCACTGTCCAGCGGCTTCGGGGCAGCCTGGCCGGGGCTGAACCAGGAGGGTGGGGGATTGAGCTTCCCCGTGGATTCCCCACACTCTGTAAGCCTGCAGTGATCACCTCAATTGACATTACAGTCTTGGTTGTAATATAAGCACATTACAGTTTCAGCTTCTGGCCTTTTTACTTTCCAATTGTGGGCATTTGAATTGAGCTTCAAAGCAATTGTTTCTTCTCCATTTTACTTGCTCACTGGGCAGCGCTCCTGTCCCCTCAGTGAAGCATTCTGAAGGATGCAGACAAGCCCTCCATGGAGGTGGCGTCATGCTTGACAGCTCTTTGGTCAGGGTAAGATGTTTCTCTGAGAATTTAAAACAACAAATGTTGGTGAGGATGTGGAGAAAGGGGAACTCTCTTACACTGTTGGTGGGAATGCAAGCCGGTACAGCCATTCTGGAAAACATTGTGGAGGTTCCTTAAGAAGTTGAAAATAGAGCTGTGTTACAACCAGCAATTGCACTACTGGGTATTTACCCCAAAGATACAGATGCAGTGAAACAACGGGACACCTGCGCCCCAATGTTCACAGCAGCAATGTACACAATAGCCAGACTGTGGAAGGAGGCACAGTGTCCTTTGACAGATGAATGGATAAGGAAGATGTGGTGTATATATACACAGTGGAATATTACTCAGCCATCAGAAAGGATGGATACCTATCATTTACATCTGAGGGATATTATGCCGAGTGAAATAAGTCAACTGGAGAAAGGCAATCATATGGTCCCACTCACAAGTGGAATATAAGTAGTGAAAGGGACCATAAGGGAAAGGAGGGAAACTGAGTGGGAAAAATTAGAGAGGAAGACAAACCATGAGAGATCCCTAACTCTGGGAAACAAGCAAAGGGTTGTGGAAGGGGAGGTGGGTGAAGGGCTGGAGTAACTGGGTGATGGGCACTAAGGAGGGCACGTGTTGAGATGAGTATTGGGTGTTATACTATATCTTGGCAAATTGAATTTAAATAAAGAAAAAAAAATAAAACCAAAGGAATTCTCACTTCTTGTTCTCACTTTGCATTGCTGGAGTGCTTTGGTTGGAGAGTCCTCTGGGCTTCTTTTAGGGGGAACGACTACATGGAGTACTCCGCTCTCCCATCTGCTGTGTGCACGTCTGTGCCTCTCCGTGTTTCTGGCACATTATTCCAGAAGTGCTTTCAGCGAATCTGGTGGCAGGGGGTAAATTTTCTAAGTATTATATCTCTGAAAATGCCCTTAGTTATGTGGGCTGTTGACTGATAGTGGATTCTAGATTCTAATTTGTTTTTGCGAAGTCACCCGTTGGTCTGATTATCTCTGTCTTGATAATCTCCAGTAGTCCGAGAGTTCTGGTTTTAAAGGTGCGGAGGCTAATTCATTCTGCAGATTTTGTTTGGCTCCTTTCTGCCCCTGGGGTTATAATGTTAGCAGTAGTCCCCTGTTGTGTCCAAAACCAGGGACCAGCTGAGTCACCAAAGCTTTGCAGATGTCACCTCGAGGAGTGGGAGCCAGCTTTGAGCTTTGGCCTGAGGTCGTGGGGCCTGGTGGCCAGATGTGGTCAACCTGCCATTTCCTGCTCTTTTTCTTTATTTTACTCTTTAGTCTTTGATGGTTCAGAGTGCAGCTGGAAGGAAGAATGGACTCCGTGACCCCTGTAGGCCTCTGCAGACTAGGGGACCCGAGGTGGTTTCGGTGCTGCAGCAGCACGTGGCTCACTCCTCGCCCGGGTGGACCCCAGCCTTCCAGACCATTCTGTACATTTTCCATTTCCTACCCGCACCTTTCTCCTGAGTGGCTGAGTGCACTTGGCAGTGCTTTCTTAATTGTCCTCTGCAATTTTCTTTTCTTTCTTTTTTTTTTTCTTCTGCAATTTTCTTTCCAGTGCAATACTGTTCCTCTTTGTGAGTGAACCCAAGGTGGCAGGACAGCTCATTTTGCTCATTGTGGACACTGAGTAGATCCACCAAAAGCCTTGAGATTGATGTTCCCAGGGTAAAAAGAAGAGGGGAAAAATGAATCAGGTGGAAATATATTGGAATTCATCAGAGTTAAGTATTTAATATGGACATTGCAGGACTCTATTTTGAATTAATTTAGAATCTCTAAATCAAAATATATTTGTCCTGTCCTTCATTTCCCTATCCTTCAGGATAGGAAAACCCTGCATTTTTCTAAATGTGGAGATTCCTGCATAAGACAGGCCTAGGAACTTTCTGTGCAGAATAACGTGGCTTTGACCTGGCATTGTTGCCTTGTCGATCCTTACATAAAGGCATGTGGGATAGAGATTTTGTGCTAAACTACTTTATGTTGAAACAGTTTATTAATTAAAAATTTTTTTAAAGATTTTATTTATTCATGAGAAACAGAGAGAGAGAGAGAGAGTGAGAGAGAGGCAGAGACATAGGTAGAGGGAGAAGCAGGCTCCCTACAAGGAGTCCGATGTGGGATTCAATCCCAGCATCCCAGGGTCACGACCCGAGCCAAAGGTAGATGCTCAATCACTGAGCCATCCAGGTGCCCCTAAAAAAAAGTTTTGAATGAGATTCTGGGAAGGCAGGGAACTCCCAGCTGGTCTAGCACGTCAGTCTGAGCCGAGCCGATCGGGCATCTGGTGCCCAGGGCCCTGCAGGCGGGGATGCGGTAAGTGTGTGTTGTGCTAAGTTGCTTTGATGGTTATGGGACTTGAGGGAAAGCCCATGTGAAACAGACTTGTGGTGGCAGGAAAGGATGAAGGTCCTCCAAGGACAAAGCCCAGTGGCGGTGGAACAGAGGGGAGTTTCACGGGGGCAGCCTGCACTAGTGCTGCGTCTCCATGACCCCTCCCGGGGCTCCTGCCATCTGACCGTGTGGGGACAGCATGCCGAGGAGGAAGAGGAGAAAGTCACGACAGTCTTGGAGAGCTTCTTCAGCAGTGGGCTGACAGTCGGGACGTGTCAGGGGTGATATTCACGTCCACAGCAGACTGAAGCCACCAGGGCTGCTGCAGCCAAGCAGGCCTCATGTGGAACACTGTAGAAGAGTCTGGTCTCCAGATGCACTCACAGGAGGGGTCCTGAGTTGAAACCTCAAATATGTGACTTGACCCCTGCTGGCGTAGACGGTGCCCGTGATTGCGTGGATGCAGCTGTTGGCGCCCACATGGATTGTTCAGGGGGAAGGGAGGGAAGACTCTCCAGGAGTCAGAGGGTTACAGCCTTGAGCTGCAGGGGAAGAAAAGGCCCCACAAACCAGGAGGGGGAAAAGGGGAGAAACAGGGAAATATCATTGCTGTGGCCTGAAAGTCTGGGTCACCCACCCCCGGAATTCCTGTGTTGAAATCCCAGGCCCTAAGGTGATGGTGTGAGGAGGTGGGGAGGTGGGGGGCTTAGGGACGTGCTTATGTCCTGAGGGCGGAGCCCTCACGAGCAGGATTAGGGCCCTTCTAAGAGGCACCAGGTGCTGCTTCGGTGAAAAGGGGGGGCTGTGAGCCAGGCAGGGGGCCCTCAGCAGAGGGCAGCTGCTCTGGGGCCTTCCTCTTGGGCTTTCTAGCCTCCAGACATGTGAGCCATAAACTTCTGTTTATAAGCCACCTGTCCATGGGGTTTTGTTACAGCAGCCTGAGTGGAAGAAGACGGTCATGTTATGGAAACCACCGGGGCAGGAGTAGCCAAGAGGCAGCAGACTCAGGGAGCCTGAGACGAAGCCACCAAATGAGGAGAGTCGCTTAGCCTGGGGACAGAAAACCAGAGTGCAGAATGCAAAGTCAGGGGAGGAGGTGGACGTGGGGCTGGACAGTGAGGGCAGGCGGCTGGAGAACCCATCGCATCACAGGGCACAGGGCTGCGCAGGGTGGGACCTCCCACCCCAACCTTGCAGGGCTGCACAGGCAGCTCCAGACGTCTGTCCCCTGCTGTCGGGACCTGACTTCAGTGGGCAGACTGGTGATGCGGTGAGCCAGGCCCTCTCTGGGACGAGCCGTGTGAAGTTTGTGCAGACCCTCGGGAGGTGTGGTGTGGCTGGAGGTGCCGTGGGGATCCATCCAGTCCTCTGGGAGCACGTGGTCCGTGGTTTCTGCTGCCTGGGTGATGAGGGCTCTTGGGGCTCCCCGCTGTGTGTGTCCCGTGTCCCTGCCCTGGTCCCTTCTGGGAGCTTTCTGCTGTTCCTCCAATGACCCCCATTCCTGCTTAAGTTAACCTCTGCTGGTTTCTAACAACCAGAGATGCCTCCCTAACCTCCAGTGAGTCAGATAGGCTGTAGCCTATCTCAGGGTGGATGTCCCTAGTGTTTCTATTAATGGCATGGCTGACAGAGAAGGCTCCCAAACAAAACCACATTCTCTGAAGATAGTGTCTTCTGATAAGGGGAAAAAAAAATCCTTATTAGGATTCAGGGAAGACTGCGTTTGTGTGCAGGCTGAGCGTGTGTGTTTATCTGGGCTCCCCACCAAAGACGTCATCAGCTGTGCTGTGGACCGAAGCAGTGGCTCTTCTGGCTTATGTGGTCACATCATCTCTAGAATGGGTAAGAGTGGACATTTGTCATTGGATGTGGTGCTGGCTCTGTGGGACTCCACACTTGCTTCCTGTACACGACGATTGTGCCCCTCAAGGGGGCAGGCATTGAGCTCTTGGGTTGAGATCAGATGTGTAATCAATAAACACCCCACCTAGGGGCACTTTCTTTCCACCCCTTGTGTATCCTGGGGAGACATGTGGTGCAGCTTCGACTTACCAATATAAGAGTGATTTTGATGAGTATGCAATTGTATTCAGGTAGTTTCTTTTCGAATTAAGATATTCATGTGCAAATGAGATGTTCTCTTTTCCTGGAAGAAATGCTTTGGATAGCAGTTATTGTTCCTTATTTAACTCGTAAAATATTTGTGCCATTCACCTGTCAGTTTGTCTGTCTGAATCTAAATGAGTAATAGAAGGTGTTAGCTCGATCAAGTACCTGGAATTCACCACCTGCTGTGTTTTCTGCTAAGGAGGGACGAGGGGGTGGGGTCCCTGGGGGGCTCAGTCAGTTAAGTGTCTGCCTTCAGCTCAGATCATGATCCCGGGGGTTCTGGGACTGAGCCCCCCGTCGGGCTCCCTGCTTCTGCCTCTCTGTCCCTTCCACCTACTGTGAGTGTGGTTCTCTCTCCTAAATAAATAAAATCTGTAAAAAAACAAACAAACAAACAAACAAACAAACAAACAAACAAACAAAACAGAGGGAGGAATACATCTGATATAACTTTGAAAGAGTTTCCCTGAAATGGTAGCAAGACCTTTTTGTATTTCTGATGCTCGCTCACGTGGGGATATCAGGCTTCTGAACGGAGAGCCGGGATGTGGAGGGACAGACCAGTGTGCTGTTCCCCGTCAGGGTCTGAAACCAAAGCTGGCGTACCTGGCGGAATCAAGGTGCAGAGGCCATTCCCAGCAGAAGGGCTGACCAGCCCGTTTGGCGTCAGGGCTGTGGAGGTGCGGGCTGTCTGAG
The DNA here is from genome assembly GCF_048164855.1 of Canis lupus baileyi. NCBI lineage: Eukaryota > Metazoa > Chordata > Mammalia > Carnivora > Canidae > Canis > Canis lupus. The sequence continues at coordinate 7,907,737 of NC_132866.1, forward strand.
GATGCTGATGTGCCTTGAGCAGGGTGGGCTGGGACGAGGTGATAAGGAGCATGGGGGGGTGGGATGCTGGGGACAGTGGGCGGCATCTCCAGCTGAGGGAGTCTCCAGGCCCCAGGCTCAGGACAAGGGCTGAATGACAGGGTGTGGAGGACCTTCTGGAGTCTCACCTCCCAGAGGGGACAGGAAGTGATCTTGACCCTCCGTCCTTGCCCTGCGTCTGGAGCAGGGCCTCAGGTGCATGCCAGTGACCACTGGGGAGTGAGAGGCTGGAGGGATGTGGCCCAGGGAGGAGCGGCATGGAGAGGCGGTGCTGCTATCCGGAGGCCACGGTGGGACGGCGTGGGGGCTCGGGCTCCTGCTCTCTCCCGGCTGGGCGCAGGCCTGGGCTGCGGAGGGGCAGGTGTGGCTGCCGCCTGTGAGCGTGAGCAGGTTCCACGACTAGGCGTGGCTGGTGGAGGCAGGCAGCGTGGATTTCTGAGTAAGTGTGTGAGAAATACCTTTGCTCAGTCGTCAGACACTTGGTCAGTGTTCGGGGGGCATGATGGAGAATTACTCGTTCAACATCGGGACCGAGGAAATGCCACCTGGGTGGGTCAGACCCCTGTGCCCTCCAGGCCTGGAAAGTGCCCAGGGCAAATCCTAGTGGGGGAAGGGGGTTATGACAATGAGATTAGCCTCTGTGGGGTCAGCCTTGGGTGGTTAGGGATGCTTGCTGTGTGGATCCCCACGGGCCGCATGCCCTGCCCTCCCCATTCATTCTCTGGTCCCCACTGGCTACACGCCCTCCACCCCCATTCACTGCATGGTTCCTGCTCACATGGCCCCCCACTTGAGGCACAGCCCCCTCTGGAGGAATCCAGCTGGAACACCGTTGTTCACGGTGCCAGCTGAAGCCTGCTGGGTTCCCCTGCAGCATCAGGTGGGTGGCAGTGGCACCGTACCCCACTCTTAGTGCTCCCCACAACACTGGGCACCAGTACCTCCCCCCACCCCCATCCAGCACAGATGTCTGATGCATAAGTACCAGCCCAGGCAGCCGCGTGGCAGGTGTGGGCAGGGCCAGGAAAGCCGCGTGGCAGTGTTTGAAAGCCTGGAGCTGAGTCTGGAGCCCGGGATCTGAGGTCCAGCTTGGCTGCTGGCAGGGATGCCTTGAAAGGCTCACCTCTAGTCTCGGGGCTTCAGCTTCCTCTTTGAGGACCCAAGGGGAGGACTAGATGGTGTCTCGGCACCTGGCAGGGCTGAACCACTCTGATGGCATCCCTGCCCCCCACCTGCGGGCAGACTTTCTTACCCAGCTGCCCGCCCAGCCCCTGGTCTGGCTCCGCCAGCATCCTGAGACCAGAGGGGCTTCTTCCCTGCAGGGGTTTGTCATGGATGGACAGATACCCCCACATCCTCAGGTGTCCTGGGGTCCCTGGAGGCACACCCATCTCAGCAGTGAGCCACACAGCTTTTATTTTATTGATTTTATTTATTTTTTCTTCCCACACAGCTTTTAAAATGTGCCTCTTACTTAAGAGATTTTTCACACTTCCAGTAGAAATAGATTTTACTTCTCCTCCAGAGTTTTTGTTTTCTTTCTCCAGGGTCAGATTTGAGGAAGCAGATTTCGTCTCTTGGAGACTTCTAGCTCCAAGACAGAGTGGGCGGTGAGAAGAGCAGCCCGGGGGTCAGGAGGCCTGGGAGCTGGCCCTGGAGCTGCTGTCAAAGCCCGTACCCACAGGATGCTGGTCTGGACAGGGAGGATCACCAGGGGCCTGCCCAAGCTCCAGTGTCTTATTCCAGGGGCAGCTTGGACTAAACTGTGTCTGGTAGCTGTTCTCAAAACTACCAGTTTTGCCAAGAATGGAAAACAATAGATTTTTTTTTTCTATTTATATTGCCTTGCTCATTAGCATGCACAACACAAAGGCCAGAGTTGCTGAATCAAAATCAACAAGTTCTGATTAATTTGCAGAGTTCAACCACGGGATCACTTCAAAATTTCTAACCAATAGTGTTCCCTGGCTGAGTCACACCGTGGAAGGATCCTTAATTGGAAACAGCCTCAGACAGTAGCATGGACGGCAACAGAGATAAGGGATAGCAGAGCACAAACGGCCTGAGAGGAAATGCCCATGAGAAAGGCAGTTGACATACTCATGGTTGAGTTGACAATTGCCTCTGTCTGGAAGCACTGGACCTGCCAGGGGGTGGGCCGTGCTGGTGGCTGGGGGCTCAGGGGCAAATGGGAAGCTGGGGGGCCAGATGGAGAAAACTGGAAAGTTGCCTTTTAACATCTGTCTTTGTTTTTAACAAGCATTGTCCTTTCTAGGTTGCCCACCTCTCGGTCTGGAGACCCTGAAAATCACAGACTTTCAGCTTCATGCATCTACTTCGAAGCGCTACGGCCTGGGCGCGCATCGAGGGAGACTCAACATCCAGGTACTGGTGGTGCAAAAGGATTCTGGTTGCATTGCTAGCTGCTCTGGCAGGAGACGCAGCCGGCGGTTCGCTGGGCTTGGGTTGGATACCCTGCATGGCATTCCAAATGCATTAGCTCCACTTCTCCCAGCAGGAAGGGCATTGCCTCAGATGCTCATCTTAGAGGGAGAGCCTTGAGATGAGACTCAGGATATGTGTCTTCTACAAGGAGCCCTCAGTACAAAGGATGCTGCTAGTACCCGGACCTGCGTGGGCCCTCCTCCACCTCTTGAGCGCTTCCCCTTCCTGTGATCTGTCTGCACAGGCACGGGGAGGCCGGCATCGGCAACTCCAGCAGGCATCGGCAGCCAGAGGCATTTGTCCTCTCCTCCCACCCCACCACTGCTTCTCACCACCACACAAACCTCTTCCAGGCTGTTCTATGGCTCCCCCCAGGGCAAACCCTGTGTGCCTCTCCGAGGCTCAGCACCTCATGTCTGGCCTGCTTCTCTAACTCAAGGGTCCTGTGACCTTTGTCCTCGCTACTGTCGGGGTCCTGCTCCAGGAACATGAGCTCCTCCTTGCACATTTTATACACCATGTGGTTCTTCTTGCCTTTTCTCAGGCAGGTCCCCCTGCCTGGGCAACCTCTTGGCCTCCACCTTGCCAGGCATCATAAGTCCTGCAGCATCCCCGGTGGTCGATTCCTCGTGCTGCTCTAACAACTTATCATAAATGCAGCCACTTAGGCCACACAAACCCATTCTCTCCCAGTTCTGGAGCACGAGAGCCCCACTGGGCTAAATCAACGTGTGGGCAGGGCCGCGTTCCATCTGGACCTGGAGGGAAGGATCCATTTCTTCGCCTTTTCCAGCCTCCAGAGGTGCCTGTGTTCCTTTTGCGTGGTCCCTTCCTCTTTCCAAGCCTCTGGGTCCTCCTCCTGCTTCCCTCTTCCACTTTTAAGGAGGCTTGAGATGACACTGGATCCTCGTGGATGCTCCAGGATCATCTCCCACCTCAAGTGACCTTAATCGCAACTGCAAACTTCATTTTCCTTTATCAGAGAGCCTCCAGCATTCGGGCCCCAGGATTAGCACCTTGGCCTCTCTGTTGGGGAGGGGGTGTTATCCTACCAGTCCATCCACGGGGTCCTTTCCCTCTGGCTCCAGCTCCAGCTGGTGCCATTCCATTCCTTCCTTGTTCAGCATTTGGTCATGTGCTGTCCTGTATGGGTCTCTAGTATCTTAGCCGTCTTTCCCCGGCTGCTCCATGACTGTGGGTGTGTTTTCCAAACCCCTTCTGCACATGCACCGTCTCATCCAGCTCCAGGGAAGAAGATGCCCTGCATCCCTGAGACATGGGGCCATCAGGCGGACACCTTCTGAGCGATGTCACCAACACCTCATGCCCCCACCATCCCTGTGAACATGCTGTGGGCAGCCGCTGTGCTGGGAACCGGGCCAGGGTGGACGAGACCCCTTCCCAGGAGCTCAGGGGCTCGGGGGTGTCTGAGTGGCCCTCCGACTCCGACTCCGACTCCCAGCAACTCTTCCCTCCTCCCTTGACACTTGGCCGCACCACACAGACTCTCAAGCCGCTCACCTGGCACCACTTTGCAGGCCAGAACTCCGGCAAGACGTTTCCAGAACTAACGTTAATGAAGTCCAAAGTTGCTTTATGAGTATGATTGTTTTTTAATAACAGCTGATAAGAGACATTTGGATGTGTATAACTCAACACTATGATTTTCAAGAGGATGAAGTTCCAAGTTTCACAAGAGTGACCATTAATAATATGAGTGCCTGTGGCAACCTGGATGGGGTCCAGGCTTCTATGGAAGTCAAGGGCTAGCAGGGCCAAGGCCCAATGGGTGTGGAGCTGTTTTGAGCATCAGTTAGAGGAGCTGTCAGCCAATACCTTGAATGCCCTCTCTATAAATGAAGTTATCCTCTGTTACAGAGGACGTGTTCACATTTATCTAACCTTTCAGTCAAGCAATTGGAAGTCCTGAATTTGTTGCTGGGGGATAGGGTCTGAGAGTTGTATTGTTCTGGTTGGAAATTCTATTCCCAGAGCAGATGGGTGGAGCGTGGGCGGGGGGAGGGGGGGGCTCATAGTGCAGGGGCCCTAGGCATGTGGAGTTCAGACCTTGGCCTTGACACATCCAGATTCTGGGACCTTGGAACTATTATCTTATGGCTCTGAGCCCCACCTGCCTCACCAGACAAGAGGGAGTGCTGAGAACTCATAGGATCAGTGGAGGAGTGAAATTAGATGGTTTATAATTTGAAAACATTTACTGGATCATTTCGCTTCTCTGCTTCTAGCCTCTGGTAGCTTCCAGGGGCTCTTGGAAACTCCTAGGTGGCCCCGCGTGACTGGCCCCTCTTAATTCTTGTGGGGCGCAGTCCCTCCTCGAATGCCGGTGGCTTGTTCCCTTGGGTGTTCTCTGCCCCTCCTTGAGCAGAAGCCCCAGGTTAGAAGGGGCTTGAACTCTCCTCCACCCCCTTCCTCCCAACCCAGAATGTCACCTGGCACACAGGACACACACAGAGGATAGATGGTGGGCATTCACCACCCTGCCTTTGCTGGGCCCCACAGGAGGTCCTCTTGGTGGACGGTCAGCCGGCAGGGAGCAGGGTCCTCATCATCTTTCCTTCATCCTTCCCCCAAGAGAGGCACAGGCCAGGGAGAAGGCAGGTATCCCGGGCTGGAAAGTGGGGACAGACCCACCCTCCTGACTTCAGGCAAGAGGAAGTAGGAGAGTCATTGAAAACCACTTCAGTGCGGCTTGTCCTTACGGGGATTTATTTTTCTTCGGTGGTTTATCATTTCTCCAAGTACCCTCTGAGAAGAAAAATCTCTGCACCTGCTCTTAGAATAGGAAGTAGTTGTTTTAACAGGGAAGTCCAGGCCAGTGCCCGTCCCTCCACTCCCCGCCCCAAGCCCTGGGGTGCCTCCCCCCGCAGCAGGTGATGTGGTGTTAACTGCAGAGGGTGGAGGGCTGCCTGCAGCTGTGTGAGGGGCTTCAGTGCAGCCCCCACAGGGAAATAATGACGTGGGCGGGGCCTCTATTGTGGCCTTCCAGAATCAGTGCCCCACGAAGCCTGATTTCACTGCCATAGGTGCTCTGAAATACATCTTCCCACTCATAACAGTTTGAAATGCAGTTTAAAAATATCCTCTCTCCCCACTTAGGAGTATTTTGTAGGTGTATCAGAGCTAATGGGATTAGATGCGGGAGAAACACCCAGGTGTGAGAACCGTTGGTGCGCTGGAGTTGCAGATGTGAGTGGGATGGCCCAGCGTCTGCAGGCTTGGCCCTGGTGCCCCCGGGGTGCATGGGGCACACAGGGCATGCGGGCCGGGCCGGGTGCTCATCCTGCTTTCACCACTGGCGACTGAGCGGCTCTAGGCACGGTGCCCCCTCGTCTGAGCCTTGGTGTCTTCATCTCATCCAAGAATTGAGCCCTCCCCCCCGCCCCCCGCACAGTCACCTTCTCAGAATGGGGATCTACCAAACCAGGGAAGAGAATGGTCCTTAGAAGTTTTCAAATGCCCTATGTGTGCCCATCAGAATCCACTCGTTTCTCTGACCCCTGCGAAGTGCCCGGTACAAGCCAGGGACTGTGCTGTCCCCAGAAGAGCCAAGACGGGGCGTTCCTGGGTCCCCCCTTTCCTCAGATGCATAGGAAGAGCGGACTCGGCTCTGAGAGGTGTCAGCACTGTGCCAAATGCTTTCTGCCCAGTATTTTCATTTGTTCCCTGACAGGAGACGAGTACTATTATTATTATTTAAGATTTTTATATATTTATTCATGAGAGACACAGAGAGAGAGGCAGGGAGGCAGAGGGAGAAGCAGGCTCGATCCCAGGACTGCGGGATCACGACACGCTCAACGGGGAGCCACCCAGGCGTCCCGACAAATACTCTTCTTATTATTACCTCTATCTTATAGAAAACAGACACATGAATGGGTGGAATAACTTGGTTAAGATGCCCAGGAGAGGCAGGGCATGAATCCAAAGCTACTTTCAACCCAGTCTTGTTGCCCCTAACGATGCCATGAAACTGTCCCCGGGTCAGCAGATAGTGTTCTGGGCGTGATGGGAACTATTAGACCGCGCCTGTCTCTCTTTTCTGATTGTGATCTCACACTGGTTTACACTGGTATGACAATACCAGAATCCGGTGTTGACAGTGCAGATTTTGCAGACTGTGAGCTCTTCCTGAGTTGCCATTTGCCATATAGCAGAAACGCTTTTCTCTGTCTTTGTCCTTTTGAGCCACTAGGACAACATTGCATCTCCAGGGGCTTGTTAGCCACACAAACGAATTTCTCCCGGTTCTGGAGGCTGGGAAGTCTGAGGTCAAGATGCCAGCAGACTGGGTGTCTGGAGAGGACCGGCTTCCTGGTTCATAGATGGCCATCTTCTTCACCACCTTCTGAGTCCTCGTGTGGTGGAAGGATCTAGGGGCTCTGGGGGCCTCTCTTATAAGGGCTCTAACCCCACCCACAAAGGCTTCACCTTCATGACCTAGTCACTTACCTGAGACCCTGACTCCTACCACCATCACCTACCACCATCACCTTAGGGGTTGGTTTCAACATACAAACTTTGAGGGGACACACCGTCAGTCTATGGCACTCTTTGTCCTCATTTTTAAAAACATTTTTAAAAGGTTTTATTTATTTATTCATTCATGATAGACAGAGAGAGAGACAGAGACACAGGCAGAGAGAGAAGCCGGCTCCATGCAGGGAGCCCGATGAGGGACTCGATCCTGGGTCTCCAGGATCATGCCCTGGGCTGAAGGCGGCTCTAAACTGCTGAGCCACCCAGGGATCCCCTGTCCTCATTTTTAAGCAGAAGACTTTGGAAGAATAAAAGCACCTTATAACTCCACTTATAACCTCTTTTGTTTTGCAAATGGAATTTTGCTAATGTTGGTTTAATGATATAAACTTAGAGAAGAAACCCAAGTTCATATTTCTCATATTGAAGGAAGATCGATCTTCCAAGAACTCAAGGAAGAGATCAAGTTCATCAGGATAGCGAAGGTTTATCCTCTCATCTGTGATTGTTTTTCCAGCATGGTCAAGATCCTCTTAACACCGACCCACTTGTGACAACGTGATCTCATTTAGAAATAATCACTGACTTCTGCTCCAGGAGCTGCCACAGGCAGAATAGAAATTAACATTTTAAGTCTCAAAGACAACATTTCAGCACTGTCCTTTAAAATCACTCTCGGATCCTCATTTGCCTCTAGACAGTCTGAGGAGGTGGCTCTGTGCTCAGGTGGGTCATTCAGTGGCAGCTCATCAGCTGTCCTATCCTTGCAGACTCTTCTGAAGACCCCCCCCCCCGAGGTTTTTCCATGGCTTGTAAACTAAGCAAGGTGGAGTTCAAGACCACACGGCTCCCTGAGTGATTTATCTGCCCCCCACCATTATTACATCAGATGCTTTCATTGCTGCAAATCCTTGAACAAATTAGAGCAGCACCTGCCACTTCAGAGGGCCGGGTTTTGATTTCATTCTTAAGATTCTAAAGCTGAGCTAAGTAGGAACCTGACATGATCAGAAGAGCATGGCTGGAACTCAGGATACCACCACGATTCCTGCCTGGAGCCGGGAATGTGAGACAGTTGGTACTCAGATCAGAGTTTTGAAGAAAGAGTTGACATTTTGAGGTCACGAGAAAACACTTGGCGCATTGCGTTAACACCTCCAGATGTCTTTGTGGCGCCTGCCCATCGTCACGTGGCATTCTGTGGCCCATGTCTTGTCTCACTTGAGTTTGACCTCTGAGAGGAGTTCGCCTCTGGTACCTCTCTCATGAGGAAATGTCTGGTTAAGCTAAGAGCATCTGTCCAAGCCATTTCTCAGTGCCACTAAAATCAACCACAGCTCTTCTGAGTCATTCCATTAATGCAATTCTCTGGAGCACCTGGATGCCGATATTAGGATCCAGTTCCAATGTTCTGATAATCTTTTTACCTGAAATGAGGTGTAAGCCTGGAAGATGGCCGATGCCTGTGGCTGAATTCACATGCACCCCCTAGGAGGGCATGAAGTTGGTTATAAAACATCCAACCAGGTTTATCCTGATGTCCAGGTTGATGTGCAACGGCACATCCCATCATCTGTCCCCCTGTCTCCTTTGGCCTTGAAACACCTGGTGCCCCACCTTGCCCAATCGTGGGGACGGCCTGGGGCAGCACTGTTTTCTCAGGTGTCACCTCGAGCCTGCCCTGCTTCTATTTATCAGAGGAATCATCTGCACCCAGAGTCCTCTGACCTCACAGCTTGTCTGTTCCATCAGATCTTCCTGCTTCTCTGGGTGCTCAGCCTCCGGTCTGTTTCTGGCTGCACAAAACCCTGCTGTAGCTCTGCAGGTCCTCAGTGGGGGCTATAAATGTGCTAAGTGCTGCAGAGGCAGAAATAATCACAGTGGGGATTGCTTCCAAACCAAGGAATGTCCTGCTTGCTCCGATAAAGGGATTTTGTGCTCTATCTGGCTTTAAGAAGCAGTCTGGGAGACAGCATTTGGATGCCAAAGTGCTGGAATTTTGGATGTTTGGATTTTTATGGGAATAACAGGACCGAATATTCTAAATCATGAGTCTCTTGGAAAATTTAAAAGGAGAATTTACCAGAATGATGGTAATGCGCTGTTCTTATTCTCCAGAAGCTTGCACCGTAAACACATGAGCAGGAAAAGGGCAAAGAGTAGAAGACCAGAGAAACAAAAGGAAGGGGCCCTTTGGGGCTCCCTGGCCTGTGAACCACAGATTATTAAGAAACCACAGGGCTTTCTGGTTCAAATGCGGATTCTGTTACTTGCTATGGGAATTTTCTTGACTATTTTTTTTTATTAAATCTCATTAAATTAATATTTCATTTCATCTTCAATATACTCAGAGGGAAACTCTATTTTGGAGATACGGAAATTGAAGTCAGAGGTTTTGTGACCTGTCCCAACCCCACAGCTACTAAGTGCCAAGCTGAGAGTCAAATTCAAGGTTTCTGGCTGTATTTTAGCTCTTTGTTATCTCCGGTACCCACGAGAAGGTTCGGTGTGTTCTCCAGCCTGTGGCCTCGGCCAGCGTCCCATCCTGTGACTCATCTCCCTGACCGCTGGCCCGAGCATCCCCCAGTACCTTCCAGGCTCCCCCCTGGCCGGGCCCAGAGAAGCCTGAGGGGCCCCGGGAGTCGCAGGCATGGACCTCACGTCCATCCAGCTGGCACAACCGAATGGTGCCTCCTCGGATAATGACTTGTGGGGACGGGCCCTCTGGGTGGTCTGCCCAGCCATGCACAGGCCAGCCTGGCTCTCTCCTGGACGTGGACGGGTGGGAGTCAGGTATGCCAGTCATCCTGCACCAGGGTTTCTGTGGTCACGACAGATGGCACAGGTGGAGAAGCCTGTGTGAGGAGGGGATGGAGGAAGAGACAGGGAGAAGAGAAGAGAAAAAAAGGAGATCAGAGCAGATGCTTTGATTGACTGGCTGGTTGGTCGATTCATTGATTCCATAAACACAAACCTACCTCTAGTTCTGGGGAAACAGTAAAGAGCAAGAATAGAAATTGTCCTTATATTTTAGCAAATGTTTGGGGAGGACGTGCTGTGTCCTGGGCCCTGTCTAGGTGATCAGGATGCTTCAGAGACCAGATGGACAGACGTCTTTGCCGTCTGAAAGCTTCCATTCCAGTGGGGGAGGCACATAAAAGCAAGGAATGTAATAAAGTAGAACTTCTCTAGTGTCAGAGGGGAGTGGCAGGGAGAGAGAGCATAACAAACTTAGAGTTGGCAGCGGGAGTCAGGAGGGCTGGCTCTGGGGAGGGGGCAGGCTGTTGTTAAAGGTAAACAAGGCAGGCTTCATTGAAGAGGTGGTACTGGGGCTGAGTTGGCCTAAAGGTGATCATCAGGGAGTCAGGTAGCTGTGGGAGAAGCACTCCCGGCAGTGGTAATGGCTTGAGCAAAGGTCCTGTGGTGACTGCATGCATGGCCCTACCAAGGAGCAGCAGCAGGCTGGTGTGGCTGGGGCACAATGAGCATGCAAGGAAGGAGGCGCAGGCCCAGAATGAACACTGGGTGGACTTTGCCATTGGCTTTTGTTCTTAAGTTAGTTGGGGGAGCCCTGGCAAGTTTTTGGGCACAGAAATGCTGTGCTGTGATTTATAGGTAGGAAGGACCGACCTGTGTTGACTTAGGGGAGCAGCATGGAGGCAGGGAGGCCTGTTGGGGCGTGACCTTGGCATCCGGGATGAGAGATAGCACTGGCTCTGGCTGTGACAAGAGTGGTGGAGGTGGTGAAAGGTGGTTATATTTTGGATATTTTGAAAGTAAGATTTTCTCAGGAGGCTGGATGATGTCTGGATGAGGGGTGTGAGAGATCAAAAGAGGAGTCAGGGATACCTCCAGTGCTTTTTTGGCCTATACCTCTGATAATCTAATGGGGAAGTGAAACTATTAAAAAGATAAATTACCAGTGAAAGCACGACTAGAGCCTAGGATGAGTGCTCAGAAGGAAGCACCACCATGTATTCATCTCCTTGGATAACCATAGAAGTATCACAAACTGGGCAGCTTGACACAATTCTGGAGGCTGGAAGTCTGAAATTAAGGTGTGAGCAGGGCTGCTCTCCCTCCCCAGCCTCGGGGAACTAGGCAAGGCTCCTTGTTCGCTCCTTCCAGCTTCTGGTGGCCCGAGCATCCCGTGGTGTCCCTGGGCTGAGTGCTGCACCACTCGAGTCTCCATGTCCAGGGTCACGTGGCAGCCTCCCGCATGCCCCTGCATCACCTTCCAGGTCGAAGGGAATGGTAGTACAAAGGCCCTGTGGTTGTAGGAAACATGACATATTTGAGGGGCTAAAACTAAGACAGTGTGGTTGGAGCTGAGCTTTGGTTACAGAGCAATATTGTGGCCAATGAATGTAAGACAAGGTATTCTCTATCATTGGTCATTAAGGAAATACAAATTAAAACCACAGTGAGATATGACATATAGACACCAGAATGACTTTAAGGAAAAAGGATTGTACCAAGTGTGGGTGAAGAAGTGGAACAATAGAAACTTTTATACGGTGGTGAAAATGTAAAATAGTACAGCTTTGGAAATGTTTTTGGAATGTCTACTAAATGTCTACTGAAGCTCAATATTCTCATACCTGTTCATCTAACAAATTCAACTCCTATGCCTAAAAGAAATGCAATCATATGTGCATGATAGGCAGGGACAGGTAGGTTCATGGCATCACTATTCATGACAATCCAAAATGGTAATAAGCCACATGTCCATCAGCATACAATGAGTAAGTCACATGATGGAACGATGGAATACTCTACACCAATGAAAAGGAGTAAATTATTGCTACCTGTGATAATACAGATTGATCTCACAGATATAACATTGAGCAAAAGAAGCCAGATGCTAGGGAGTAGTTAGGGTAAGTTTCATTTACATAGAATTTAAAAACAGAAAAACCAATCTAGGGAAATGGAGGTCAGAGTAGAGGTTATCTTTGAGGGGCAGGTAATAGTGGGAGGTGGTAAAAGGGAGGTTGTGGCAAGCTGGTCCTGTTCTATATCTTGATCTGGGTGTGGACACTTGAGTGAGTGTGCAGTAAAATTTATTGAACTTCACACTTAGGCTTTGTGCACTTTTTTGTATATATTTCATTTTTAAAATTTTTATTTCAATTTTTATTGAAACTTAAAATAATAAAATCATGTATCTATTCTCCTGCTTTACTGTTGTATTTCAGAATTGCCTTTTCTTTGGTTCTTAATAATTTTAATTCCAGTATAGGCATACCTCAGAGATATTGTGGGTTTGGTTCTAGACCATCTCAACAAAGTGAATATTGCAATAAAGTAAGTTTCAATAAACGTAATAAATCAGTATTTGTATATATAGTGAAATGATCACCACAGTAAGTCTGGTTAATATCCATCCTTCTACATAGATACATTTTTTTAATTCAATAAAACTTTATTAAAAAGCTGATAAATCATAGAAAGGAGGTAAAGTTGGTTTAAACTTTAAAAGTGAATGTTAAGAATATGAGGAATGAGAGCTTGTTTGGAGGTTCTAGCAGGGGAGCGCAGCTACTCGTATACCCTTGACCGAAGAACGGTCCTCCTCTATCGGGGATGGTCGTCCTCTTCGACCGAGCGCGCAGCTTCGGGAGGGACGCACATGGAGCGGTGTAGAATATGAGGAATGAAATTAGTTGATGAAGGAGAAGAAAGGGGTACAACAGGAGGTAGAAATGAATTTATCACTGCCTATGGTAGGGAGTCAACAGGGCCTTTTTTTTTTAATAAAATAATTTTTATTGGTGTTCAATTTACCAACATACAGAATAACACCCAGTGCTCATCCCATCAAGTGAACAGGGACTTTCTAAGAAAATATAGAATTAAGCATATTACATGAAGGCATTTATGTAATTTATGTAAGTTATGTAGTTATTAAATTAACCACTGAAACAAAGACACACCTTTAAAATTTTTAGAGGATAAGAAATGAAACCGATGAACATAAGGGGGAAGAAAAGAGAGAGAGGCAAACCGGGAAGCAGACTCTTAGCTAGAGAGAGCAAATTGAGGGTTGCTGGATGGGAGTGGTGGGGGGGCGGTGGATGAAATGGGCAATGGGGATTAAGGAGGGCACTTGTGATGAGCACCAGGGGATGTAGGGAAGTGTTGAGTCACTAAGTTCTACATGTGCAACTAATATTACACTGTATGTTAACTAATTGGAATTTAAATAAAAACCTGAAGCAACAACCACAAAAAATAAAAAACAACCCCCAAAAGAAAGTACATAGCAAAAGCAAAAATCACTTATATAGTTCCAAAAAAAAAATTATTTCAGAGGAGGCGTAGATGTTGAACAAAGAAAACAGCTCAAGAGTCAACGAGGAAGCACAAACAAAAGAAGCAGTAAAAATACAATGTCTAAGAAAAGCTGACAACTCATGATAACAAAGAACATTTGTCAATGGGCTAAATTGACCACTCACTTATTAATAGAAGAAAACGTAGGTTGCATCATAAAGCAAATTCAACCACAAATCTCCACAGATAGGAACTTGAAACAAAGTGAACCATGCTTGTACCCCCATGGCTCCCTCTACTGAGGGTGGACTGTGCCCTGGACAGCCCTTCCGTGGGACTTGTAAACTCCTCCGTGTACTCAGATTCTATTTCTGTCCCTATTTTATGGACCTAATGGGGGCATCCAGATAATGAGCTGTAGCTAGGACTTGAGCTTAGCCCAGCAAGGACCCCAGAGGCTGTCCTGGGCTGTGCTGCCTCCCCAGAGTGTAGGAACACATCTCTGTCTTTGTGTGGATCATGACAGGTGAATACATAATTGTTGGGAGAATTAAATTGGTTACTCCACTGATAGGCGATTCTAGGACCAAAATGTTTGCTAGGTTTTAGTAGAATTGAATTAGAATGTTGATGTGAAAAGTCCTTTACCCTCTTTTTCAATTAGAATATTCCTTTCCCTGTGTTTTTTTTCTTTAAACAATTAAACAGTGGTGTATGGTATATTTTATAAATTTCTATTTTAAAATGTTTTAAATTTCAAGCTCTAGATATTTATTGTTTTCATTGGCCAGTGCAAGGAACTCTTTAAGATGTTGATTTTGGGTTTTAAAAATCACTCCAGGGCAGCCTGGGTAGCTGAATGGCTTAGCGCCGCCTTCAGCCCAGGGCATGATCCTGGACCTGGAATTGAGTCTCAAGTCAGGCTTCCTGCATGGAGCCTGCTTCTCCCTCTGCCTGTGTCTCTATCTCTCTGTCTCTCTGTTTCTCATGAATAAATAAATCTTTAAAAATCTTTAAAAAAAAAACCACTTCAAAAAACAGTGAATATTTCTTCGCAACCAGCTTTACTGATGGTGAGGTCTGAACTGGGACAAGATGTTCTGCTGATTTGAAGGATCAGCTGATTTGTACCTGGGCCGTTCTATGGATTTATCAAAGGTCTATCATAGAAATTTGCCAAAGGAGATATTCAGACCAGATGATGGCCCTTGTATGGGAGATTAACTATATTAATCACATGTCACAGCTAACATTTTTAGGTAACACCCCCCCCCATGGTGGTAACTTTTGCTAACATGTAAAGTTTTAGCCACTGTGTCTAAGATTTTTCTCAAAGATCTCTTAAAATAACTATCACATTATTCTATTTTTGTCCAAATAGTCCTGGGCTGTGTCTGCACAGTGGCAGCTGTAAGTCAATTATCCTGGAATTGCTAAATAGTTATATTCACTTGTATATAACTTTTTAATTCATTCCAGATGTTTCTGTAGAGAGGCAGCCCATGATTATGAATTACAGCGCAGATCGGTGAATTTACAACAGCATAGCAATTTTGAGATTCATTGTTTTCTATACATACCATGAGGCAGAAAACTTTTTATGATGTCTAGCATGTAATAGCAGCTCTATAGACACCTGGAAAGTGGAAGAGTAAACAAAACAGGCTTTATACCAGTTGACTTCTATATCCATGCTGCCTTTCCCTTTGCTTTTTATTTTATTTTATTTATTTATTTTTAATTTATTTTTTATTGGTGTTCAATTTACTAACATACAGAATAACCCCCAGTGCCCGTCACCCATTCACTCCCACCCCCCGCCCTCCTCCCCTTCTACCACCCCTAGTTCGTTTCCCAGAGTTAGCAGTCTTTACGTTCTGTCTCCCTTTCTGATATTTCCCACACATTTCTTCCCCCTTCCCTTATATTCCCTTTCACTATTATTTATATTCCCCAAATGAATGAGAACATATAATGTTTGTCCTTCTCCGACTGGCTTACTTCACTCAGCATAATACCCTCCAGTTCCATCCACGTTGAAGCAAATGGTGGGTATTTGTCATTTCTAATAGCTGAGTAATATTCCATTGTATACATAAACCACATCTTCTTTATCCATTCATCTTTCGTTGGACACCGAGGCTCCTTCCACAGTTTGGCTATCGTGGCCATTGCTGCTATAAACATCGGGGTGCAGGTGTCCCGGCGTTTCATTGCATTTGTATCTTTGGGGTAAATCCCCAACAGTGCAATTGCTGGGTCGTAGGGCAGGTATATTTTTAACTGTTTGAGGAACCTCCACACAGTTTTCCAGAGTGGCTGCACCAGTTCACATTCCCACCAACAGTGTATGAGGGTTCCCTTTTCTCCACATCCTCTCCAACATTTGTGGTTTCCTGCCTTGTTAATTTTCCCCATTCTCACTGGTGTGAGGTGGTATCTCATTGTGGTTTTGATTTGTATTTCCCTGATGGGAGAAGATATTTGCAAATGACATATCAGATAAAGGGCTAGTTTCCAAGATCTATAAAGAACTTATTAAACTCAACACCAAAGAAACAAACAATCCAATCATGAAATGGGCAAAAGACATGAACAGAAATCTCACAGAGGAAGACATAGACATGGCCAACATGCACATGAGAAAATGCTCTGCATCCCTTCGCTTTTTAAAATTAAAATCAATATCGATCAGTTTTGTCAGCAAGTAGTTTGAGAAATCAAAGTGTTAAAGGATTATTTAAAAGCAAACAAACAAACAAGAGGATGGTGGTTGCCAGGGGCTGGGAGAAGAGAGGTGGGGAGTTGTAGGACAAAGGGTACTAACTTTCAGTTGTAAGGGGAATAAGTTCAGAGGACAGTGCACATCTAGTGCATCTAGTGCCTCTAGTGCAAGCGGGAGGACTGTGTTAATAATATGGTACCATACACTTGAAGGTTGCTGAGGGACCATCTTAAACATTCTCAGCACGCAAAAAGTTAACTGGGAGGTGATGGATGTGTTAATGATCTTGATCTTGGTAATCATTCCACAACGTATATGTACATTGTATACTTTAAATATAGCAGATATTCATGTCTGATATATTTATGTAATAGACTATATATAATTTTATTTGTCAATTATCCCTCAATAAAATTGGAAAAAATAAAAAACAAAGGTGCCTTGCCAATACACCCCACACCCACTGACCCCCTGAAGCCATCATGTGCTGTGAATGAGGTGACTACTCCAAACTCCTTTTAATTGTTTCTTTGGGAATTTAAGTATTTATTTCTATTTATCTTTTTTAAGGTGGAAGTGTAGGGACAGAGAGAGTGGAAGGGAGAGAATCTTAAGCAGGCTCCATGCCCAGCACAGAGCCCAACGTATGGGGCTCAGTCTTATTATGACTCTGAGATTATGACCTGAGCTGAAACCAAGAAGAGTTGGATGCTTAACTGACTGAGCCACCCAGGTGCCCCATATATTTATTACTAAATAGCATGCACATATTGATATGTATTGGTTTGTACATTTTTGACTTTTTATTCTGAATCTGTATTATAGAGGATGAAAATTTCAGCTTGTTTTTGTGATCCCTTTACCTTAACCTTTTTAATCCTTCCAGTAAAATTATATCTCAAATTTTGGGTAAAACCACATTAAAGGTTTTCAATATTATGACTGTGTAAATAGTCCTTACTGCCTAAGCCAACAAGTAGTTTTGAGCCAAGAGATATGTACTTTCTCGACAACTTTTTGTTTTCCTAGATCTGCTTATATTTTTTAAAAACATCTCCCATGCCCTGCAATAGGTCTGGGTCTGTAAAATACCCTTTAATATAATTTTCTATAAGGTCAAACCTGTTCAATGATTTTTTTAGCCTCACAGTTGTTTTTTATGTTTCTGTAAGACATTCCTTCAAGGAGCCCTTGACCTTTTGTGTTGTGAATGGCTTGATTTCTGGATCTTTCTACAGCTGCTTTCCTGGGAATATCTCCTCCCTCATTCTGGGAATCTCTCCTATGTTGGCACCCTTGATTTCTGGAACTCATATCTTCTTTTTGGTTTTCTGCCTCATTTTTGTGGAGCACATTCATTTTACAGTTTTATGGAATTGGTACATGAGAAATTTTTTGAGGTTCTGTGAATCCGAAAATGTCTTTATTTTACCATCACAAAGGACAGTTTGGCCGAGTATAAAATTCATGAGTGAAATTTTAAATTCATGAGTGAAATTTTGAATTCATGAACTTCAGAATTTTGAAGTCATTATCCCTCCATTCTTTGAGCTTCAGATGTTGCTACTAAGAATTCTGGGACCATTCTGATTCCTTTGGCTTTGTTTTATATATTTGTTTTCTCTTTGGAGGCTTTTAGAATCTTCTTTTCATTTGTGATGTTTTGAAGTTTTACAGAGATACAGCTGGATGTGGGTCTTATTCATCATACTAGATTCTTAATGCTTTGGAGACTTAAACCTTACAGATCTGGGACATTATTCACTTACAGTATTTTTTTTTTTTTTTTGGTAATTTCTTCCTCTGCTCTTATTTTTCTTTTATTGCCCATTGTTACTGGTATTTTCACATTGTAAGAACGATGCTTTTTCCTTTCTAAGAATATCCTTCTTTTGTTGTATGCAAGCAAGATCTTCTGTTTCAGAGAATAGTCATTATAATTTCTTTGAGATTTTCTTCTGTTTCCCATTATATTTTTAGTTTATTTAATTTCTGTTTGTTGAAAGCCTGGTTGGAGCTGGAAGGAGGAGGGGAGCTGGGGCGTCTCACTCTTGACTCTGCTATCTACTGACTGAGTTCCCCTTTTTTATCTATCATATGCTCCCCTATGTCTGCTCCCCTATGTCTGGAGTCCCCATATCCAGAGCCTCTAGGAATGTTTGGGTTTTTTTTTAAGAGAAAAATTTCAGGTCTTCTATAATATGGGGAAGGGAATGTGAGAATCTATTTCTTTAATGCATATTTTGAATCAGTTCCCTATTTTCAGCCCTACCCTGCCTTTCAAGCTACCTAAGAGTCTAGTTTCTGAGCTTTTTAAAGCCCTGGGTGGCTTGTTTCTCACTGGTGTTTCCCTCATAAGCTCACATCTCCTCTTGCTGAGCCATTTGGAATTCCTCCATCTGATTTCTGTCTTAATTTATTATAATTTGGCAATTATAAATATCTTCTAGTTTTGTTAGAGATCAAGGTTGTGTTTCTTCATCTTGTTTTCTTTGGGGGGAATTTTTGAGAAAAGAGCACAGAAAAATCAACATTTACTCTATCATCTCAAAACAGAAAAATCTTGTTTGTTTTTGGTTTTGTTTTGTTTTAGAGAGAGAGAGAGAGAGAGAGATTGAAAAGAGGGGCAGATGGACAGAATCTTAAGCAAGCTTCACATTCAGCATAGAGCCTGACTTGGGGTTCAGTCTCACAACCCCAAAGATCATAACCTGAACCAAAATCAAGAGTCAAATGTTTAACTAACTGAGCCATCCAGGTGCCCCAGAAAAATCCCATCTGATCTTAAATGGATAGTATCAGGTTTTCTCTTTGTTATAGATTTAATAATTTCCACATTTACCGTAAGCAAAATTTAGTCTGTTAGATGCACTGGTGAGTTTTTTTTTTTTTTTAAGGTAAAGAAATGATGAGCATGACTTAATTGCCTAGAGAAAATTACATTAATTCTTAATTTATTGAGCCCTGTAATACAAATTATCATTCCATCTTAGTGATGTTTTCAAGACTAGCTTATACTCTAAGGGATCCCACTTTTTATTCCAACAACTTCTGATGGAAATTTCTCCAAAATTGGGCAGTCCAGGTGGCTCAGTGGTTTAGCACCACCTTCGGCCCAGGGCATGATACTGGGGACCCAGGATCGTGTCCCACGTTGGACTTCCTACGGGGAACCTGCTTCTCCCTCTGCCTGTGTCTCTGCCTCTCTCTCTCTCTCTCTGTTTCTCTCATGAATAAATAAATAAAATCTTAAAAAAAAAGATATTTCTCCAAAATTTATGAAGTCCTTCCTGCATTTTTGAACCGAAAGGGATGAGTGTACCCTCCTCTTGGTTTCTTAGTCGTCGTACTGATGCCATGTATTGCACTGTGCTGAAATTTGGTGACACCTCTGAGGCCTGCCCCTCCTCTTTCACTGAATCCTTCCAGGCGCTGACTTTATAAATTTATAATTGATTTTGCAGAGGTGGCTGTCCCTTCCCTGTGAGTCAGCTTCGGAAAGGGCCATACTGTCCCCTGATACCTTACTACATTTAATTGAATATCTGGTCTCAAGAAGAACTGAGATTGGTGGCCAAAGCAAAATATGTAGGCTGACAAAACCAGGAGCCTAAAATTTAATTCCAAGTCTTAGTCAAATAGACTTTGGTCAAGTAGCACGAGGATAGCTCCTCCAAATCTCCATGATTCTCTTGTGAAAAATCCCAGGCTCTGTGGCAGTTCTGTTCTTGTCATCTCAGCTCACAACCACATATTCTTCTCGGTCTTGGCATGGCTCAAATTTTGGAGGAAGCACTTCCTTTTAGTGCAGGGCTGGCCTGTGCATTGTAGAATGGTTAGCAGCATCCCTGAGCTCTGCCCGTGGGTTGCCAATAGCACACACTTCTTCCAGTTGTGACAGCTAAAAATGTGTGTAGACATTGCAACTATCCCCTGGGGGGTGACATGGATTCCTGTTGGAAGCTTTAGATGGTAAGTCTCCTCTTTATTCAGATTTTGTAACTCTATTCTGGATATTTGAAGTTGTTGAAAATGTGGCAGCAAGTGCCCAGAATAGTACCATAATTCCTTATAATTTTGGAGAATGTGAGGTAATTCACCAAGCACCCATATTTCCATAATTTGCCAGATAGTCATTGTTTTGAATATACTTGTAACTCACCTTTATTAAGTGCTCACTTTTTTTTTTTTTGAGTCTAAACAGCATGCCAGGTCCTGTTGAAAGCACTATTGGTACCCTAAGGGAGAAATGATCCTTGCCCCTGTTTTGGCATATGGGGAAACTGAGGCACAGAGCCTTTAGGCAAATTGCTTGAGTTTGTACAGGATGGAAGTGATAGGATTGGGATTCACACTGAGGCAGGAGGAGTTCAGAGCATATGCTCTTAACCAGCACTTGTCGTTGGGAGGATAGCTGCCCCTGGTGAAGACATGCAGGGATTGTGCCCTTATAGCCTCCAGGCTGGGGCAGTGGTCTCCTTGTTGGCTGGCAGCTTTGGGAAATGAGAGCTTGCATGTCAGAGAGTCACCCTCACTTTCACAAAACCCACCAAAGGCCGGGTAAGTACTGGTAACACATACTTGCAAGATTTAGCCTTTCTTTGATGGTTCTAGAAGGCAGAACCTTGTAGCACCTCCAGGCCCTTATCACAGATGCCCTGTATACCATCAGACCTGGAGGTGCTGGTTAATTGAGAGCTTGAGTTTCTGGAGAATGTTGACTAATGGGTGTTTCTGGTCACCTTCATTTGAGATGGTAGTGCTTTCAGGAGGCCATGATTTGTTAGTATCCTGACATTTGCCCTCAGAGCTCTTTTAGGATTGTTTCAGGAGGGGATGGGAATGGATGTGCTGTGGTTTGGTCCTGACACAAGGCTGATGTTAGCTGATGCAGAGGCGGTGGGGCTCCACTAAAGGAACTCTTGGCCATGTTGTTTCTGTGCTGTAGCTAGACTAGGAGTTTCACATCACTGTTGCCCATTAGAAGTCAGGCTGCCCCAGAATTTGAGCTGAAAGGTGCTCAGAAGTAGGAATGATGGGATGGCCTGTCTTTCACTAAGATATCACTTAGACTTTTTTTCTGATTATGTATTTGTGAAATAGCTATGGGAAAAGCCATGGGGTTCATGTAGAAAGAGCCTTAGTAACTTAGGAAGCTTCACTTATGTGAAGTTCAAATGATCTTTTTCTTCCTCCTCCTCCTCTTCCTTCTTTTCTTTTTTGTATCAGGGAATTCTCTCTTGAAATGGTGATAATAGAGGGAACATTCCAGAGCAGAAACATCACATACCATGTAAATTCATATTAAAAGAATCTTTAGTAGCAGTAGTAGCTAAAACTCAACACATCAAGTGATTTAAATGTCAGTAAATAAATATTCACTAGATAAATTTATCCTTCAGCACCCAGCTCAGATAGCACTTCCATCCTGGTCTCCCCCAGACCAAGTTAGCCATTATCCCGAGATGCTCCTCTAATGGTTTGCTCCTGTTCCCGAAATAACACATGCCCCATTGTATTTCTAATTCATCTGTTTTTGTGTCTTTCTTTGTGCCTGGATGGTGAGGTTCTGGGAGAGAACGATTCACCTTTGTATCCCCGGCACCTGGCGTGTGTAGGCGGGTATGTTGGAGACGATCTGTGCCTGTTGGATGCATGAGTAATAGGGGAGCTCATTAAATTTCGTCTTCCATGCTGGGCAAGAAGAGGACATCTCATATTGAAATATTTCCAACTTGTTAATAATAAGCCACTGCATTTTATGATTTAGAATAAGGAGTGTTCAGGGCATAGTGATTTTTCTTTCTTTGTCCCCTACTCATTTTCTTCTATCCACCCCCCACCCCCTACTCCTACAAATCTCATGAAAATATTCATGATTCTGGGTCTTTCTGAAGAACATCTCTTTTTCTTTCCAGGCAGGTATTAATGAAAATGATTTTTACGATGGGGCGTGGTGTGCAGGAAGGAATGACCTCCATCAGTGGATTGAAGTGGATGCTAGACGTCTGACCAAATTCACTGGTGTCATCACTCAAGGAAGGAACTCACTTTGGCTGTAAGTGTGGGTGGACCTGGGCTTCTCTAGAGTCCATGCCTTGGGTCTAATGTTTAAGGTTTGGACAGAGACAAGGAAGATGCAGAGAAGTATCTGGTGAAAAGCAATAGAAAGGAAGAAAATTGGAATGTGGACAGGATGCTGAGCTTGCCGTAGACACCAGCATCTCTTGAAATGATGTTATTCCCTGCACAAGAACAGAGAGAAGGACCCACCTGGCAGGTTGGGCTGAATAGACAAAGGTGTCATTAAAATAGTGCAGTTTAGGCAGGTGGCTGCCATTTTGGATCTGTGATGAGTTACTTGTACCCCAGTTGGTAGATTGCACACAGCCCGAGGTGGGGACTCTGAACAAACAGTGAGCAATAGGTAACAGGTCCAAGCTACTGCTCTGGAGTAAGCTGGTATGAATCCTTTAGAATCTGAGAAGGATTGGAAGCCTAGAAAGGTTCTCAAGTCAAGGACTACTAGAGAAGTAGTAGAAGTGAAGGATGAGCCTCTGTGAGGCCGGAGAACGAGATGGAGCCCATTTCTCAGAATTGAGCTTGGGTGCCTAGGGTTGGATCAATAACAAGATGACCTGATAGTCATCCCAAGGAGAGGTAGGTACTCTATGCTGTGGTACACACATAGGATGGAATATCACTAAGCCTTAAAAGAAGAGGACACTCTGACACCTGGCTGCCATGCCATAGATGAGCTTTGAGGACATTATGCCAAAGGGAATAAAGCAGTCACAGAAGGACAAACATTGTGTGAGTCCACTTCTGTGAGGTTCCTTGAGTCACATCCACAGAGCAGAAAGTACAATGTTGGCCTCCAGGGCCTGGGGCAGGAGGAGGGGAAGAGGAGTTATTGTTTAATGGGCGCTGAGTTTCAGTTTGCAGTGATGAAAAATTCTGGAGGTGGACGGAGGTGGTGGTTGCACAAAGATGTGACTGCACCGAATGCCATTGAATTGTACACTTAAACATTGGTTGGCATGATACATTTTATGTCATGTATTTTTACTACAATAATGAAAAGAATCTATGTGCTACAACAATGCAACAGAAAAACCCAAACAACTTCCCCGCTTCAACCCAGGGCTGGTTGTAGAGACCAAAGCAGGGCTGCATCTGTGGGGTTGCCCTGTGAATAGCAGGCACGCGACACTGAGGGCTGGGAAAGCCTAGAAGGGTCCATGAGACCTTGGATGCTTTCTGAATTTAAGAGAGAATTTTCAAGTTCTAATATCTGATTGCAACTGAGAAGCCAAGGGCACTCATGCCTCACGTGCTGACATTAGGATGCTGGCCCAGTTAGCTAAGAACCCCCCTGCCCTGCCCGCTTCACCTTCCCTGTCTGTGCCACCCTCTCGAATTTCATTTCAGTATTTGCTAATTACCCCTCAGCAGTCATGTAAAATCTGTCTGTAATTTGTTGATTAGATTAATTTTTAATTCCTGGAAAGGTTAACATTAATAAATAAACCAGGATAAAAGAAGGGAGACGACATCTGTGCTCTCATTTAACTGCCTGTCATTGTCACTGTAAAGGGGACTTTCTTACATAGTGACAATTGTCAGGCAGTGACACATCATCATCTATTTTCCTCTGAGCTTTTGTATTGTAAAGATGATATTATAATATCCAGCAACATTTAAAAACATTACCCATGATTCCACTGTCCTTAGACAAACATAGTTTTTTTTTTTGGACATATTTATAATCCTATTACATATGCAATTATGTTATTTTAACTTAAAAACGTATCAAAGCATTTTTCATGCTGTTACTCAGACTTCATAATGATCATTTTTAATAGTTTGTAATCTACCCGGCCATGGCCCTGCCACCTTCTCAGTTTTCTGGTATCACATATCATTTTGCAAGAAAGCGTTTTCATACTTTTTTCTTCCTTTGAATTATGTCCCTCAAATACATTTCTGGAGCTGGGATAATTCGTGCATTTTGACAGCATTCTGTTATGTATTTGTGCTGTTTTGTATGGCTCATTTTTTGTCACTTCGCTTTTTAGCAGCGCCTATGTATGTGCTCATAATGATGATTTTTGCTCTGTGGTGTGCATTATGCTCTAATCAGCTTATTACCATGACAATTGTTTTCATGGTTTAGATTCTGAAAGGCAAGAATTTGGGGGAAGAAAATGTTGAATTGCTTAAAGGGAATGGAAAGAAACTTGGACAGAAGCAGTGATCTGAGATTATCCACAGGGATGAGGGAAGGGATTTTACCTTGATGCTTGGGTATTAACCCGCCTAACCACTGTCATTAGAGAGCCAGTAGTCAAGTTATTATTGGATTAGAAAGACCGAGCAGGGTAGCAATAACACTCACATTCCATTTCGTCTAGAACACAAGAGCATTTTGGGTGAACAAGAAATTGCAGTAGAACAGTATCTTTCTTTGACTTAGCCTAGGACAGGAACATCTTAGAGGGAAGACAGGGAAAGCATAGAATTGCTTTTAAGAGTCAGGTGTTGGGTTTTTTTTTTTTTTTTTAATGTCTAAATGTATTTCAAGTCAAATTATTCTTCTAGGACAATGGAAAGAAATTTGATGAGTTTCAGTTCATCTTACCTCCTGGAATAAGACTGAAGAGGAAATAGGACAAAGGTGCAGTTTGGCATGAGGCGTGAATAATACTTTTTTTCCCAGAGGCGTGAATAATACTGGAAGCACTGGGATCTGTCCCAGTATGACCAGAAAAACATGGCAGCCATAGAAACCATCAAATGGTTCCTAACCGTGAAGAAGGCAGCAGGTGTCTTTTCCCTCTCCCCAGGACCTGTGTCCCCACCTTGTTCCCAGGACAGGCATCTGTGGTCCCTTTTTTTATATTCCTATTTACCAGCTTGTGTATTTCTCCCTACTGGTCTGGGACGGTAGAGGCAATGCCTGGTCATCTTGCCCAGTACCAGGCATCTCTTAGGTGCTCAAGTAATGATTTTTTAATGAACGAATATTGTTAGAAAGTAACACATTGGGGATCCCTGGGTGGCGCAGCGGTTTGGCACCTGCCTTTGGCCCAGGGCGCAATCCTGGAGACCCGGGATCAAATCCCACGTCGGGCTCCCGGTGCATGGAGCCTGCTTCTCCCTCTGCCTGTGTCTCTGCCTCTCTCTCTCTCTCTGTGACTATCATAAATAAATAAAAATTTTTTAAAAATTAAAAAAAAAAAGAAAGTAACACATTGACAAAGGATCATGCACACGAAGCAGTAATGAGTTCATTAATCCGAGAGTGTCAGTGCCTGAGAGCTAGCTGGGGACGGGAGTCGGGAGAGGAGAGGGGACGTGGCCGATTGAGGAGTGACGATTTCTAGAGGTGGATGGCACGTACAACAGAGCGGCTTTGGAGTCACGTCCGCCCTTCTCGGAACCTCAGTTTGCTGCCTGAAAGAAGATAACCATTCTCTATCTGGTAAAGATGCGGTGCAAGTCAAATGAATTGTTACTGTGTTTTAAAATCACCCAGCACATAGTAAGGGCTCAGTAAAAGTTCATTTCTTCCCTCTGTACCTCTTGGGGTTTGTTTAGAACAGTGGCTGTGAGGCTGTATTTTTAGCTATAGAAACCTTTGGAGAGTACGGGGAGGTGAGGCTGCTCTGGGAACCAGGGGGCAGAGGGAGGAGCTTTGCCTGCCTGGGGCACCCCCCTCCCCTCCATGGAGCAGCCCTGGAGGATGCCTTCATCCAAGTAGCTCTGGTAGCAAGCGTGCTGAACAGCCCGCGGGCCCTCTGTGCACATTACAGCCCCGCCAGCTCTTCCAAGGGCCCGTGGCCACCTGCTGAATCTTGCCGGGTGAAGGGAAAACTGTGGAATTCAAACCAAGACAAACAAAGGCAGAGTTGGAATCAAAGCTTGATTCTTCTAGTTAAAGATGCAGAACATACATACCTTAATCTCAGAGTGTTGCATTTCGGCTGGGAATGGTTTAGACATGGAAGGGCAAGGGGTTGCCGGCCCCTTGAGGCTGGGGCCAGATGGATCTTGCTGTTTATAAAGGCCTCTGTCTGGTTGTTAGAATACAGGGGCACCTTGGAGTTACGGTAGGCATCTACTTAGGAATACTATTCATGCTTCTCATCTGCAGGACTCCCACAGTTGTTATTTTCAAGTGAACATCCATAATCTCGTTCCTGACATTCTTTTTATGTGTTTATGGATTCATCCATCTGTTATCGAGCTCTCTGTACTACGCACTAGGGATGCCAGGGTGGGCAAGGGGTGACTGCCTGAAAGGGAGCTTTCAGTCTGGTGGAAGAAGCCAGTGTGTTAACAGACCCACTAGCCTTGGAGATACTGCAAAGTACCTCCAAGTACCATTGACGAGGGATGGGGATAGGAGCGCTGGTAGCAGATTCTGGGATGTAGCTGTGAAAGGGGATATGGCCGGGTCACCACGGCCTAGCCAAGGTCTGCGACTAGTTCCTAATCCGGTTGATGAACAACTATAATTTGAGTTTTAATCATTTTTTTCCATTTGAAAGTCATAAAGTATAATTATTTTCATGATACTGAATAATTTATATTTACACCAGAAATTATCCTTCCACACTGCACAGCAATTTAGTGAAACGTTAGTATACTCATAAAAGCCAATTTTTAATTTCCCTAATTTCAGAAAGTATATTAGACATATGGGTGTTACCGTTATAACCAGTGCAATGATTGAAAAGTTAATTATTCTGCTGGAGGTGAATAGATGCTGTGATGATGTGGGCAAAATACAGGCGATTAAAGATAACCCAGTGTTTTAAATTTTAATTGTTTCATAAACAACACAATTCTTGTCCTCTCCAGGGACTGTAAACGACACGTCCTTAAAGTCAGGTAGCTGTTTGACTGTGAGCTGGGAAGGCGAGGCCTGGGAGGGTTTGGCTGGTTGGCTGAATTTTTAAAAAGCAGCTGGTCTAATTAGAGCCAGATGAGCAGGGCGCTGGCGGTAGAGCCAGGCTTGTGACCCAGGACACCAAGGGGTGGGGAGACACAGCCCGGCCTGCAGAGCTGGCTTCCCGTTTGTCCGTGGAGAGCACAGGTTCTGGGTGTGGGTCTCCCCATACCCAATTCTGATGGTGGAGGAGTAAGCAGATGCGGTGCCCCAAGGAGAGGCCGTGTCCCCCACTTCTGCCCTGGAGACAGGAGGGGCTGGTGGCCGACGGGGCTGATCACTGAGGGACCTGGGGCTGGCAGTGAGGAGTGGGATTGACCCCCCGGGGAAGGAGCTCGTCCTGCAAAGAGGAGGGTCCCCTTGTGCCTTGAGATACCGAGGGTGGGGGAGAAACGCTGTGGTGCATCCATAGCCTGCGCCTCGGAGGGTGTCTCTCACTGACGCAGGAGGCGGGGTCCTCTGCAGGTTTAGGGGCTGGATGCTTCTGGCAAAGAGGAAAAGAGGAAGGACGGGGAGAGCTGCGAGCTCTCAACTGGTGTCCAGACCTTACAGAATTTAACAGTCCCTCTTGGTGTTGCTGGCACTTTCTCCACCAGGGGGTGGTAGAGTCGGTGGCGGTGCTGCTGGGGCGGGTGGGGGGGCGGGTAGGGAGTGGGGGGTGTCCAAGGACAAGGACATTTTGGGACCTGGTAGGACCCAGAGCGCATTCGGAAGGAAGGGTGTGAGGTTCAGCTCCAGGGCTGGCGGGGGGAGGAATCCCAGGCAGGAGGGCTGATGGCCTGGAAGTAAAGGGCGAGTTCCAGGAGCCATGGGTGGAGGGAGGGGGCAGAGGAGGTGACATAGCCTGGCCTGGTCATCTGAAGACTCCACAGAGCCAGTAGAGGTGATGGCCTGGGCTCCAGGGCTCCGGGTGGTGCGCGGAGGGGCAGACAGGAGCAGACGGTTGCAAACCTTGAGGCTGCGGGGTTGGTCCTCGGGGCTGTCCCTGTCGGGAGCATCCCCAGGACATGCTGGACCCTAGCTCAGGAGAGGTGGGGGGACAGCTGAGGCGACGGTGGGGTCTGGTGAGGAGTGAAATGCAGGTAAGAAGATGCAGAGGTGAACAGAGACGCCGCTGGAGGGTGTTCATCCATCCAGACACGGGGGTGCACCTGCCAGGCCCAGGGTTCTGGGCCTCTGGCTCCCCCATGGGAGGGGCTCCCCCAGGGTCCCCCTTCCTCTCCAAGTCATCTGGTTCCCTGCCTTCATGGCTCTCTCACCCCCCCTTCCCCTGCCACCTCCCAGAATGCATGGCGGCAGCCCACCGGGGTGCAGAGGGAAGGGGCGCCCGGAGGCCCCTGGAGCAGAGCCCGAAGGGAGGCTGGCTGGCACCTCATCCCTCATCTCCTGCTGTGTGTGTGTGTGTGTGTGTGTGTGTGTGTGTGTTTCCAGGACGCGTGATGCTGCGTCTCCTCACTTGCTGACCACACGAGATGTTTGCCACCTGCGGGGGGGCTGGGAAGACAAGCTTCCAAACTCCTTTCTAACTTCTTTGAAAACAGACAGTCTTTGAATTGCTGAGTTTGGCACGAAATGCAGAGGGTTTTAATGAAAACCTCTGCAAGTTCAAGTCCGTCCTTTCTTCGTGTTATGTTTTCACAATGCAGGGAGGGTTGTGTGAAATGAAACAAAACTCTCGCTCATGCCCTGCACGGCTCATACTTGGTGGTCGGCATATGCCAGTGACTAAGAAAGAAGCTCTCAGAAGGTAAAATCTTTGCAATGGAAACAACTCCAGAGCTCCTTCCTGGGGATGGAACTTCTACCCTGCCCTACTCAGGAGTCCTCATTCTCTAGCTGCGACTCCTCAGGAAACCCCCCAGGAGGCTGCTGGGTACAGCCCATCTTATCTCCTCTATTTCCTGGTGGAGGAAGCCCTGCCTGTAGCGGTTGGCCCCTCCCCTGCTTAGCTCACATGAGGCTTCCACCCCTGGACCCACATGGCCTTTGTGGATTGGCTCCCACTGTTTGATTCATTCCTTTTGCTCTTTGCACCCCTAGCAGGAGCATCCTCTTTGTTCCACAGATAAAGCAAGCATGCTCCTGCCTCAGGGCCTTTGCACTTGCCATTCTGTCTGAAAGCTCAACCTTCTTGCATCCAGAGGTTTTCTTCTCACTATTCTTTTGAGACTCACTCTCAGTTGCTCTATGTCCTCCCTTGGCTTTATTTGATTACTTCTTTGTTGGCACTTGCACCGATATCACTCCCAGGCAGCAGGCAGGACCTAGCTCTTGTTTGCCACTGAACCCCGGATGCTAGATAGTTCCCTCCGCAGGGAAAGTCTCTGTGACCGGCCCTCCTGCTGCATCATTCAGAACTGTTGAGACCACGTGCTGACTCTCTGCTCTCTGGACGCTGGACAGCTGCCCCCTGCCAGAAGGCACCCAGAGGAGGGGGCCTTTGGTGCACAGACCCCTGAGACGCCATTTGTCACACCCTCTGGGGATGCAGCTCTCCCAGGCCTTTGCTGTCCTTCCTTCTCAGATGGCCAGGTCCTCAGCTGGGAGGGCGGACAAGAGCACAGCTTCCAGGGTGAGACAGGGACTCCAGACTTCCTAGGTGCATGGCCCAGCCTACATTTCTGAGCCTTTCTGTGCCTCAGTTTCTTTATCTATAAAATGTTGACTGTAGTACCTGCGGCGTCGTGTGGCTGAGTGAGCTCATACCCGCAGGCAGGTAAGCTGGTCCTTGGCACGCAGTGAGTGTCCAGCTGGTCCTTCTTCTGGTCTTCTGTGGAGGCTCCTGCTCACACGCCAGCCCCGGCCCCAGCCCCTCTTTCTTCTCTCCAGCCGGCCCTCTTGGGGCACCCGGATCACGTCCCCTCCTCTCTCCGACGGCCCTCACTCCCTCTGTTTGTTCTTAGAGCCCTGAACCCAGGGGTAGCCATCACCAGACCCGGGGGAGGTGGGTAGTCCAGCTGGGCTCCCCTCTCTTCCAGGCCTCTGCTTCCCGGTCCCTAAGGAGAGGTGATGACTCCCTCTCTCAGCTCGTTAGGAGTGTGCAGCGAGGCACCGATGGAAACACGGGCACTTTGGGGACACAGCAGAGATTCTGAGAGCTGTGGCTACTCTTCTTTATAAGGTGGCCTCCGTGGGGATCCCTGGGTGGCTCAGCAGTTTGGCGCCTGCCTTCGGCCCAGGGCGTGATCCTGGAGTCCCGAGATCGAGTCCTACGTCAGGCTCCTTGCACAAAGCCTGCTTCTCCCTCTGCCTGTGTCTTTGCCCCCCCTCCGTCTCTCATGAATGAATAAATAAAATCTTAAAAAAAATAATTAAAGTGGCCTCCCCACCCAACCCTCCCCTTGCTCAGAGCCCCCTCCCCTCGCCATTCAGAGCTTGAACCTCCCAGGAAGGACTAGAACTGGAACCACCCCATTGCAGTGAAGAAGTAGAGCCTGACGTTTTGTGAAAATGTTCCCGTGACACGCCTGTGTTTTGTTGATGTTAATTTGGCCAGCAGGAAATTCCTTTAAATAAAATCACATTTATTCCCTCTACCGAGTTCCCCCCACAAAGTGCTCTCTGTAAGCCTGTCGGGAAGGTCCCTTCTTGTCCCCACTGTGTGCATGAAGAAGCGGAGTTTCAGAGAGCACGAGTAACTCGATTGTCTCTCTGCCTCAGAGTGAATATACGTGTGTTCTCTGCACCCCACCGCCTCCCACTATTGCTCATGATTTTCTCCTGTACCTAGAGGCCTCGAGCCCCATGAGTGGTCTGATGTGTGTGCTCCTGCTGGTGGAGGCGGGGGCTGATGGGCACGGCTGGCTGCGCCCAGGCCCACCTGCCCATCAGACATCGCAGGCACGGTGCCAGGGCCCTTGTGACCTTCAGGGGCCTGTGAAACTGTTTAACCTCTTCCACAACCTGAATAAAAAAAAAGTGAACTTTTTGGTTGAAGAACACATTTTAATATATAATGTTAATTTGTTCATCTTTATACTAATGCAGTCAACAAATGGTGATTTTTTTTGGGGGGGTCCTGCTGATTTATTCATTGAACAAATGTTGTGTTTTTTTTAAATTTTTTTAAGGGAAGGAGTGGTCTGTGGTCAGGAGAATAGTGGCCTGCACAGATATTTATGTCCTAGCCCCAAGAATCTATGAACATGCTAGGTTTCATGATAAAGGGGCCTCAAGGTTGCACGTGGAATTAAGATTGCTGATCTGCTGATCCTGAAATAATAGAGAGATGACCCTGGGTTGTCTGGGTGGGATCAGTGTAGATACAGGATCCTTAAAAGTGGGAGGGAGAGGGACAAGAGACAGCCAGGGGGATGGCAGCTGTTGCTGGCTTTGGGGCTGGAGGAAAGGGCCCTGAGCAGGGAATGAGGGCGGCCTCTAGAAGCTGCTCCCTAGAGCTTCTGGAAGAGGCACAGCTCTGCTGACACCTTGATCTCAGGACTTCTGACCTCTAAAACCGTAAGATAATAAATGGGTACTGTTTAAACCACTAAGTCTGCAGGGATTTTACAGCAGCCATAGGAAACTCATAGCACCCACAAAGGCAGAAGTTTCTAGGGCCCCTGAAAGCCCTCACATGGCCTGGCTGCCCCACAGCTTTGCTCTGTGATGCAAGGTCATGCCGTGCTAGAGCGTGCCAGCTGCAGGTTGCACCTGCCAGGTAGCTCCTGCTCAACACACATTTTACCTGAACGGAACTGGGGCCAATTCTCTTCTCTCTCTCTTTTAAGATTCTTGTGAGCCATTTCTTTGGTTCCTTTTTTTCCCCTGGTCTCTTGAGTGACTCTTTCAGATTTAAAGGACTTTAAATATCTTCCTTTTACCTTTAGCTCTCTGCAGTGGAGCTCCTTCACTAGGAATTGCCTTATCCTTTACCCAAATTTATTGGACTTGGCCCCCAAAGTGGTATTTTTCCCCTCTTACCCTGGTAGACATTTTTTACCGGAGGTAATGGAAACTGGATAATATTTCTAAGTTTATAACATTCCCTCCTATGGTCTGCATTTTCAAAAGGCCATGGTAACTGGTCCAAAGTGAAAAATCCAATAAATCAATGGCCTGATTTTTTTTTCAGTGTCCAACATTTGTCTGTACTGAGAATATAGCAGACCCATTTAAGTGTGTGATTGATTCCAGCAGAGAGCAGAGGCGGGGTGGAGGAAGAGAATAAAGAGGATGCATTTGTGTTCCTGAGTGTTATGGGTACCATGTCTATTATAGACAAAAGGTAACACTTTTTTCCCTGCATATTTTTTCAAGATGCTACAAAGGGCAAGTTGAGACCTCGGTCTTGCCCAGTTGTAGCTTGTCCACCCCCAGGATTTGAGCCTGCAAAGCTCTTTCAAGGAGGTGATGGACCGGAAGAGGAAGCTGCCAGCCTCCTCATGGTTCCAGCAGAAAATTGGCCTAAAAACTGGGAGTGATTGCTGGGCCCTTCCTTCTCTGACCAAAAAGGGATTTTACAGTGCTTTCTCTGCTTGTGTGAGAAAGTGGACAATACTCAGGGCTATTCACCGCTGGGGTGGTGGACTTTAGTTGACTGACTTTGCTCATTCTCCATATCTGGTGGTTTTTCCTGAAGCCCATGGTGGTTGTTGGTGAGGATTTCGGGAGATTCTCTCCTGTGATGTGGACGGAGAGAAGAGTCTGACCAGCAAGACCAAGTGTCATGAAACTCCATTGTGGTAGGCCTCCAGTGGGTGCCTCAGATCTTACCCTGTGTCCACCCAAAATTAGTTCTTTGACTCTGATTTGAGCTACTCATGTTTTTCCCAGTTATTTCCTTTCTTGTCACTTTGACTTTTGCTGTACAAAACCTGAATTCTTGTGTGGCTGATATAACCAGTCCCTGAAGGTTTATGTCATACTTGGAAAGGCATCCTCCCTTCTGAGGATGTCAGTAATTTCCCCCATATTTTCTTCAAACACTTTTATGGTTTTGACTTCTACGTTGAAATCTTTGAACTGTTGTGTTTCGGAATGTGTATCGACGTAGGCGTAATAGACCAAACTCATTTTCCAGTGGCCACTAGGATGTTCCAACGTTATTTTTTTCCCATATCTTCTTCACCTGCTGTGGCCTGAATGTTTGTGTCCTCTCAAAGTTTGTATGTTAAATCCTAATAATTGATGCGGTTGTATTTATGGGTAGAGCCCTTGGGAAACAGGCCATGAGGGTGAAGCCCCCATGATTGGGATTATAAGAGAGGCCCAACCAAGCTTGCTAGCCCCTTCTGCCATGGGAGGTTGTAAGGAGAATCTGAAACCACCTGGCACCCTGTGACCCTCTCAGATCTCCCAGCCTCCAGAACCGTGAGAAATGAGTTGCTTTTATTTATAAGCCATCCAATCTAGTGTTTGGTTATAGCAGCCCACAGGGACTCAGACCCCAACTGAAGAGCCTCCAACTTGATATTCTAAATTCCTGTCTATCATAGAGTTTATAAATTCTAGGTATATCCTTTGTCAAGATACATGGTTTGCAAATATTTTCTCCTAGCCTGTAGTTTATTTTTTAATCTTTTCCACATTGGCTTCATGTTAACCTCTTAGGGAAAAATATTTTAATTTCAATCAAGTCTACTTTATTGATTTTTTTTCCTTTATAGGTTGTATTTTTAGAGTCCTGTCTGAGAACTCTCTACTAAGTTCTAGATTCCAAAGACTTTCTTGTATATTACCTTTTAAGGTTTTATAGGTTTACGTTTTATGCTTAAATGTATGATCTATTTTGAATTAATAACTAAACTGTTAGGTTTGGTGGGGTTTAATGAGATATCTCATTAAACCTAATGCTGTATAATTGTGTATAGATACATTACTGCTTCCTCACCAAATCTTGAACAGACTCTTTCCCTATCATAAAATCACTTTTGCACCTTTGTTGAAAGTCAGTTGGCCATGGGACACCCACTGGTTCAGTCAGTAGAGCATGGGATTCTTGAGCTTGGGGTTGTAAGTTTGAACCCTACATTGGAGATAGAGATTACTTAAAATCTTAAAGAAAAAGGTGATTGGCCATATTTGTGTGGGTTTATTTCTGTGTTCTCTTCTTATGTTCCACAGATCTGTGCGTCTGTCCTTCCACCCATACTGCATAGTCTTTATTAGTGTAGCTATATGATGTCTTGAAACAGAGGAGATGCATTTCTCTCACATTCTTCCTTTTCAAAATGGTTTAAGCTATTCTAGTTCCTCTGCCTTCCTATATTACTTTTAGAATAATATTGTTTATATCTATAAAAATCTTAAGAGGATTTAACAGGAATTGCATTAAATCTATCTATTGGGGAAAATTGACAGTTTCACCACACTGAATCTTCTAATCCTACAAACAGGGAATGTTTTCTCATTTACTTAGAATTCTTTGATCTCCTTCATCAGTATGGTTTATGGTTTCTAGTATACAAGCCCAGTGCGTGTTTTGTTAGATTTATACCTAAGAAATTCATCTTTTTTGAGCAAATGTGAGTGGTATTGTTTGCTAATATTTTATTTAGGATTTTTGCATCAATATTCATATATAACATTAGGTTAAAGTTTCCTTTGTGTGAGCGATCTGTTGATTTTTGGTATCAAATCTTCTGAGTGATGGAGGGAAGATTTCCTTGCTTTTTTAATGCTCTGAGTTCATCCAGGCATGTGCTTTCAGTGGGGCTGGTGAGAGCTTTTGTATGACTGCATCTCTTTCTGCACTGGTGCTCAGGCTATTTAGATTTTCTGTCTCTTTAGTCTATTTTGATAAATTCTGTTGTCCTAGAAAATTGGTATTTTGAAATATATTCATATTTGATTCAGCAAAATTGTTTTAGGATTCATTTCTTCTGGTCAGTGATTATTTTCTCATGATTGAAGTATTTGTACATTTCCTTTTTTTATTTCACTAGAATATCTAATGCATTGTCTATTTTACCATTTGCCCCTCCTTTTTTAAGAAAAGATTTATTTATTTTGAAGAGAGAGAGAGAGTGTGTGCACACACATGCACATGAGTGGGAAAAGAGGCAGAGAGAGAGAATCTTCAAGTAGACTCCCCACTGAGCATGGAGCCTGACACGGGGCTCAATATCATGACCCTGAGGTCACAGCCTGAGCAGAAACCAAGATTTGGATGCTCAACTGACTAAGCCACCAGGTGCCCCTTTCCCTTCCCTTTTTAAGAACAGCATTCCTTGGAATTATTGATTAGTTCTGCTATTTTTCTGTTTTTGAATTCATTAATTTCTTTAGATTGATTCTTTTCTTTTATTTTGTTTAGATTTATTATCCCATAACTTTCTGAGTTGGATTCTTCATTCATTCATTTATTTTTCTCCCTTTTATTGAGTGATGTCACTTGGTAAGGCTGAGAGGCCTCTGCTAAGTACTGCTTACCTCTCTCCTGGTGGTGCTGACATATGATGTTTATTACTACTGTTTCCTAGATGTTTTTAGTCTTGATTTTGGTTTTCTCTTGGGTCTAAGATTGTTTAGGAGACTGATTTACATTTCTTGGGGCAAGAGGGTTTTGGATTTTTAATTTTGTACATTTCTCATTGCATCAGAGAATATTGTCTGTATGTTTTAATTTCTTGGTATTTGGGAAGTTTCTTTTGGGATCTAAAATAAGGATAGGATTTTTTTTTTTTTGAAAGCTCCATGACTAATGGATATTTTTATTTTCAGACTACAGAGAATACATGTATAGCCATTAGATTTACCTTATTAATTATGGCGTTTAATCTCCTTCCTGCTGATGATCCTTCATGACCGAGGGAGACTGCCTGTCTCCCTCCTGTGGCTCCTGTAATTTGTTTCATTAATGTTGGTGCTAAGTTTTAGTGCATAGAGATGCATAACTACTCAACACCCTATTGTGAACTTCATCCCTTGGAATCATGTAGTGCCATTCTTTGTCTGGCTTCTTGCTTTCTTACCCCTGAATTCAGTATGCAGTTTTGACAACTGCTATCTTGACTTTCTCCAAGTTTGCATTTGCTGAGAGCCATGTGCCCCTACTTCCATTTCAACATTTCTGAATCACTCTGTGTGTTTCCTGTGTATATCCATAGAGTTGTCTTTTCTCTGATGATTAGGAAGCTCATAAGAATGTACTTCTTATGGCTCTTTCTCTGATGACAAGTTTCTATAATGCCTCTAATACAGCATTTCTTGAGGCACTGGTAATGAACACCCTGTTGTGAACAAATTATTAAATTTATGTAGTTCCCCTCCCCCTCCGCTCCTTTTGATTTTAGCTGACTTGTTATCTTGCTTACTGTTTGCCTCTGTGGGATAGATGTTCCTATACCTCTACTTCCTAGTTTATTACTTCTAATATCTTTTAATTGCCTTCTCCTTCTTTAGCTATTAAGAGCAGATGAAAAAGCACCAGGATACCTGGGTTTAGGGGTCTCATTCCACCACTGAGAACTGGGAAAGCCTCTTGAGCTTTCTGTGCCTAGTAGCACCATCTTCCCGAGGAGGCAACAATCCTGTGAGGTGTTGCCTTCTGTGCATGGGTCAGGCAGCGAACTATCCCTCTTCTAACCCCGAGCAAGTGACTGGCTTCACGTGCTTCTCCTTTCTTATCTGTAAAATGGGAATAATGATAGTACTGACCTCATAGTGTTGATTATATGGAATAAAATGACCAAGAGAGCTGGAACTGTGTCTGGCACGGAATTCATGTCTTAATTATACCCAAAGATTCTGGTTCCCAGAACCAAATGAAGCTGGTAGTGGAAAGTGGGCATCCCAGAAAGTGTCCACACTAAATACCTCTGAGGGCTGTTAGGAAAACCATGGGGCCCTCCTCCCCCTAGAGGGCCCTTTCTGTGGCAAAAACCCCACACTAAAAATAATGGAGCTTATTTGGGAAGACTTCACAAAACCCAAGGAACGTGGAACTAAAACACAACTACAAGTGACAACAATCCTAATAAAATGTCAGCATCAGCATGTTACATCCTATATTCAAGTACATAAAGGGTATTACTTTTAGCAAAAGGGTGAAGTTAGCTTGTGAGGGTTGATGCTGCTGTGTTATGTTTAGGAGACAGGGATGGATTGGAAGTCATTGTCAGAAGATAGGGTAGAGGTTAGCAGCTGCACACTCTGGCCAGATGTTATGGGGACAGAGATTAAAGTTCTGGCTCATTATCTTCTGCTTGTTTCTTTTGCATAAAGATAGTAAATAACTGTGTGATGAGCACTTCCAAGTTAGAGCACATGGCCAAACTGAGCAGAGAGGGCTGAGAATGGGTATTTTGTGTTGGGATCCTTGGTGGCCTGCTGCATTCAGCTGAGTTAGTGTGGCTTCCATTAGGCGGCTGGGACTTGGTGGCACAAATAGTAACATGCTGGGAAACCATCGTGTATGAACCACAGTGATTTCTGCCTTCTACTGGCATTCTTCTCTCTTCTCTGCTGAGGACACACACACACACACACACACACTGAATATCTGTGTATAACACTTGATGTGAGAGCCTCTGTGAAGTCTAGCCAGTGGATTCTCTGTATTAGGAAGTCCATTTTGAATTGTGGTCTCAAGGCACCATTTAGGTCCAGAAAATGAATGTTTTCCCTTCATCGTCCTCTACCCAGAAGCTTCTTGTCTTTCTGGAATTTCTGGTAGGTGTCCAACCATCTCAGCAGAAATTTCCAAACCATGTTTGGTAATTTTGATTTGGGAGAAAGGAGACTTTCAAAGAGGAAAAGACATGATTCCTCGGGTTGCGTGTTTTCACGCACCGGCTTGACCTCTTCCACTTGTGTTGGCAAAGTGGCAGTCCGTGGAGTGCCTGGGTGTCATTCAGTGCTTGAAGCTGTCCAGTTTCGTTACAAAACAGTCATGATGAAAATAACTACCACATGTTGAGCTACTTCAGTAGTAAGTGCATTGTGTGTGCTAACTTGGTTCCTTACATTGCCCCTGGAAGTTAGAATTGAACAATTCACTCTTACAGAGAACTGCAAGTGTCAAAGGCAACAGAGTGAGTCTCTGTTACCATCTTTCATGCCTGGTAGGAAGGTTCCTATTTTCCTGTTAGAAAGAGAGACTTTTTGGGGAGACTTTTCATGCAATGCTAGCTTCAGCCCAGGTGGAGGGAGTGATCGAGCCCATGCTTTTTCTAAGCATTTTTTTAAAGTTAAACTCTGCTAAGTTTCAGAAGGCCACTATTTTTCTTCTTTTTAAATAACTTTCTGATCTCCAGGTTTTTTTTCAAAGTCTATTTAAAAAAATAACATTTGCGCGGCCAACAGACTGGTCAATTGGCAATACATTTAGAACACAAGGCGGGCAATAGGAAGTAAAAAGCAAAATGCTTTCCAATTTCAATCATATAAAATTCCACTGACTTGCTCTCCAGAGTAACATAGTAAAATGTGAACTCTTAAAAGAAAAATAAAAAAGAATCCTTGTTTTTTAATCCTGCTTTGAATTTATAACCAAGATGTAAATTGGCCTCAATTCTTGCCTGCGTTGATGAAAATGACCCTAAACTGGGTGGAGAAATTGAGAAAGTGCCACGGTACAACAGACATGAGAAAGAAATATGGACATTAATTTTTTTCATTAAATTTTTAACTAAAAAATCATGTGTGTAGCTTTCAAAGTCTAATAGCACTACTTATAATTAAAAATAGTAGCCTCCAGGGGCACCTGGGTGGCTCAGTTGGTTAAGTGTTCGACTCTTGATCTCAGCTCAGGTCTTGATCTCACGGTTGTGAGTTCAAGCCCTGTATTGGGCTCCACGCTGAGTGTGGAGCCTAATTAAAAAGAACATAGTAGTGTCTGTCCCATACCCTTAGTCCCAATTCCTGGTGTCCCAAGGTGACTACTACGGTAAACCCTTTAGCTGTCTCTTCTATTTTATTTATCTTAATACCTGTAATTCTGAACAAATGCTTTTAGTACTCTTGTCTGATTGTTTTATTTATTTTTTACTTTTTATGATTTTATTTATTTATTTATTTGAGAGAGAGAGAGAGCAGGAGGAGGAGCAGTGGGGAGGGGAAGGGGGGAAGAATCTCAAGTAGACTCCCAGCTGAGCACAGAGCCAGACACAGACACAGGGCTTGATCTCACGACCCTGAGATCACCACCTGAGCCGAAATCAAGAGTTGGATGCTTAACCCACTGAGGCATCCAGGCGCCCCTCTTGCGTGATTGTTTTCAATTCGTTATTATATGTCCACTTTCTGCTATGAAAGCTGAGAATGTCTTTTATTGACCTACCTCCAACATGCATGCGCACACTCACACACACACACACACACACACACACACTCATTTTATGTGTCTCTGTGTCTCCTCCTATCCTCCCAAAGGGGTTATAGTATCAATTTTAGTTAACTCAGTATTTAATGTTTGCATCTTGTCATTGTTGAACTATTATTTATAGCTGGGTCACACGATATACTATAATTAAGTTAACTTTCTTCCATAGCTTTTTTGCTTTTCCGGGAGGTAAGAATCACTTCTTTTTAATGGTTCCTTGGTTTTCTATGTGCCTATTATCAATTCATTTCAAAGCTTTCTGATAGACCTGAAAACCTACCCTGAATACATCTATAATATCAATAATTAGTCTTTTCTTGTCCTCCTGGAGCTATCCCTCCTGGAGTCATGTGGCCTCTGCTGGCATCTGAGTTTGTCTGGTCTCTAGGCCCATGGCCGAGCTCTGTCCCGCCACTGTTCCTGCTGGAATTCTCTTCACCTGTCTTCTGGGTTGTATTCTGTGTTTCTTAGATCCCATGTCTCTCTGTTTTTCCATTTATTTTGATGGCATAGATCTTCTGGGAATGGAGTTTGGGAAGTAAAATTTTGGATTCCTTGAATGTCAGAGTAGGCATTTTTGCCAACCTTACTCTTTGTTAGTAGTTTGGAAATAATTTTCCCTAACAGTTTATAATAGCTTTATTGAGAGAATAGTTCCCATACCATTTAATTCACCCATTTCAAGTGTGTGATTCACTGGTGTTTAATATATCCACCGAGTGTCATCACAATAGCCAATTTGAGAGCATTTTCATCATACTGAAAAGAAATCCCTTACTTGTCCCTCAAACCTTGGAAACGTTTTCCATTGCCTCTTTACCTTCAGTGTTATAATATATACATGTGGGGATATGCATGCTTATACATATTTTTGAATTATTTTTCCTCAATAAAGTTTTAGGGCTTTTTAAATATCCCTTGTGTTAAAAACTACCCATGTGTGCTGTGTAACTGGCACTTAACGTGACCTGGAAATATGGAAGATAGTATTTTTCAGTTTGGGGAAATTCTAATTTTTCTTCTTCCTCTTCCTCTTCCTCCTCTTCCTCCTTTTTCCTCTGCCTCTTCCAGTCCTTCCTCCTCTCCTTTTTCTCCTTCTTTTCCTCTTCTTCTTCATCCTCTTCCTCTACTCTTCTTCTCCTCCTCTTCCTTCTCCTCCTCCTTCCTCTTCTTCCTCTTCTTCTACTTTTCCTCTCCTTCTCCTCCTTCTACTTCTCCTGCTCCTCCTCCTCTTTCTCCTTCCTCTTCCCCCTCCTCCTCTTCCTTTTCCTCACCTTCTCCTCTTTCTTCTCTCAATTTTCTCCTGCCAACTTTCCTGACATTACTATTATTTGCGTGGTGAATCTCTTGCATTAATTTTTTTCTGTCTGACTTAAAATGCTAACCAATTTTTGCCTGGTCACCTCCTTTCCATCCTTCATATTTCAGCTCACACACCACTTTCCAGGAACACTTCTCTTGTCTAGCCCTAGGCACAGTCAGCCCATCCCTATCCCCTCCCCCATTTATAAACTCGCTGTTTCCTCTTTGAATAACATCACAGTTACAGTTCAGTAATTCATTGTATAATTAGTTACCCAACCCCTGTCTTTCACATTAGACTGAGCTCCCTGAGACGAGGGGCCAGGTTTGTGTTGGGATTCCCTCTGCCCCAGCGCCCAGCACAGCTTCCCTCTACCTGGTGCTGACAAATATCTGGCGCGTGAGTGAAAACGGTGGCTTCTATGCTAGGATGAACAAGATTGGAGCTGAGATTGGCTCAGCTTATAAAGACAAGTCTCAGTCAGCAGGAAAACAATGTTTACCCTGTCCTGGGGCTGCCTGGAACATTTGGGAGAAAACCAGGTCTGTACAGTGAATAATTATTTATCGCACAAGGCTGTCAGGCAGCTGAGCAGTGTTCTGTGAGGTCACTGCAGTCCCCACCTCCTTCATGGGTTGTGTGTTTGTTTCTGAGTCCTTTAGGAGTCCTTTAGGAGCTGGTGGAGGAAGATTGTATCACGTGATACCCATCTTGATAGTTCAACTGTCAGAAGCCCCTGAAAACTCTGTGCCTTAGTTTCCTCACTAATTAATTGCCAGTAACACTTATCCCTTCCTCAAAATGGGTTTGAACAAAGCAAATGGAGAATTACCATGTTGTCTTTGAATTGTCAGATTGGGGTGTCTGAACTCTGAATTCTAGTTACTGATGGCACCTTGGACTGGAGACCACTTTGCTAGGGAGTCTGTCCTGTGGATTTTAGGATGTTCTGTGGCACTCCTGGCCTCTGCCCACTAGAGGGCCCCCTGGTAGCACCTTACTTGGCACCCTAACCCCCCCAGTCATAAAAATCGGAAATGTCTCCAGACATTGCCAAATGTCCCTTGGGGGCAAAATCACCCCTAGTTGAGAAACATTGTTATACACGTGGACATGGGTTTTTTTCTAGTCAAATACAACTGGTGACAGTGCAGGGCCAGTTGGCATTCCCCAGTGTAGGAGAGACACACTTATGTAGTTGGAGTACTCAGAAGAGCATATCAAGCATTGGGCTGGATTTGGAAAGTTTTCAGAAATCTCCCATGGCCAGTAAAATGACCTACTTGATCTTGCCAGTTGGGCTTATGATAGGGAAAAAACCAGAAGCTTCTGATACTGTGTTGAAGAAGCCAAATGTTCTGAGAAGTATCAGTAACATAAACTATGGTAAGTGGACTGTGACATCCAACATTGATTTGTCAGTTCGGAAGGAATTTCCTTAGTGTATGTTTGAATTCTACTGTCCACTCTGGGACACAGACTGGTTTGTTGAGGGTAGACAGTGACTTAGATTTCTGTGGCTGCCATTTTCTGGCCAATCCCTGAGCTTCTGATTCATTGCATAGAATTAGACAACCATTGTTTTATCCTGCTGGGACCAAAGTGGTAGGACATGTGTGAGACCCACAAGCCTAGAGAAGGAGAGAAAGGGTCTGAAATGAGTCTAGGAATGGAGCTAGAATCTGAGTGGAGCTCTTGTGGTAGACAAGTTCCTCCCACAAGATGTCCACATTTTAATCCCTGGGACATGAGAATACACAATCTTATTTTAGATGGCAGAAGGGGACTTTGCAGTTGTGATTAAGTTATAGACTTTTGAGTTATCGAGAGGATCCTGGACTATGGGGGTGGCCTCCAGAAGCTGGGCAAGGCAAAGGGACAGATTCTTTCCTAGGGCCTCCAGAAAGGGAACCAGCCCTGCTGACACCTTGTTCTTACCAAGTGAGACTTCTATCCTACAGAAGTGTGAGATGATAAATGTGTGTTGTTTTAGGCCACTAAATTTGTGGTAATTCATTTCACCAGCCATTGGAAATTCATATATCTCTCAAAGTCTTTAGAAATAAAAATAAGAGTCTATAAAGCCCAAAGCAGGGTACTTTAGGAGCAGATATCCTGCGGCAAGCACTGATCCTGTTTCACATGGTAATCCATGGCCTGTGAGAGGAGTGTG
The DNA here is from genome assembly GCF_048164855.1 of Canis lupus baileyi. Lineage (NCBI taxonomy): Eukaryota > Metazoa > Chordata > Mammalia > Carnivora > Canidae > Canis > Canis lupus. The sequence continues at coordinate 7,950,414 of NC_132866.1, forward strand.
TGTTTTTGTGTGTGTGCATATGTGTGTGTGGGTGCATGTTTACGCTGGCCAAAATACAGAGCCTGGCAGGATGCAGACATGACCTACCCTAAGCAGAAACTCAAATCCCAGCTTACCTGGAAGGGCTTATATTCGACTACTTATAGCACCACATCCACACATCTCTATTCTACTTTAGTGCTTACATATTTTTTTGTCTGGTCCTATTATTATTATTATTATTAAATTTATTTTATTTTTTAAATTTAAATTTTATTTTTTTTTTGAGAGAGAGAACATGGGGAGGAGGGGCAGAGGGAGAGGGAGAGAGAGAGAATCTTAAGCAGGCTCCACACCCAACACAGAGCCTGATGTAGGACTCAGTCTCACAAGTCTGAGATCATGGCCTGAGCTGAAATCAAGAATTGGGCACTTAACTGACTGAATGACCCAGGTGCCCCATGATCCTATTATCTTTATCAGGAGGTTTGAAAGAAGATGAGATTATATTTGTAGTACATCTGCTATATTTCTGAGTACTAGAGTTGAGATACCTATATACATATATAAACTCATTTAATCTTCACAAGTGCCAGACCTTGTAATATAGTAAATGCTGACCTGCCTTCTCTCTGCACTCAGTTTTGCTGGAAAACACAATGAAAATTGTAGGATTGGGGAGACCAGGCTGTCCTGTTTCTTTTGGCTGTTATCAAATATCCCTATAGTAATGGTAGTCATATCTGTTTCCTAATCCACCTGCTTTCCTCAAGCTGCAGTGGGGAATTTGGCTACTGGCTGGCCAGGCACTTGATTATCGGCCCTCAGCAGACTTAGGTTGCTTGGTGGGGCCAATAGTGCTTTCTAACACTTGCCTTTGCCTTGCTGTTCCTTGCCTGGTTCCAGGTACATCAGTCTGGACTGGAGATTCTCTCCCCTTATGACACATACTTTATTGAAGTCAAAAGATGTAGCCAACCCACTTCAGTACCCTTATCATGGCTATTTTGTCTGCACCTGTGGACTGAGTCACAAAACATAGCTGGCGGCAGTTTCATTGCTTTGCTCCTGCAGAACAATTGCCAGCTTTCCAGCCTGTGCTTATGCTCTCTGCCCCACTCAGACTTAGCAAGCTGCACATTTGAGGATCACTGAACCCTCGGTTAGTTTTTGAATAGGACTTCCTTGGGTGAAAATTACCAAATCCTATCTTGAGACACACTGTGTGTCTCAGGGAGCTTAAGAGCAGGGGTGGTGGTTGTGAGCTCAGGCTTCTCTGCTGGAACGTGGGGTCCATGCACTGTTGGGACACTCTCTGAGAGTCTTGATTTTGAGCTTCTCTGTGCTTCTGATTCATTATTATCTCTGTAGACTGGCCTCTGCTTTTCCAGCTACACAATGGGGAATGGGATTGCCATCAGTACTCAAGGTTTACAAATTATAATTGCAGCTATATCTTGGTTTCAAGTCCAAATTCCCAGGGAAGAATGTATTGGCCCCACTAGGGTCAAGTGTCAAGTGTTGGCAAATCAACTGGGCCAACATCATCAAGGTACTATGATCAGCCTAGTCACCATTAGGCACCATTAGGCCATTCAGCTGTGGCAAAGGTCCAGAGTCCTGCTGCCTAAAATATCTGCTCCAAAGATAATCATGTAGAAGGATATTGGCGAAAAGGTAACTCTTGAAATGATAGGGCTGAACACACAAAATAATGTGTTTAGGCAGATATATCTGTTAGGCCACTACTATTTTTGGAACACCTTCAAAGACTTGAGATTCTCATCTTTTTATTTATTGAAAACAACTCATGTTACATAAGGTTCATTAGAAAAGTTTAAGGTATAGATTTTATGTTTAGTTAATGTTTTTAAAGTTCAATTTCTTAAGTTTTGAAAGTTGTTCTGGTGGCCCTATGTCACTCTGTGTTTGCAGATAGGTTATTTGCAAGTATTGATAAATGCCAATTATAGGGTTAAGATGTAATCATTTTTGACTCAGAGCAATTACTATGCATCAGTGGACAGCTCCAGAGAACTTATTTAAATACCCCAAACATTTGGTGATTGATTTTGGAATACTGAAATCCTGTAGGTAGAACCTAGGGGAAAGAGGAGTATAAGACCAAAGGATGGAAGGCAGGAACATCCAAGTGTGAAAAAACAGAAATATGAGGTATCTGACCCTTTCCTCTTGACCTGTCCAGTTAGCAGCCATCTCCTTAAAGAGAAACTTGGCTTATTCTTCTTAGTTAAAGTAAGAGCCTGCGTGTAGAAGCATGTTGTAAACTGAATTTTTATTAAGAAATGCTAGTATAGTTGTTCTTTCAAAAAAGAAAAAACTGTGTATTTATATGAAATTACAAGGGCAAAGATTTTCTTTTTTTTTCCTTAAAAATCCGTTCATGATTTTTGTGAAAGATGTGAAGCATAAGGTCCATTTCAGTTTCTTTTAATATTAATATCCAGTTGCCTTGAGACCATTTATTTAATAATTCATTTATTTCCCACTGAAATGCAAGACATTTGTATTATTTACATATGTGCATGGGTCTGTTTCTGGGCTGTCAGTTTTTTTCCATTTATAAATTTGTCTATATGTCCATCATTATTACACTATCTTAATTACCAAAGCTCTTTAAAATAAGTTCTGATATCTTGATAGGACAATTCCCTCAACTGTTTCTTCTTTTCATAAAGTATCTTGATTATTTTCCTCCATATAAATTTTAGAATCCATTTAATCAAATTTCTTTAATATGCTGTTGGGATTTTTAGTGAGATTCAACATGTATACAATATTTTTCTATCCATAAACATAGTATAGATATCCACTTATTTATATACTTTAAAATGTCTTTTAATGAAGTTTTCTCCATAAATGTCTTACACATCTTTTGTTCATTTTATCTCTATGTATCTGATTTTTGGCTGCTCATGTATAGAACTGTAATTTTGTATAGTAGCCCTATATCCAGTCACCTTGCTAAACTATCTTAGCAAGTATAATAATTTTTCTAGTCTCTTGAATTTTCTTTGTTGATGGTTAAATTCTTCAGGATTTAAATTTGTTACTGTTCCTTCCTCATGGAGAATGCATTTGCATGTGTTTCACAGTTTTTAAAAAAATTATGAGTTCCCATGTGATTGAATTTAGCAAAACCTCTGAAAGCTTAAACTGAAGACTTTTTTTTTTTTTTAAGATTCTATTGATTTATTCACGAGATACACACAGAGATAAGCAGAGACATAAGCAGAGGGAGAAGCAGGCTCCCTGTGGGGAGCCTGATGTGGGACTTGATCTCAGGACTCTGGGATTACAACCCAAGCCAAAAGCAGACACTCAATGGCTCAACTGCTGAGCCACCTTTGTGCCCCTGAAGACTCTTCTTTAGAGAGGATTTATGTGTGCTTTTTTTGGGAGCCAAGCGGGCACTACTCTTCTAAGACCATTTCAGTCCTCTCTGAGGGTCCAGGCAAAAGTCTCTGGTTCAACTTTTCTTTTTTTTTTTTAATTTTTTTAAAAATTTATTTATGATAGTCACACACACAGAGAGAGAGAGAGGCAGAGACACAGGCAGAGGGAGAAGCAGGCTCCATGCGCCGGGAGCCCGACGTGGGATTCGATCCCGGGTCTCCAGGATCGCGCCCCGGGCCAAAGGCAGGCGCCAAACCACTGCACCACCCAGGGATCCCTGGTTCAACTTTTCTAACATCCCTCAGTTGTCCTAGGTTTTGTGTTTTGAGCCCAGCACTGTTATGTGCATTTTTCCCTGAGGCAACTTCCACCTCCACACACACACCCTTAGTTCACAGCTCTTTTCTTCTCCTTGGAGATTTCCTTTACTTGCTTGAAGGTCCAGTGATGGTTTAAAATATTCCTTTTAGTTTTAACCAGGATCCAGTTGTATTGTAGCAGAAGGCTTGGCAAGTATTTAGTCTGCCATTTTGGTGATGATAGGCATTCTCAGTTTTTATTTAAACCAAAGCAACATTAAGTCAGAAAATATCTGAATGTGTTCCTTTTTATTTTTTATTTTTTGTAGCCCCTCTTCTCTGTTTTCTTGATCTGAAGGAAGGCTGAATTGGTAGGGAGTGTGGTAGTCTCATACAAGATTAGGATTTTTGCTTTTCATTTTGGTTTGGTTGTTATTTTTGTTTTTGTTTTAAGTGAGAGAGCTGGCTGGAGCCCAGAGGAGAGTCACCTCCCTCTTTCTGCAGTCAGGAAATCTTTGACACAAATACTTCTTTACTTGGGCTGCATTGCTTTTGAGTTGCAATCTCCAGTCACAGAGAATTAAATGTCAAGGTGGTTTTGTGATGTGGAAAAATCTCTCTGAGGCAAGTGGAAAAAAAAGCCACAAAGTGCTGTGAATTTCAAACCTTCCCCAAGGATTAAGAGGCCAGGAAACATGGACTTTATAGCTCCAAGAACTTCTAAGCTGGTTCTGTAGTAACAATGGATGTGCCTGTAGCAAAAGAATAAAATATGCAGCTTTTGTGTTAGATAAGGAGTATGTAGCACTCCTTCATTGCCCCCCCCTTCATTCCTCTAAGCCACACACTCTTCCTTTTTCCCCCCACCACCAGCCTCATCATAACACTTAATCATATGCTCTTCAGATTTCCAGGTTACCTCTCTGTCTTCCTCATTAACCTCTAAAACCCTTGAGTAAAGAGATCATGTATAATTCACCTTTGTTTTTTCTGAGGCTGGCATGATATTTGTAATACAGTAACTGCAGAGTGAGGAGCAGGACTTAACACATTCCACACTGTTTTCAGTGGATAGAACTTCAGGCAAAATTCAATCCTACTACAGCATTACTGATTGGCAAATACCTCTTCTGTCATCCTGGATTATCAGCCTTCTTAATTTTAATTAAGATTTCATTAATTCTTAATTTCTTTATGGCTGTGTCAGATTGTTACCATTACTGGTTAACAAAGGGTTAAGCTTGAGGATTGGTCACTTCCTAGAAGTGTCTGGAGGAGCACCTAAATTATGTTTACGGTTCAACTGGAGTCCTGTATGTTGTGTAGCATTTGGCATTGTCTTAATTATGATACTGTCATTCTTCTTAAGAGCTTAGGTTTATGGATCAATTACTATGTTCCAGGCACTATGCTGACACCCTACATGCATTACCTCATTCAGTCTGCACTTACTGTACAAAGACAGAGTTGTTAACTTGTTTCACAGCTAGAGCTCAGAGGACACATAACTCTCATACAGGTCACAGCTAGGAAGTGGAAGAACTAGGATTTTAGTATGGGTTTCTTGACCTCAAAGCCAGAGGCTTAACTGCTATACTAAAACATCTCTCAATCTATAAATTAATATGAAATGTCTTTGTAGGTATCTTTATTATTTTCAGAAGGTTTGGCAGTTTGTCAAGTTTATATAGTTAGTAAATGACAAAGTTGGATTTGAGCTAAAATGTTTAGCACTCATTTCTCTACTCATACTCTTAATGTACATTTACTAAATGCCATAACAATAGCTTCAAACTGTATGTGTGAATAAAACCATGCCTCAGAAGCCAGTATAATCATGTTTTTAAAGTACTGAAAGAAAATAAATGTCAACCTAGAATATCCAGTAACAATATCATTCAAAAATGAAGATGAAATAAAGCCATGTTCAGACAATAAAAACGGAAAACATTTATTGCCAGCATACCTGATTTAAAATAAATATCTAAGAGAGTTCTTCAAGCAGAAAGAAAATGATCTAGATGGAAATATGGAAATGCAAAAAACAATGAAGAATACCAAAAAGGGTGGGACACCTGGGTGGTGCAGTTGGTTAAACCTTGGACTCTTGGTTTCTGCTCAGGTCATGATCTCAGGGTTGTGGGATTGAGCCCCACATTGGGCTCCATGCTCAGTGTAGTCTACTTCAGATCCTCTCTCCATTTCTCTCTGTCTCTATCAAATAAATAAATAAAATCTTTAAAAAAATACTAAAAATGGTAAATAAGTAGGCTTATAAATATTAATTGTATGAAACAGTAGTAATTTGTTATGAAATCTTAAAAAACATATAGAATAAAAATGGATTAAATATTAACTATAAAAATATTTAGTATAAATACTAATATTAAAATATATAGAATTAAAAACTAAAATTGAGCTGTAAAACAATGCAAAAGATAGGAAATGGACTTACAATGTTGTATGGTTCTAACATTATCATGGAAGTGATAGAATTACAATTTGAATAAGACTAGTCACTTAAGGATACATATTGAAATATTTAGGGTAATTATGAAAAGAATAATGTGAGTGTATACCTAGTAAGTTAATAAAGAGAAAATAGAATAATAGGATATCTGATTATCAAATAAAAAAGGCAGAAAAAGAAAGGGGAATGAAACAGATGGGTCAAATAGAAAACAAATAGTAAGATGGTAGATATAAATCCAAATAGAACACTGATTACGTTACCTTTAAATGAACTACAATCTCCAAGAGAAGAAGAATATGATCGTACTGTGCTTAAGAAAAAACCTCATAAAACTGAACTACAGGCTATTTATAGGAGACACAGTTTAAATGTAAGGAAACAGAAGTTTAAATGCAAAAGAATGGAAAAAAAATACACATACCCTAGCAAAATAAAACAAGATAACTATCTTAATATCAGGCAAAGTCAACATTAAGGCAGAAAGCATTGATAGAAATAAAAAAGGGACATTTTTTAAATCATAAAAGAGTCAATCTACTAGTACTATATGGCAGTCTTAAATCTGTATGCACTCAATATCATAGCTTCATTCATATATATATATGTGTGTGTGTATATATATATATATATATATATATAGGTTTAGAGAACTGCAAGGAGAAACAGATAAATTCACAATCAGATTGATATTCTTTTACACACCTCTTTCTACAAGCAATAGAATAAGCAGGCACAAATTCATTAAGTATACAGAAAATGTGAATAATACACTTAGTACATTTGATCAAAATTTTATATGTGGAACACTGCACACAATAATTGCAGAACTGACATTGGTTTCAAGTGCACATGGAACATTAGCCCAAATCAACCATATGCTGAGCCATAAAAGGATGTCTCAACAAATGTCAAAGGATTGACATGATTCAGTTTGTTCCCTGAGTTAAACTAGAAATCAATAATAAAAAGAAAACTAGAAAACCCCCACATTTGGAAATTTAAAATTATATTTCTAAATAGTCCATGGTTAAAGGAGAAATCACAACTGAAATTAATATTTTGAACTAAATGATATATATAAAATTTAAAAATTATGGCATATAGCTAAAGCAGCTCTAAGAAAGAACTTTAACCATAAATGCATATATTAGGATTGAAGACTGAAAATTAATGGTCTCAAGAAACTATTGCAAAATTAACAACAAATCAAACCTAAAAAATGTGCAATAGGAAAACAGTAAAGATAAGAGTAAAAATTAATAAAATATTATTTTCACCTTAGGAAATTGCTGATAGTCAACCATTTTGGTCTGTAAAAATGATAGTTTGATAGGAGTCATATGGTTCCTACTTGGAAACACATATGATTCCTAACTGGAAACATATTAGGTCACTAGGTTACTTATAGGAAATGAATAATAAAGAGGGAAAACAAAGCCAAAAGTTGATTCTTTGAAAAGATTAATAAAATTAATTAACTCTTGGTTAATTAGGAAAAGAGAAAAAAAATCAACTATCAACATCAAAATTGTAAAAGGTAGCATCACTAAAAATGCTACAGACATTAGGAAGGCAATAAAATAATACGAAAACAAGTTTATGCCAATAACATTGAAAGTAGCTGAAATGCAATAGTTCCTCAAAAAACATAATTTACTAAAACTGACAGAAGAAGAAATAGAATATCAGAGTAATCCAATATCAGTTCATTATCAAATATTGCCCCCTCAAAAAACTCTTAATTTAAAAAATTTTGGTTGAATTCTTCCAAACATTCAAGAAAGAAATGGCACTTAAAAAAATACAGACAATGGAAACAGAAGCATTTCCCAACTATGAGTTTGCATAACTTTGATATCAAAATCTGATGAAGACATTACAAAAAGCAAAAATATGGGAAACTTTTTCATGAGCGTGAATACAAAAAATGCTAATCAACATACTACTAAATTGAGTCCATCAATACATAAAAGGGTCATATATCACCACCAAGTGGGATTTATTCCAGGAATATGAGGGTACTTTAGCCACAATTGTAACCAAACACTGTAATTCACCACATAAAGAGAACTAAAGAGAAAAATCATATGACTGCTCTGATAAGTGCCGAAAAGGCATCTGAGAAAATTCTATAGCCATCTATAAAAAACATATGGTAGAGTCAAGCCCCTTGTAGTGAGGGGTTCCAGGGCACATACTATATAGCATCTGCTTGGAGCTTCTGCAGTGAGTCCAAAGTTTATGTGTACTGATTCATTTCAAGAACTGTAAATTTTTAAAATGTGAAAAAAGCCCAAACAAGAGGAATTGCACATTGTTCTGTTATAACAGTAGCTTGATAGAAACTGTATAGCTTGATAGAAACTTGATAGAAACTAAAAGATTTTATCCAATGTTTTCTGAACATGGACATGATATGGAGCTACAGCAACTATATTACAACCCAAAGACAGTAAGTGTGAAAAAAAATGAGTATATCTTGGTGTTTTCTTAGAACTCTGAGACAAGTATGGAAAATGAATATATAAGAATGTCTTCTTAGAACTCTGAAACAATGAATATGGAAAAATGAATGTACACTGAGTCCTGGCAACATTCTCTTAGAGTTCTGAGATATCGGATATGACAAATGAATGTCTGTTGATATCGGATATGACAAATGAATGTCTGTTGACACAATCAACCAGCTGAATGAGTGCCAGCAGCTGCAAACATCCAGACTCTCTTATTACTTGAAAAAATAATGAACTCATACTTGGTTAAAATAAAATAAATTAAAGGAAAAAAATATTAACAGGAAACATCTTACCCAGTGGTGAAATGCCTAAACCTTTCCTTCAATCTCAGGAATCAGACAAGGGTGGCTATTAGTACCACTTCTTTCAGTACTGAACTGGAGATCCTAACCAGTGTAATAAATAAGGCAAGAAAAAGAAATAAAGAAGCAGAACTATCATAGTGCTCAGATAATATAGCCATGTCCTTAACAACATCCAAAGGAATCCTAGACTATTAGAATTAATTAATGAATTAACAAAGTAGCTGGATATAAAATCATTATACAAAAAGCATTTGTATTTCTCCATACCAGCAACAAACAGGGAGAAAATAAAATTTAAGGTAATATCATTTATAAAATCATCAAAAAATCAACTACTGAGGAATAAATCCAGCAAGAGATAAGCAAAATAAAGACCTAAATAAATAGAGGAATATACCATGTTTATGGATTAGGAAATTTAATATTGAAAGACGTTGATTCCCTTAAAGCTGACCTATATATTTAGTGCCACCTCAATTAAAATCCAAAAGTCCCTCTTTTGGAAGTTGACAAGGTGATTCTGAAATTTATACGGGAATACAAAGGGCCAGGAATAGTCAAGGGAACTACAAAAAGCAAAAACAAAGTGGGAAAATATACACTACCAGGTATAAAGACTTACTATAAAGCTATAGAAATCAAGACAGGATGGGTTTAGCACCAGGTAGGAAGTAGACCAATGGAAGAGACTAGAGCATCAGGGAACATGCTTACCTGTATACAGCCACATGATCTATAGCAAATGTGTCACTGATGTGCAGTAGAAAAATAATCATATAAATGGTTCTAGGTCAGTTGGGAGGCCTTTTCAGAAAAAAATGTATCTTGACCTCTAACTCACACCATATAATAGTTGACTCTGTGTGGGTTGCAGATCTAAATGTAATAGGTAAAGCAATAAAGCTTTTAGAAGAATGCATAGGAGAATATCTTTATGATCTTGCAGTAGGCAAAAATGTGTTGAAAGGGGCACAAATACTGAAAACTGTGAAGAAAACAAAGGTTAATTAGACAATGTAAAGATTAAGACATTCTGTTTATCAAAAGATACCACAAAGATGGGGCACCTCAGTGACCCAGTTAAGAATCTGCCTTCAGCTCAGGTCATGATCCTGGGGTCCTGGGATTAAGCCTGGAGTCAGCATCCTGCTCAGTGGAGGGTCTGCTTCTTCCTCTCCCTCTGCCCCTCACCCCACTGGTGCTTTCTCTCTCTCTCTCTCTCTCTCTCTCTTAAATAAATGAATTAAATTTTAAAAAAAGATACCACAAAAAAAAAATGAAAAGGAGGACACAAATGGGAAAAGATATTAGCAATCCATATGCTCAAGAAAAAAAATGCCTATCTAGAATATATAAAGAAACTCTTACAAATCACAATAAGAGAGACAACTTAATTTAAAAAGGGGGGGGATTTGAATAAACATTTCACAGAAGATGATATTCAGATGCCCAATAAACATGCAACATGTCAAAATTTATTAGTCATCTAGGACATTGAAATAAAAATCACCACAGAATAATAGGACACACCCATCAGAATGGCTAAAATGAGAAAGAAAGATAATACCAAGTGTTGACAAGAACATGGAACATCATGAACTCTCAAACATTGCCGGTTTGAGTGCACGTAGATAGTTACTTTGGGAAACTACTACTGCTGAACACATCTATATCCTGGGATCCTATGATCCAGCAATGACATTTCTAATTACACACCAAGCAGAATTTTGTATAAAGTCACCAAAAGATACATAGAAGAATATTCACGGAACCACTGTTCAAAATGGCCCCAACTGGAAACTACTCAAATGCTCATTAGCAATAAAATGGACAAAGTGTCTGTTCTTTGAATGGAATACTAGGCAGCAATGAGAAGGAAAAAAATCATAATATGGGCAACAGTATGAATTGTCAAGGACAAAACTAAGCCTGAGACAAAATGAACAAAGGCTGTTTATGCATAAACCGGTGGCAGGGGGACCTCTGCCATTACTTGCATTTCAGCAGGAGGTAGTAGAAAGGAGAGTCAGTTTCACAGACTAAATAGGAGACACTCAGGTAGTCTCTGGTTTCTAAATGTTCTGCTAAGGTGGAAATTTTGAAAGTGGAGGAGACCTTCTAATTGGTCTTGAGGTACTTTTGACCATGCTTGGTGGACTCCAAGGGGGCCAGCTCCGTATTGCTTGACAGAGGAAGTTCCACCTCCATCAAATGGTCTGCAAAGCCCATCCAGCCCCAGTTGTCTTGCCTTGTCCCTTGCTCTGCTCTCCAGGAGCACCAGCTTCCTTTTGCATCCTCCAAAGTACCGTGATCTCTTCTTCCTCCATCTATGAGATGCTTCTCCTGTAGTGTGAGATAAAGACACTCTCAGATAATTCTAGAAAGGGGTATAAAATTGTAAGTGGAATTAAACTATGAAAGAAAGGAACATAGAAGAAAAGAAATTGGCCAGGTTAGGCGATTAGGATGGCCTTATCTGATAAGATCTGAGGTCTGAATGATTGATTTAGAGGCAGACAGGATGGGAGAGAAGAAATGAAAACTGTATGTGCTGAGGCCCGGAGGCAAGAGAGTTTAATCGTTATCAGGAATTGAAAGAAAGAGCACAGAGAACAAAAGGTGAGCAAGAGTCTTATAGAACAGAATGAGGATTTTGGCCTTACTACCCAATAAGGGTAGTATTTTAGTCAGGCGGTCACATGATAGTATTTCATTAGAAAAAGCAGTCTCTGACTGCAAGATAGAATTGGGAGGCAGCAGTCCTGGCCAGGGAGAATGGGCTGGGGTGGTGGCAGTGAAGGTGGAGAGAGGTGGGTAGATGCTAGAAAACTGTGGGAGGTGAAATTGACAGAACTTGGTGATAGTCTCAATGGAGGTGGTGGGGGAGAGAGAGTGGGGTGCCACGGAGGACCCTGGGATTTTGTCCCCTCTGGGGAATGCCAGTGCCTTTCCTGAGGCAGATGCTCTGTCTGGCCCAGGTGGAGGTGCGGAGCAGGAGACCTGCATCCATTCCTTGGGGTGGGGTAAATTTGGGCTGTTGCTGGGACATGAGAAGTGGAGAGAGGTCAGATGGGCAGAGCAAGTGACGGAGGTCTGCGGTCCAGAGAACAGGTCAGAGCCAGGGAAACAATTGCCCTTCAAACATAAGTAACGGATTGGTCCACATTTGTTCTGAGTTTGCGAAATTGTTGCTTGGTTTTCATTTCTTTTCTCCCCTTTTCTTTGGACAGCTTATTTTTAATGTTTCTTTCTACCCCTTTCTCATTGTGTGTGTTTCTCTCAATCGAGAGGCTCCCTTAAGGTCATCACCTCTGTCTCTGCAGGTAGGATGCACCCCTCATGTCTGCAGGCTGCCTTGCCAGATCACTATGGGGTGTTAGCAGCCATAAAAGGGGCTACACTTGCAAGGTCTTTAGTGATTCTTTGAACGTGGGAGACAGGTTGCTCTTCGGGGTGAGGATATTTTCCAGTGCAGAGGACATGAGCTGTGCCTATGTGCCTTTCAGAAGGCATGCTTGATGCTTCGCAGTCTGCAGGTGTGGGCTCAGCCTTCACCCTCTCCAGGGGGAAACACGGTGCTTGACAGCTTCCAGCTTTTGGCAGGTGTTCAGACCAAGCTGGTGGGGAGGAGAGAGGAGGAGAGAGAAGACTTGTGGGGAGGATTCGTCTCCAAGCACCTAGAGAAGCACCTAGGAATAGTTTTCACGAGTCAGTCGGATGAACCAGAATGAATAGAAGAAGCTCATCTTTCTTTTTTTTTTTAAAGATTTATTTATTTATTCATGAGATACACAGAGAGAGGGAGAGAGAGAGGCAGAGACACAGGCAGAGGGAGAAGCAGGCTCCATGTAGGGAGCCTGATGTGGCACTCGATCCCGGGACTCCAGGACCACGCCCTGGGCCGAAGGAAGGCGCTAAACCGCTGAGCCACCCAGGTATTCCCCGAAGCTCATCTTTCTAAGTGAACTTTCTTAGGCAGTACTGATTCAGAAGCTCAGAACCGTATTGGGATAGATCTAGCTCCCAAATCCAAGGAGATTTCACAGTAGGAAAAGAAGGATCCAAATGCTTCAGATGACAGAATGTTCTAAAGGATTAATGAATTGTTGTTTAGTTCCAGGATTTTAAAAATTAAAAAGGATGATGCTCCGAATCTTCTACATTGGTTAACCATTAATGTTATGAACAGTGAGGCTGAGGGACGAAAATGTGCCTTCCCTGTGAGGCTGTTTTTCTGGCATGGCCTAACGGGTTGACTCCCACTCCGGGAAGTCCTTTCATGACCATTGTCACCTCAGTGATTTCTGTGCGGTAGGACATGGTGGCAGGTCTGGCTCTGGGCCCAGCTCACAGTGGATTATTGCTGGGGGGTAGAGGGATTGTCTGCATGGCTGTGACAGCCAAGGAGAAGCCCAGTGTCTCCTAGACAGTCAAGCTGTTATTTTTGTGGCTGGTGGCATGCAGTTTGTTATGTTCCCAAATCGTTTTCCAGATGAAATTTCTAGACCAACTTGCAGTTTTTACTGAGGTTACTTTTCCACATGGAACTCGACTACCACGTGTGATGTTAATGTTCCATATAAACAGATACATAAGTGTTTGTGTCTCTTCATGTGTGACCAGCACGGAGTGCTTACTGGGGACCACACACTGTCTGAAGTGTTTAAGGAGCATTAAACCATTGAAGGCTCATGTTAATCCTTTAGGCTTGGTGCTTTTAGGATCCTCATTTTTACAGATGAATCCACAGTGGCATGGGTGAGTCATGTTAGCTGTGAGGTCAGTTAGCTGAGTGAGGACGCAGGTAGGGTGAGCAGTGGGGCCAGGCTGTGGCTCAGTGTCATCTATTACTGGGACCTACCGCTGACCCTTGAACGACGCGGGGGTTAGGGGCATCGACACCCTGTACAGATGAAAATTTTTGTATAACTTCTGGCTCTCAAAAAATCAACTACCAATAGCCTACTGTTGTCCAGAACGGAGCCTTACCATTAATGTTAGTTAATGCACGATAAAGTAAGCTGGAGAAAAGATAATGTTGAGAAAATCATAAGGAAAGAAAGTACATTTTTTTTTATTTTTAAAAAGGTTTTATTTATTTATTGGAGAGATTGAGAGAGCGCAAGCAAGCAGGGGCAGAGGGAGAGGGAGATGCTGACTCCCCACTGAGCAGGGAGCCTGACATGGGGCTCAATCCCAGGACCCCAATCATGTCTTGAGCTGAAGACAGACGCTTAACTAACTGAGCCACCCAAGCACCTGAGGTAAACATTTTAAAATGTAGTTTTAAAACGTCTTATTTTCTTTTAGGAGTGACTGGGTGACTTCCTACAAGGTCATGGTGAGCAATGACAGCCACACATGGGTCACTGTTAAGAATGGATCTGGAGACATGGTGAGTTTCATATTCCCTCTGTCCACGCCCTTGGTACCCAGCTACGTGGGTCTCTGCAAAGAGAGGTGATGTGTGCCCCCTCGATGTCTGCTGATACTGTGTCAACTCAAACCAGTGGTGGATAATGTCCCCCACCCCCTGCTTCCATGCCCTGAAGTGCAGTGCCAAGTGGCCCTTTGAGAGCTAATGTAAAATTCTGAGCTGCTGGGATGTCGTTTCTTCTAGAATTCACAGGTCAGCCCTGGGAGCCATGGGGCACAGGCAGTGTGCTGGCATCCCTCACAGCCCCTCAGCTGTCACAGTTCTCCAGTGGTCTCTAATGACCTCCATCTTTCCACCCTATGATTCATCCCACATTGGCCAGTTCTGCTCATGTCGCCCTCTTTCTCTGGTTCTCAAGCATTTCCTTTCTCACACAGTTTCCAGAGTCTTCCACAATTGGATGGCATCTCTGGCTTCAATCTTCTTTCTCTTTCTTATGCCCTGCACACACTCCTTCTATGATCCAGTAAACATGAGCCAGCTGCTCTGCTCCTTCGGAAGTCCACCTCTGGGCTTCTCCTGTCATTCCTGCTGCTTTTCTCTAGAATCCCTGCCATCCCTACAGGTCTAAAGAGTTTTCCTTCAAGACCAATTCAAATGCCACCTGCTCCCCAAAGCTCTGCTAGGTCCTTTCCTTCTTCTGAAATCCCAGAGCTCCGTGGCCATCCCTCTACCAAGGCACTAATAGATTTTACCTGGATTATCCAAGTATTCCCTCCTCCTCCCCTCTCTACTACCCCAGTAGATGGGGGGGGGGGGCTTCCTGAGAGTAGGGTCCATGCTTGATTCACTTTTTCCCCCCCTCAATGCCCAGCACACATTGGGTATTCCTCAGTAAAGTCTTCTGGAATGAGTGAATCACCCTTTTATCCCTCGATAATCAAGCTCTAAACGATTCTCCTTTTTTCCCCTTGTGCATAAGTAGATATTTGAAGGAAACAGCGAAAAGGAGATCCCTGTTCTCAATGAGCTGCCTGTCCCCATGGTGGCCCGCTATATCCGCATAAATCCACAGTCCTGGTTTGACAATGGGAGCATCTGTATGAGGATGGAGATTCTTGGCTGTCCGCTTCCAGGTGAGCTCGCCCTTCCCTGCTTACTGCGGGTGGGGTGCTGACGGAGAACAGGTGCCTAGCCAAGGTGACTGCAAACAAACCAAGCAATCTTTTTCTCATGTAAAAAAACAACAACAACAAAAAAAACCCAACCTGTATCTATTGCAGAATATTTAGAAAACATAGCTAAGCAGCAAGAGAAGAAATAAAAACCTCCATAATCCCACTTAGAAGCATCATGAATATTTGGGGGTAGCAAAGTGATGTGTCAACTGTGGTTTTGCCTACTGGGATTTGAAGATGATGCATGTTTCAAGGCTGAAAACTCACTCAATGCTACCACTCAGAAGCAAGTAAAAAAAAAATTAGAGAAAATATTTGGTAGCATATTTAATTCTCCTCGAGCACTCCCACCACTCTGGGTAGAGGAGATGTCAGAAATTAATTTAATTTAATTATTTATTTTTTCATTTGTTTATATTGAAGTTCGATTTGCCGACATATAGTATGACACCCGTGCTCATCCCATCAAGTGCCTTCCTCAGTGCCTGTCATCCAGTTACCCCAACTCCCCGCCCACCTCCCCAGAAATTAATTTTTAAATGTATTTTTTAAGATTTTTATTTTATTTATTCATGAGAGACACAGAAAGAAAGAGGCAGAGACACAGGCAGAGGGGAGCCTGATGTGGGACGTGGGACTTGATTCCGGGTCTCCCTGGGCCGAAGGCGGCGCTAAACTGCTGAACCACCAGGACTGCCCTTAATTTTAAATGTGACTGTGTACATAGGCTCTTTCTGTTTAAGTCACTGTGCTTGGGTGCCTGTGTCTTTGGGTGAGTGCTTATTTATTTCCTGTGGCCTATTTTCACATGATGATATCTGGGTGTGCCCTCAGGGTGGCAGGACGAAGGGGGCTTGAATTCACATATGTGTCACCTGGATCCTCGCTGGTGTCTGCTCTGGACGGGCTGATGTGGTCTGGCTCAGGAATGGCTCTGTTTGGCCTTTCAGAACTTGTGAGTTTGTGCCCGCGTGGAGCCTGTCGATGGCAGCCCCTTCATCCTGCCTGGGCATCTCCAGGGCAGGAAGCAAGCTCCTAGCACATTCCTAAAGCTCTTCATTAGAGCCATCCCTGTCTACCTGCAGTCCGTCCCTAGGGAACACGGGAGCACGTTTTTGGGTTCTAGCTTTCCTTACCACTCTTGTCTAGTGAGAGAGTGAAGCCTTGCTACTTCTGTGGTTCTCTGAGCCTGGGGAAGCGCATCACCAGTTCTGACGCTCTCAGATGCCATTATAGCCATCGGGCTATTTCTGTAGCCATCCAACCCCCTGCCCCCCTACTGTGAATTGATATTTATTGCATTTTCAAAGCACATTTAATGTCATTTATTGCTTTTCTCTTGATCCCATAATATCCATGCTCTTGCTTTGCCAAGTATGAATTTTTAGAACACAAACTCTGTATCGATGAGAAAAGATGGGTCTATCTGCCTACCTACTCACACTCACACCAGACAGATTCTTTGTTATATATTTGGACTTACTAGCTCGCAAACCTTTTTTTTTATGTCATTAAAACTATTAGATACCATCTGTTCTGTGGATGCATCTATCTAGTCTATAGACAAAATCCAGTTTTTAGTCTACCTTACAGTTGGAGGTTCAGTTGTTTCCAATATTTTGGTTCCATAAAGAACCACACAAGGAATGTTTTTATTTCTATGTCATTGTGCGTATCCACAATCACTGTGTAAATTACAGGATTATTCAGTTATAGGATTAGTGCTTATGTTAGATTCTGATAAATAGGGTCACTGGTGCAAAGGGTGTGTGCACCTTTTCAAGGCTGATCCAGAGAGGATGTTGAAGGCCAACATGATTTGGGACCTGGGCTCCTCTTGTGGCTGGTTTGTGTTGGAGTTGTCACTACAGGTCCCACCTGCTGCCACCCCAGGCCCACTGGGCTTTGCAGAGCACACAGAGTCTGCAGACTCAGAAACAGGCGGCTATCTGAGAGGCCCTCTTTGTGCCAGGCTAGGAGGCTTGCTCTCCTGCCTATGCCTGCCTGCTTTAAAGAGCAGGGTCATGGTTTCTCTCTGTGGACAGGAATTCATCCACTGCTGGTAAAGGGCAAAGGGTAGCCTGTGAGAGTCTCATGAAATAAATATTTCCCTGGGAAGTTATTCTTGAGGGGGGGTGTGTTTGAAGATAGATCCTTGGGGCAATTTAAACACAATAGTTGCAGTGTGAAATCTAGATGGGTTTCAAGTACAGACTTTGAATGGCTTTATTTCCAACCCCAAGTTTTTAGGGCCATTTCTCTTCTAGAAACTACTTAGCAGTCTACACAGAGGGGAACTGGCCTTTGAACATGCCACCTGGTAATGGTCACACCAGAGGGACTGGGGCAGCTCAGGGGTCCCCACATCCACGTGGGTAAGTGAACCTTGCTCATTGCCCTGCTGTTGGCACAGTTCCTTTGTGCAAGTTAATGAGGCCAAAGACAGAGATGACCCAACCAACTCAGCTGCTCGGACCTTGTGGTCTAAATGCAACTGCCTAGAGTCTGTTTTTCCTGGAACGCTTGTTTATGAAAAATTCATTTACTTTTGCTTCTGCTCTCTTTGTTCTGTGCTTGCCATCTTCCTGTGAACTCTCAGGTCGGGGCAGAAGAAGGTGGTGATTCTTTTCAAGCTTTCTTGAGTAATGTTTCCAGAAATTTTTGAACTGGAAAATGAATTACCGCATGTCATAGTCTATTAATAGGATTTTTAAAGCTCAAAATGAAAAGAAACTGGAGTGTTGTTGATGGTTACAGTTTCAGTTTTGCAAGATGAGAAAGTTCTAGAGATCTGACTCACAACAATGTGGATATATTTAATGCAACCTAACTGTACTCTTAAAAATGGTTAGGATGATAAATTATATATGTATTATACCATAATTAAAATTTTTTCATTTAAAAATATTCTGTATTCTTTTTTTTAAATCTATTTGAGCATAGTTGACACAATGTTGCATGAGTTTCAGGTGTACAGCATAGTAGTGATTGGACAAGACCAATCCCCCACCCTTTCCCCTCTGGCAACCACCAATTTGTTCTCTGTATTTATGGGTCTGGTTCTGCTTTTTGTTTGCTTGTTTATTCATTTGTTTTTTTAGATTCCATATATGACTGAAATCATATGGTATTTGTCTTTCTCAGTCTGACTTATTTCATCTAACAAATACCTTCTGGGTTGTTCATTATTTGAAAAGTTGAAAAAAAGTCAGGATCCCTGGGTGACTTAGTTGGTTAAGTGGCCAACTCTTGATTTTGGCTCAGATCATGATCTCAGGGGCCTGTGTGATCTCACAGGATCAAGCCCTGTGTTGGGCTCCATGCTCAGCAGGGAGTTTGCTGGAGATTCTCTCTCCCTCTTTTTGCCTGCTCCCTGTCCCCTGTTCATACTCTCTCTCTCTCTAAAATAAATAAATAAATAAGTAAATACATTTTTATTTTTTTTAATTTTTTTTTAATTTTTTATTTTTTTAAAGATTCCATTTATTTAGTCATAGACACAGAGAGAGAGAGGCAGAGACACAGGCAGAGGGAGAAGCAGGCTCCACAGGGAGCCTGATGTGGGACTCGATCCCAGGCCTCCAGGATCACACCCCAAGCTGCAGGCGGCGCCAAACCGCTGCGCCACCGGGGCTGCCCAGTAAATACATTTTTAAAAAGTCCTCTTCCCCAAATTTGAATGGATTTTCCCACTTTGGATGAGAATGCCTAAAGATCTATGCATATCAGAAGCTGCGGAGAGCTTCCTAAGATATACTTTTATTTTATTTTATTTTATTTTATTTTATTTTATTTATTTATTTTTTTTTCTAAGATATACTTTTAATAAATATTTCAGGTTAAAACACACACTGGCTGACTTCGAGGTCACAGAGTTGCCAGTTCTCATTTATTTTGCTACTGCAAACAATACTGCCATGTGTGCTGTTTCTGAAAAAAGCCCCATTGCTCTACATATGACTTCCCACAGGGCAGCAGGACTGGGCCCAGAGTCCTGGGAAATGACTTCAGGGGACTACAGGGGAGGGTAATGCTTGAGCCCTGGTGCTGCTCAGAGGCTCCTGCCATAAAGGTGTGATTCCATCCTCCCTGGGAAAGCACCACTCCTTCCATCTCATCTTCCCTGCCACCAGGTCTGAGCAACTGCCCTCCATCTGCACAGTGCAGAGGTGTCTAGGTGTTCTTGGATGCAACTCAAGACCTTGTGAGGAGATGTGCGGAGGTCTGGGGGCAGGAGCTTGTTTTCCCTCCAGCACAGAAGCTCTGCTAAGGGAAGATGCCCCACAGTCATTCCTGCAGGTGGGCCAAGACCGCTGGATACGCTGCATCTCCCTCCTTCCTCCCAACACACATACCCTCCCAGTCATAGATCACTGAGGAAATATTTCAATTGTAAGACCACCACCTGTCTTGCTTGTCTTCAGCCACCCTCACCTGCTTCCCATCAATATGGAGAAGTTGGGGGAAGGATGGGCTCCATTGGGTCAGCATAGCTGCAGAGGACTTCGTAAATCTACTTATTTTGCTACCTTCCACATTTCTTCACAAAGACCACAGTGTGGATACCCATTGTCCCATGGAACTGGCTATTATTTTTTGAAAAGACAGGAATCAGAACACAAAGTTGCTGTGTTCCTTATTTTATCTTCCTTTGCTGTGGGTGACGTTTTCAGCCTCCTCCAGATGAGACTAGAAGCCCTCACGAGAGTGGCTGTGTACCAGCTTCAGCCTGCCTTCATGGTTACTGGTTGCCTGGGCCTTATGTGATCTGAAAAAAAAAAAAAAGAGAGAGAGAGAGAGAGAATTCGTGTCCCTTTCAGGGAAGCCGAGTGGAGAGAAAGGGCATGAGCTCTGGCTTAGATTAGGCGTCAGCTCAAGTTCTACTGTCATCCCTTGGCACCTGTGGTCTTGTGCAGGATGTGGAAATACTCTGTGCTTTGCTTTTCTCGTGTCTGAAGTGGAGACAATAGCTTCCCTGTAGAATTGGGACCAACTCCTTCCACTCCTGTGTCCCCCTTCCCTAAAGCATCTCCGTGAGATGACTCAAGCCCTCCCCATGTACCTATGGAGGTCCTGAGCCTCCATTCCCCTCCTGCCCCCCAGTATTTCTGGGGCTACCTGGGGTGGTCGCTTGCACTTTCCAGGTGGTCACTTTCTGCCTTCTGCTTCATGTGACTCCTCCTGGTGCTGCTCCTGGTCAGCTCACGCCATCGTTCCCCTTCCCCCGGACTTGAGAGCAACAGTCTCCACTGATGCTGATTCACATGAAGGATTATTGCTGAGGTTTGGAGATTAAAAAGGGGGCTTTGCTGCATGTAACATAGAACCACACAGGCCTGACAATCAACATTTCTGTCCCTGAGGCTCCTGGTCATCCCAGCAAAGGGGATCCATGGTTTGCTGCCTTTCTCCACAGACTGGCCTGTGACTGTGCCCTCCCCACCTAGACCTTTCCTCTGCTTCCCATTCCCTGTCTGGCTCTGTCTTCTTCTGACTTCCTGTCTCTCAAACTTCTGGGTTGGGAGAGGGGGCCGAGTGGGATTGAAACATCAGTTTCTTTTTTAGATAGAGACCAGGAGCTCCCTTCCTCTCCCTTCTCCCATCCTGGCTTGATGGAGCCTTGCCTTTCAAAGTCATGAGTTCCACGAGAAGGACTCTGTTGCCCCCTGGAATGCACACAGGCTGCCCTCCTGCCTTGTCATTGTTCATCTGCTCTTCCATTCCTGATGCACAGACACTGCAAAGGCTAAGCAAGAGCCATTTGTAGAGTGCCCTCACGCGGTCAGTGCAGAACAGATGTCATTGTCTCCCTTTCCTCCTCCCACTTTCTTTTACTGTCTTTGGTCAGACCATTTGGTTCTGTGGCTAAGTCATTTATTTCTAAGGTCACCAGACCCCATGGATGGCGGGAGAATGAGATGAGAAGAGGTCTCATTTCTTCTTGTCCTGGTTCTGTTTTGTCCTCTGTATGTAGCTTACAGGCTACTGGCTGCTCTTAAGATATTCTGGTGGGGATAAACCTCTACTTTTCCGGGAAATCACAATGCCTCCCTCGCATGTCTCCCCCTTGTGCAGAGGACTCAGATTTGGAGATGAGAGAGCAGGTCACATGGGGAGCCACAGATTTCCCTCCTGCCCTGGGCTCAGTAACACAGCAAGAAGCTTAGGTCTTATTGTACCAAAATAGCTCAGTTCAGAAAGGTGGGTGGTCCTCCCCCAGTGGGCCTCTGTGTAGTGCATGCCATGACTACGTTGGGTTGAATAGCATCACCCCTATTTTGTCCATTGGGCACCTCAGAATGTGATCTTATTTGGAAAGAGGGTCTTTGCAGGCGTGATTAGGTAAGCTTAGCGTGGGCCTTAAATCCAGTGACTGGCGTCCTTAGGAAGAGAAAACAGAGACACTGAAGGAGAAGGCCTGATGGTAACAGAGGCAGAGATTGGCACGGTGTGGCCACAAGCCAGGGGTTGCCAGCAACTTCCAGAAGCTGGGGAGAGGCAAGGAAGGCTTGAGTGTGCACAGCCCTGCCCACACCTGGATTTCAGACTTCTATCCTTCAGCACTGTGAGAGAGTAAATTTGTTTCAAACTGCCTATTTTATGATAGTTTATGCTCGCAGCCTTAGAAAACGAGTACCCGGGAGACCCGGGATGGCCTAATGTTCCACAATCGCCTTCAATCCGGAGGATGTGGTTGTCATTCACCACCCCCTCTGCCCTGCCTGCCAGTCTTTGCTCTGCCGTGGTGGCAAGAGGGAGTAGTATCGCAGCATAAAGCGGGCCCCTTCTCCGAGGTTTCCTAGCCCCAGAAAGTGTTATCTTTTTTGTAAGTAGTCTTTCCTAAATATCTTGATTGGGATACCTATCCATCCGTCCACCCATTCTCTCATTCCTCACTCATGCATTCATGCATCAAACACGTTAGAATGTGCCTGTTCTGAGGCAAGGCCCAGAGGTTCCGGGAGGAGATGGACACCTTTGCTCCCCCTAGAGCAACGGGGTAACGAGAGAAGCGCATCGGGCATCCTTTCCCCCCCAGGGAACCACTCCAATTGAGGGGGATCCAGCCTTGCTGGCTGCAGCCCGCCCTCCCTGCAACTGAGGGTGACTTGCCCTTACTGATTCAAATAAACCTGTGGTTTCTCTTGGTCCATCCGCCCCTTATTGGTTCCGGGGAACTGCAGCAACATCAGTAGTCTTTTTTTTTTTTTTTTTTTTTTTTTAACATCAGTAGTCTTAACAGTTGTCTTTTCTGAGAGTTTCTCCTGTCAGGCTGCAAATAGTTCCCCAGGACTGTCTGGAGAAGCAGCGTCAGCCAAGTGATCAGAGGGGTTGCCGGTGTCTGCGAGCAGCACAGCAGAGCTGTTATGCTGTAGGATAATATGAAATGGGGGTGAGAGGAAAATAAGCGTGAATGACGTGCTGCTCCCCGTTTGGAGCCACTTGCAGTCATGGGCTTGGTGCTTCCACTGACAGTAATGACCTGGCCTCAACACAAGGGTTCCAGCCCTCCTCCTTGCCCCTCTCGGAATGAACTTTGTCGTAACAGTCAGGTGGGGTGTGGGCAGATGTGACTTCTTTTCACCAGGGGGCCAGCTCTTTTGTGCTCAGTTAGCATTTGGGAAGGCTGTCTGCACTCAGGAATCTGTGCTGGGGGTGTTGGGGCTTTGGGGCTTCGGGAGGTCGCAGGGCCACTGGGGCAGGCATTTCCTTGTGGGAGAGGCTGGCCTTGAGGCACGTAGAGGAAGATCTGCTGTGGCTGTGTGCCTCTGGTGGCCTCCTCATCCTCAGGGAGCACTCTGAGGACTGTGAATAGGAAAATAAAGCCTAAGGCTCATAGTATAGCAGGGGATCATTTTTTTTAAATGATGGCAGTCCTTTATTTAAAAAAAAAAAATGAGGTGAATCTTGCATAACATACAACGAACTGTTTTAAAGATATAGGTCAGTGTACTTAGCATATTCGCGTGTTGCAAGCAGCAGCCCTGTCTAGTTTCTGAACTTCATCATGGACCCATAAACACACCCTAGGTAATCACTTCTCCATCCCCTCCGCCATCCCCGGGACCTCTAAACTCTAGCTCTGCGGATGGCCTACTCGGGATGGAGCTTGTCAAAGGATTCATGAGCCCAGCGATTCTTGATTGCATGTGAGCCTCCTTTCCAGCAAAGATACCCTCTCCTCTCCCAGCTGAGCACCCGCTCCAAGCAAGGTCCCCAAAGCAGCAAATAGATAAGCAAAATTGTTCAAGAATCTTGGTGCTTCTGTGGATTTCCAGTAATGCGGTTTGGTCTGGAATTATCACTGTACTCGTGAAAAGAGCCCTGTGTAGTGAGCTGGCGTGAGTTTGGGGATGGGAAGAGCAGGTGTCCATGGCAGTGAGGAGGCAGGAATGTCCCAAGTGTGCAGCGGTCTCCTAAGGCTGCTGGGAAGAGGACCCAAATCTGCGTGGTTTAGAGTAATAGAAAGGTACCGTCTCAGTTCTGGAGGCCACGAGTCCCAGATCAAGGCGTCAGTAGGGCTGGCTCCTTCAGAGGCTGTGTGGGAGAACCTGCTCCCGGTCTGTACCCCCAGCTTCTGCAGGGCTGCTGGCAATCTGGGTTCCTTGTCTTGTAGATGCATCACCCCAGCCGTGCCCTCACCTCCACAGAGCCTTCTCCCTGTGTGCTTACCTCTGTGTCTGCCTCCCCCTCGCTAGAGATACCAGGCGTAAGGGGTCAGGGCTCACTCTAATGGCCTCATTTTGACTTGCTGACCTCTGAATAAGAGAAGTCAGGGGGATGGCCTTAGGCTCCACATGCCTCATCAGGAATTCATCCCTGTAACTAAGGTGTTCCGGAAAGAATCAACTGGTCTTCAGCACATATGAAGTGCAAAACCACACACTCGAAGGGAAGTAGGAGACTGATTCTCCAAAGCTCCATCTGTGAGGATAAAGGCCTCACAGACTGAATCAGGACTGATGTTTCAAATGCCAGAAGCCCTATTCTAATTAGCTTTTGGTTGGAGGAGGGATTTTGGCTCACATAAATGAGAATTCCCGGGGGTGGATTTGACTCTGACTCTAGCTTCAGGCAAGAATAGGTCACTAAGTCAGGGTCTTCTTGGGGAGTCAGGGCTCCCCTTCTCTCCATCTCATGGACAGAGTGATCAATACCCCAAACTCACCCACCATCCAGGCAATGCCAGTAGGAGACTGACTCTCCTATAGCTCTGTGGGGAAAGTCATGTGATTGCCCCAGCTTGGATCTTCAGATTTTGGGATCACCTTTGAGCCAGTGACTGTGGGTAGAGGACTCATGCTTCATGGCCGGACCTTGGTCACATATTCATGACTCTGCAGGTTGGGCAAGGCAGTTTTATCTGAAACATCTGGAATAGATGCCTCACAAGAAAATGGGATCTTTGACCCACAGATAGAAGAAGGGGCTGGTGGTTTGACTAATTGGCTGTGATTGAAGACTCTGGGCCCCAAGAGGGCTGGAGTTGGTTCTTTGCCTACTGTACTGAGCTCCTAATAGGTTCTCAATAAAACTTGATCCAAGCAGAATGAATTGACAAATCAAGAATTGTTTGCTCAAAATGTGGGAGCTGGGAAGTGGTGAAAAATACTTGACCTGTGGTTTTGAGACAGTTCTGGAACTTGTACCCTTGTCCTTAGGCAAGTTGATTAGTCTTAAGGAAGGTAGAACATTGCCAATCACAGAGCTACTTCAACTTCTGAGTTTTTCTTCTATCCTTTTGAAGAACCTTGAAGGCATAATTTGTGTTTGAAGACAAAGGGACTTTAAAGAGTTTTGGAAAGAGGCCTCTGGGACTTGGGGGAGTGTTGAGGAGCTCTTAGAAGACATCATATGGGTAAATAAAGTGTAAATTAATGTGAAAAATAAGCTTTACCTTTGCTTGGAAACATACAGGTTTGGAAACCCAAGGGGAGGCAGCTTGTGTGTGGTCAGCACGCACTCCCGGAAGGAAAGTGCTTGAAACATAATTGGGGGGCTTGTGCCAAACCTGATCTGCTTTTGCTCTTTCCTGGACAAAGTGCCAGTTTGCCCGCGTGCTAATCCCACTTCAGTGACAGTCCTTGTTTCTAATAGTATTATCAGCAAATACTACTTCTGTGGATATTAAAATCTGGCTTTGTGGTGTTTGGGTCTCTATATGATTTTCAACTCATTGCATGTCGCCTCAGGCCTCAAGGGTGAAGCCAGTGGTCAGTGAACCCTGGCAGGGTCGGTTATGGTGGTCATGACCTGTGGCTCTGGGGACACAGACTCGCAGCTGGCTCGGTTGATGGCAGCTGTGCATGGTGTACGCAGAGTGCCTGGTCTCTGCTGGCAGCGTGCTCAGTACTTTAAGACAGTGCTCCTCAGACTTCCGAGCCTGTGGCGTCAGCTGAGGTTGTTTTTAACTTGTGGATTCTGATTCGGTAGGTCTGGGCTAGGTCTGAGAGGCAGCCAGAGTGCTGGTCTGAGGAGCACCTTTGATGGCACGAATCGAGACTCGCTGCCCCTGATACCACTTGGAGCAAAGGCTCATCCCCTCTGTCATCCACCACTGCCATTGCCTCTGGAATCCTCCATCAAGCCCCTTGGATCAAACCCACAGCTGCTGTGGCTTCAGCCTTGCCTCCATGGTGTCTGGGTTAGGAGGGCGACCTGTCTAAAGCACCATGTTAACTCTAGGTCAGGAGCTGGCCAGGGTTTCTGGCTTCATCGTCCAGACAGAGATGCCGTGGGCCCGGCTGCAGGTCAGGTCCGGGGAAAGACCTCCAGGTCCACTGAGTGCTCCTCCCCTTTATCTTCCTCCTCACTCTTCTTCCCCCTCCTGTCCTTTCTTCTGAGTGTCCTTTGTTTCCATAATTATATAAATAATAGAGCCTATGTGAATTAATGAAAAGGGTTAATTTATATGTGGAAGAGAATCAAGTCAAGGACAGACATCTCCCAGACCCCTGAATCCCAGTCCCCATAGGCTAATAGTGTTAATATAGTTGGGGTGCCCTGGCTCCAACAACAGAAACCTCAGCCCCCCTGGATTAGTGGGGCAAGGGAATTTGATCTCTCATGTGATTGGAAGTCCCAAGGGAGATTGATTGGGCTCCAGGGTGGTTTCAGTAACTCCTGGTGCTGGTGGGGTTCTCTCTTCCTCTACTCTGGAGAGATTCTCTCTCACTCCTCCTCTGTGCCATTAAAGTCTTTCCCTTCAATCTGGACCAGTAAGAGTGGCCAGGGTGTGCTGTGCTCTGACTGGTTGAAATCTCTCATGCTGGACCCCTGAGCTGAGATGCGAGGTCTGTTTCCCAGAAGCATTGGAGTGATTCCCAAACCACACAGAGTTTCTGTTAGGAAGGATGGAAATGGACTGAATGTTGGATGAGTAACTAATAGTGTGCACCATACTTTTAGGGCTTTCCATGTATATATACAGTTGTGATATTTGTTCACTCATTCATTCCTTAAGTGTCAACAGTTTTCCAGGTACATAGGTTATCCCAACTAATACTAAAAGTGAGGGAAATACCTTTCTTCCCTGTTTAAGGGTAAGGAATCTAGGGCAGAGACTGCTCCAGTGACTTATCCAAGGTCACACAGCACTTAAGTAGAGGAGTGGAGATTTGAACCAGGCATTCTGGCTCTAGGCCCATCTCTACCACTGGCTAATTTTGACTCCTGAGGTGCTTTTCGACAGTTGGTTCTCTCGCCTCTGTGCATATGTTAGAAGCTGGAGATTGGGTTGTGTCTCTGCACCAATCAGGCAACTAACAGAGCCACCACAAGCAACAGAATTACGTGAGTGAATTCAAAACCATATTTCTGTCCCTAGATCCAAATAACTATTACCACCGACGGAATGAAATGACCACCACCGATGACCTGGATTTTAAGCACCACAACTATAAGGAAATGCGCCAGGTAAGCTCCAGATTTCTCAAAGTATTATATACCCTGTGCCCAGGGGAACATAGTTGTTTTTGTTTTAGTTTTTTTTTTTTTTCTTTCTAGAAATTAAGATCATGGGTTTGGAATAGGAATCTGAATGATCATTTTGGTTTTCTGAAGCCACAGTACATGCTTGCAGTTTCTAGGTTGAGAATGCCTCGTTGGGGTTCTGGTGGCCAGAGGAAGGCTTCCTCTCTGGGAAATGGTTGAAACAGAATTTGGACCAGACTTTTCCAATTTAACACAGTAGTTGTGAAGATTCGCTGTATGTTTGAGTGATAACACTGACTTGAGAATGTTCGTCACAAGCAGAGTGAAAGAAAAAAGAGGATCTAGGGCACCACCGATAAAAGTAATAGCAGGAAGCCTCCACGTAGGACCGACGTTAATTTGCTACGTTGGCAGTTTACCTGCATCAACATGGTAAACCACCCTAGGAGGGCAATGACTATTTCCTTACCTTATTGATGAGGAAGCCCAGGTACCAAGGAGATTCAGAACACTAGGCCTTATCATTCACTGATTCTCCATCTTGGTTGTAGAACAGAATCACCTGGACAAACTTGGAAAAATATCTATCCTTGAACCCCATTTCAGGCCGCTGGTTAAAATTAGGATCCTTAGGAGAAGGGCCTGGATGTCTAAATGTTTAAATGCTCTCCTTGTGTTTCTAATGAATAGCCAGCCAGGCCTCAGAACTACTGCTTGATACCTTCGGTACTTTAGTGCCGTTAGGAGCAAAAGTCAATCCCAGCTGAGACTGTCCCCAGATTTAGTTACAGAAAGCACGTAATTCCGGGCTGTGGACAGTGTTTGCATACTGGGCCCAGAAGGGAGCAGGGACCAGCCGTTTATTAGGGCAAGCTAAAAGAGCCATGCCTGTGCCGAGTGCTTTGCCCACGAAATCCTGTTCAGCCTTTGCCCCCAGCGTGGTGCTAGGAGAGCTCAGGGGGCGCTGACAAATGAGAAATCCTTGGATACCTGAGAATCTGTTTGAAATGACAGAACAGAGAGATGTCCTCACAAATGCATTTACAGAACAAGGATTCACCAAGGGCAGACTGACAAGGCTCAAAGCAAGGGCTCGTGAGTGCTGAGAGAAGGAGCCAGCTGCCCAGTCCAAGTGCAGGAGACGCTCATGAGGTCAGAGCAATTAGGCTGAGCCGAGAGGCCTCTCCGCCTCATCCCAGGGAATCAACAAACCCAGTTTGTCTCAATGTCATTTAATTTGAGACACTCACACGGAGCCTGAGACACCCGTCAGCATGGGCTTAGCGGTGGGACACGCTAAAGAAATTGTCTTGCTGTCTTGCTCTTCAGAAATCAGGATAATGTGTTTGGACCTGAGGTCGTTGAGTCATCCCTGCTGCTCTACATTCTCTGGCATTTATACGACTCTGCTCACCGTTCCATTTTACAGAGCACTTGTGTGTTAATTCAGCTTTGCTCACTAGCACATCTCGGGATATTTCTCTGAGCCCAGAAACTAGGCAAATATCAACTCAGCTGGTGCAATTAATGTCAAAAGCAATGAATCTAAATGCATTTAAAATGAGCTATCGCACAGAGAATCTGGGTAGCTGGTAGCTTTAAATAGTCGTTCCGTGTCGAAAATCGGGGTCCTTCCAGAAAAGAAGAGCTAATGGAGTGTACTTCATTACCCTGGGCAACTCTGCTCACCATCACTTGGTGATGTAGAGCCAAGAAGGCACTTGGACTGGCCGGTGCGGCCCCTGCAGATGATGGCGGGTGACCTCAGGGCTCTGCAGCACTCAACTGGAAACGATTCAGGGGAGCATCTCTCAATCCTGAAGGGTGTTCAAGCCGGAAGTGATTTGCCATTTGGATTCCTGGCTCCTGGGGATGAAAAAGAAGCCAGCATTTTTAGCAATTCCCCGTATGGAGTCTGCTGGGTTACTATAGAAATCTTTCTACTTCAGAAAAAAAAAAAATGTTAGTTTATCCTAGTATCACGAGAGACATTTCCAACAAACAACAAAAAAAATGAGAAACAGCAGCAAGAAGAGCGAGGAGAAAATAGAAAAACATATTGCATGGGAAATGCTGAGAATGTGTGCAGGAAATATTTCTAGAGCACTGACTTGTAAGGGACTGTTCTCCCCCGGCAGGGGGCTGGGGGCGGCCAGCAGGTGGCATTGGAAGGGAAAAGGAGAGCAAAGAGCAAGTTGCACATCACCGGTGTTGTGGGGCCGAGGGAGTCGATCCCTCCAGGAGTGCTGCAGCCTTCACAGCATGTGTCACCGTTTCTAATTGCTGTGTCACCTCTATGTCTATATACATCTCCTTCATTTGGGACCATGAGGGCAGAGACTCTGTTACTTTGTCATAAACCTGTAATGTGTGCTGGATAAATATGTACATCCGAGGTCCTTCCTGGGGAGATACTTAGGGGATAAGTAGGAAGAAGTGATTGGCCCTTTGGCCCCGGGTGAGGAAAGGCATTGGTTGCAGATGGGGTCTACTATGGTCTGGGGCCTTCGGCCAGCCTTGGGCAGGTGCAGATAGAAGGGAGGGTCCCCCCAGGCAGCAAGAATAAAGGTATGGAGGCAGGAGCAGAATAACATGTTTCTGGAGAGGAGGCTTGCCTGAGTGCCGGGAGAGGCTTTAAATGGAGTCTGAGAATCTGAGAAGGTTTTTAGGTTGCAGAGCAAGTGTTTTGGGGAGATCAGTCTGGAAGGCATGTGGGGAGTGGACTGGCAGGGATGGTCACAGTACCCAGGAGAGGAGCCACCAGGCCTGAAGAGAGATGAGAGGTGGGGGGCATCTCTGGGGAGGACTGGCTAGTCCTAGATCACCTGTTGGAATGAGCGGGGAGAGAGAGGGAGGTCTGGGATGTTTCTGAGGAGGGTGGGGTACCGTCCACAAAGAGAACAAATTAAGTGGTTTTGAGGAAGAGGCTCGTGACTTGACTTTGGTGGTAGGACTGTGAGGGCATGGTACCCAGGAAGTTGGGGTTGGCTGGTGCTAAGTAGGGTGGGGGCGGAGACATGGGTTGAAGGCAGCCAGCTCATGGTGCTAATTTCCAGGGCAGCACAGGAGGGTCAGAGGCACCGGGCAGTGGGGTAGTGGCTTAGCCTGCCTGAGAGTGGGGGGCGATGGTGGCAAGAAGCCAGGGCAGGGCAGCCGGCCTGCAGACCTAGACGAGCCCACCTCCTCCGCATCCCTGGGAGGCCTCCTTCCACCATCCTTGCCTCCCGCCCTCTGAGATTCCTTCTCCACAGGACCAGATGCAGTCCCTGCTTCCAGGCCAATGAATAAAGCTGGTGGAAAGGGACTTTTCCTCTTCCTCCCACTCTTTTAAAAAACATTTTAATTCACTGGAGAAACAATGTTATGTCAACATCAAGCGCAGGCCCAAAGTCCTAAGGTCAGCCTTCCCGAAACCCACCACCCTCAAGAATCAGCCATTTGCATTTCCCACTGTTCCTGTCCAGGATTTCAATTTCTGCATTCGAAGGATTCTTACAATTTTGATCAGAGGGTGGTTATAATTTTGCCCTGCTCCCCTTGGTTAATATTGGATGATGAGCCATTTTCTATGCTGTCCTCATAGTTGTGATTGTGATGCTGCAGAACGTCCCAGGGAGTGGATAGAGCATCTTCCCCATCTCTTGCCCACTACCTTCCTGCCCTGGAGCACTTGGACATCTCTGAGCTCAGTGCCCCTGAGGAAAGGGTGAAGCACCACAGCAAGTGCCATCGCACATGTCATTGTAGCATCCTTTATGCAGAAGCCCCTTCCTGTAGATTGCCGGAAACTGAATTACTAGAGAAGGGGCTCTTTTTCTTTCCTGCAACAAAGCCTAGGATTTAGTAGATACCACGTTGGCAAAGTGTATTCCCATCTGGGAATTATGGAGGCAGAGTCTCAATGAGACTCAGACTCTGCAAACCCAGACATTTTCTAGATGATTGTTCTCAACGTGGTTTTGTCATCACCTCCTCATCCCCCAAGAGGCTTTTTAGATACTTTCTTTATTATTCTCTACCCATTATATTAAATACTAACGAGTAAGATTTTATTGGCTAGGGCTGAGCTTTGGAGGGCCACAAAGCACTGTGGTATGTGAGATTTCTAGCTCCTGACAACCAGTTTTCACCTCCTGGGGATGATTGTCACTCCTGCTGAGAATGCACATATATTTTTTTAAGATTTTATTTATTTATTCATGAGAGACACACAGAGAAAGGCAGAGACACAGGCAGAGGGAGAAGCAGGCTCCCTGTGGGGAGCCCGATGCGAGACTCAATACCAGGACCCTGGGATCATGACCTGAGCCGAAGGCAGATGCTCAACCTCAGAGCCACCCAGGCGTCCCTGAGAATGCATGTTCCAAGGCCAGGAAGAAGTTCTAGTCCTTACTGTCACCTTAGCCATCAAGACTGCAACTCCAATAAGACATCTTTGACTCTTTTCAGGAATCAGCCAGGTGGATCACCGGCCAGGTCTTTAATGGGGTTGGTGGCCACAAGAGAAACCTTCCTGGAATTTCAGAGAGAATTTCTCTCTGTGTAGAGAGAACCATAAAGAACCTTCATAAAGGAGATTCCTCAAATGCCTGTGTCGTCAATCTCATGTGTAAAGGTGCTCATGACACCCCAGGACAAGGAGGGAATGTGGCTGGTAGGAAAACACTGTGATGGGTGGGGTATGATGAGGTGACTGGTAAGTCATGGCTGAGGCCATCCTATACCAAGAGGTGTGTCCACAGCTGAGTGTGCATCCAGCAGGAGGCGGAGTTTGTTCTTCTCCAGTGTCGAGGTCATGAGCTCTAACACAAGTGGCATGTTGCTCCTGTGGCTGATTGGACAGAGGAGGAGGGTTGACTTTAAGTGACAGCCAGCCTCTAGTGTGGGAGGGTTGTGTTGCCTAGTTAAGGATGATGCAAGTGGCTATGTCTGCAGAACTGGTTGTTGATCCAAACCAAGGCAGTGGATCACCTGCTGCTCAGGATCTGCTGAGGTTGATGCTGTAGATGAGGATGACAGCAGTCTGCAGGGACTGGGATGTGTGACCCCCCCCACCCTCCCGTCAGATGGTGATTGTGCTGTGGCCGTCTTCAGAATGGTCATGGTGCGCAGCTGACAAAATGAGCAGCGGAGATGTGCTGGTGTTCATTGCTTTGCTGCATCTTCACTGGCAGAGAAGAGCCCTGAGTCCAAAGCATCTGGTATCAGCTGGATGACCCTGGGCAAATCACTCAGTGGCTCTCTGAGCCTCAGTCTCTATATCTGTAGAATGGGGACAGTCACCTTTGGCTTACCTCCTCCACCTGGCCATCATGACAGTGAAATTCAGTGAAGAAATAGAGTGTGTGGCTAATGCAATTGTTGGCATTATTAGTGACATTATTATCTTGTCTCTTGGGAAGACGTGGTGCTGTGCATGTGGCCCTGCTTCAACCCTGCAGCCTGTATGTGCCCATCATGGTGACGGGAGCCAAAGCTATGGTTCCCTTGCATGCCATCTCTCCACGGATGGTGGATTTCTGCTTTTGCTCTGTTTCGGACAAGAGTCCTTTATAGTCAACTCCCCCCTTCCTCCCAAGGGTAGCCTGTGCTCCTGTGACTAGCAGAGCCCTCCTTACCTCCTTTTGGTAGCTTGTGTCATCCCCTCAGACCAAAGCTGTCTGTCTAACGAACTCAACTTTAAATGAAAATTTGGGAAATAACACATATCTAATTTGACTTCTTTGTCAAAGCCTGTTCTCCCCATCCGTTCACCACATGACCTCCCATTATCATGGCTTCCCTCCACCCTCTTAGCACCGGTGAATTGGTCATTAGATTACTCCCCTCTGTTGCTGCTCTGTAAGCTCCAGGAGGGTGGGAGCAGTGTCTTTCCTCCTCCCAACATCAAAGATGTTTATTAAATGATGAGAAAAAATTGATATTCAGTAATAAATATTTATTTAGGCAGAGTTATGGAGAAGTTTCAGTCTGTTCCTTAAAGGATCTGTAGTCTAGTGAGGAGACAAAAAGAAAACAGGAAACCACAGTAAAAAGGTAAGACCACAGCCAAGGGAGGTGAGACCACAGCCAAGGGAGGTGAGACCACAGCCAAGGGAGGTAAGACTACAGCCCAGGGAGGTAAGACCACAGCCAAGGGAGGTGAGACCACAGCCAAGGGAGGTGATAATCACGACCCAAGGAGAACATTCCAGGCAGAGGGGATAGTGCTGGTGTGTGGGGAGGGTGAGGGTATTCAGGGGGGCTATGGGAGGGGAACAGCGGGTGGCTATCTTGGGGGTTCATCATGACTTAGAACCTCAACTCCATTTTGGTTTTCAGTTGATGAAGGTTGTGAACGAAATGTGCCCCAACATCACTAGAATTTACAACATTGGCAAGAGCCACCAGGGCCTGAAGCTGTACGCCGTGGAGATCTCCGACCACCCAGGGGAGCACGAAGTCGGTGAGGTTGCTCCTCTGTGATGCATCTGGTGCCTTCTCACAGAGCCAGGAGACAGCTCACCCGTGTGAGAACATTCATGAAACAGGCCAGGAGCTCTCCACACACCACTCTCATGTAGACAGATTCTGCAAACCTTGGTTCTGTGAAGCTCTTACCTCGTGATAAGGGCTGTTGACTCATTTAAGCCAGAGACACCTTGCTTTTCTCCAAATGAACCACATTTAGTTCTGTTCTCCAGCTCTTGGGCCAGTCACACTGACCAGAGACGGTCAGGACAGAATCCTTTTATAGAAGAACATTCTGGACATAAGTCATTAATGGCTTCAGTGAGAAGGACATCCCCTAAATTCCTCTTTGATTTAATTCTGTTTTCGAGCATCTCCTATATTCAGCCATTTCTCATTCACTTACTCTCAAACCTGGATCTTCTTCTGGGTCAGAGAAGATTCTCTGGTTTTCTTTTGGGTAAATCTGTGAGTCCTTTAGAAACCCACTGATATAAAAACAAAACAAAACAAAACAAAAAAACCCACTGATATTTAAAAATATCTGAGATTTGTCTGCTTCATTCAACTTTATATTTGCCAGTATTTCAGCAGTTCCTCTTAGGGTTTTCCTTGAAAGGGTCAGGGTTTCATCTTCAGGTAAAATCACATTTCCTAGGTTTGCCAGAGAGAGAAGTACTGTTGGTCTGTACTGAGCGTGATAAGCTCCAATGCTGGAAAAGCTGAGCCCAGAAGAGGAAAAACTCAAAACTGTGTCCATCCTGATGTCCCCTGCTGAACTGTTTTCTGCTTCTGTTTATCTATCCTTGTGTCCTTGTGAGATTGAATAGGACCATCTTTTGAGAAGATGATTGCCTCCCAAAAGAGAAAAATAATTGCTATGGCTTGTGTTTAATTTGTAAACTTTAAACCCTAAACACTGTGTTCCTTTATCTATTCTTGCTAAATAAGAATAAACATGATTACCCAAGGGCTAGTATCATCCAGATTTTTCTATACTTTTTATTTTCTTTTCTTAAAGATTTTATTATTTATTTGACAGAGAGAGAGAGAGAGAGAGAGAGAGAGAGAGAGAGAGAAAGCAGGGGGAGGGGAAGAGGGAGAGGGAGGAGCAGGAAACCTGATGCAGGGCTTGATGGCAGGACCCGGGGATTGTTACCTGAGCTGAAGGCAGCCACTTAATCAACTGAGCCACCCCGGCACCCCTACACATTTTCTTACATACCTATTTGGGAATTTAGGAAAATTGTAGTGATATAATTTGGGGGGCCTATTTGTAAGAAGAGGCAGGATAAAATTGTAAATTTATATTACTCAGAGATTTTTTTTTTTTCTAAATGGTGAGGGCTCTGCTGCTAGAAGCATCGATATGACCCTGTATTTCTTCCTGTCTTCGAGTAAAGGTGAGCCGGAGTTCCACTACATCGCGGGGGCCCACGGCAATGAGGTGCTGGGTCGGGAGCTGATGCTTCTGCTGATGCAGTTTCTGTGTCAGGAGTACTTGGCTGGCAACGCCCGCATTGTCCGCCTGGTGGAGGAGACCCGGATTCACATCCTCCCCTCCCTCAACCCCGACGGCTACGAGAAGGCCTATGAAGGGGTAATGACACCGCTCCCCATGCCTGGGGCAGCACTTAGGCCGCCAGCGCAGAGCACGATCGGCCACAAGTTGATTTCTGTTCCATATCACTGGCTTCCCTTTGAGTGTCTCTCTGCTGAGACAGGGAAACCCATAGGGTTTATGAAAAGATGCAAAGTAGGAATTGAGAATAGTGGGCACCCAAGAGGTGGACATCCAACAAACTGGAAAAAGTGAACATGAAAGAGTAATATGGGTTGCATTTTCAGTGATCAGAATAGAATAGAATAAAAGGAACACTGAACATTGATAGAGCACATAATCAAGGCAGGCCCTCAATTCAGTTATTGCCTATAATCCTCTCAGTGCTCCAAGAAGAGTTGTTTTTATTATTCTTGTTTTTCAATTTCTTTAAAGATTTTTATTTATTTGTTCATGAGAGATACAGAGAGGCAGAGACATAGGGAGAGGGAGAAGCAGGCTCCTTGAGGGAGCCTGATGTGGGACCCGATCCTGGGACTCTGGGATCATACCCTGAGCTGAAGGCAGATGCTCAACCACTGAGCCACCCAGGTGCCCCTCTTTTGATTATTCTGATATATTGTTTACATTTAATGTTCTAATTATGACATAGAATTTGTGTAGGTCACAAGTATGTATAGACTATTATTAGTATTAAATGGGAATAAAGTAGAAAACTGTACTTGGTACCTATCACACACAAGCCTTATAATACAGGATTTTGGTTGTGTATTGGCACAGAGTTGGTTAAGGATTTCCAGTGCCCGATATACCAGGCCAGGGGGCAGGGGTTTGTGAGCCAGACTCGTGGGCATGGCAGGGAGAATGAGTTAACGTGGTGGTGGTTGCCTTTGCAATGCTGGACTCTTAGATTCATTCCTACTCCAAGTTTCATCTAGCCTAGAAGCTCTCAGTGGAGGGAAGAGGAGGGAAGGGATGTAATACTTCTTGAGCACTGCCCTGTGCCTGGAGGAATGCTCTGCATTCCCTCTTGGAGTGATTTGGCGGTGTCACCCACCACCCACCAAGTAATAATACTGGGTGCCATCTTTGGGGCAGAGGACGTGTGGGGCTCAGAGACACACCCAGATGGGGATGGTGGGCATGGAGACAGGGACATTTTGTGTGAGAGAAGTCTGGAAGCCCATAGGTCCCTCACGTGTGGAATTGTCCCCCAGGGCTCAGAGCTGGGTGGCTGGTCCCTGGGGCGCTGGACGCATGATGGCATCGACATCAACAACAACTTTCCTGACCTAAACACGCTGCTCTGGGAGGCAGAGGACCGACAAAACATCCCAAGAAAAGTTCCCAACCACTACATTGCGATCCCTGAGTGGTTTCTGTCTGAAAATGCCACGGTGAGTAAAAATACCCCATCATCTGCAGAGCAGCGGAAGGCCAAAGTTAACACCCACTGGTATTTGCAGAGGATCTGACATTTAAGAACAAGACAAAACCATTTTTTCCTTTCCTTTTTTCTCTCAAAGTGGGGAAGTGTGCTAGATAATAACTACCTTAAAGCCAATATTTGTGGCTATTCTTCATAAGAGAGCGATCATTGAATAAGATTTCTTCACAACCACACAGGGTTTCAGAAACAACACAGAAAACCAAAAGCCCTGCCCTGGAGTTTTGCATGTTGGTTACTGTAGTTCCTTAGTACCCTCAGCATTGCTAGTGCTATGGACTTGCTATGAAATTGTCCTTAGACCCTACTAATTGCTTGAGAAATCTTATTTTTCTTTTAAGAAGTCCCTGTGGATTATTACATGTTGTGCTGCTTTGGAAGGAGAAAAAAAATGCATTGCATGAGAAAGGTTTCCCCCAAATTTTCTGGTCTTCTTTTGCAAAGACTGTGTTGTGGGAGATATAATTTTCACAATATTTTGCATGCCTTTTATTGCCTCCCCTGCCCATAGTCACCCACCTCCTTACCCCTGACCTCTGATTGTATATGTCCTTCAGGAGATCTGCCTCGATTGCTTATGTGAGTTAGGGTTAAGTTCAGTGGGAACAACAGGAAAACCAAAAGGACAATAGCTTGATGAGATAGAGGCTTATTTATTTTCACATAGAAGAGCCCTGAAGGCAGATGATGGGAGCCTGGCCAAGCAGAAGCCCCATGAGCATCAGGAACCGATAACTCGTGTATCTTTCTGCCTCTGCCATGTTAGCATGTGACTTCCGTTCTCAAGGTCAAAATCCAAGATTGCAGTGGGTGCTCCAGCTGTCATGTCTGTGAAGGAAGAGGGGAGAAAGAGTTGAGAAAAAAGAAAACAAAAAAGAAAATCCTCCTCTTAGACAATTCCATGAAGAGTTATTCCTAGATTTCCTACATAAGACTTATGCTTAAATCTCATTGGCCAGAATTTAGTCAAAACATGCTATCAACCCACTGCGGCGAAGGCTGGAAAATGCTGTGTTTTAGGCAAGCACATTGCAAGCTCAAGAAAATAAAAATAAAAGTAACTGGCTTCTTTTTCTGAGGAATCAAGGGAGAAATAATGAATGGATAGAAGGCAGCTCCCGTGCTCTGCGTGGGGACTCCAGCCCACCGCATGCATGGGTACCACTTGCTGGAGGAAGGCCAGCATGGTTGCCTCAGTTAGTTATGTGCAGGATGGTGTTATCCAGGCCCTCAGGAAGCAACCAGTCAGGTGATACAGATAGACAGTGGCATTATCTGTAGTGTAGTTAGGGTGCCCATGGGCAGCTTGCGGAGTAAGGGTTCAAGGCCTCTGAGTCTTCTGCATCCTGTCTCATATTTTCTAATTCCATCCTATACAATTCCCCACCCCCCCACTTTTCTTTCAAGTTAGCATACTAATGACATCTGGGAAAGCTCAGAATTCAAGTGATGTTATAATTTGGGAACTCTTGGACCAGAATTGGAATATGGTTGTCAGTGTTCTTGGCCCTGAGGCTATGAGAAATAAGGAATTGTTCCACATAATTGTAGAGTGTCCTTGGATATCAGTCTTTCCTTTAAGACTACAATTTAGCTTTCTGATCTTGTTTTTTGGAAACACTGAAAGAATTACACAGATATGCTCCCTCTAACATCTTTTTCAGGTATGGTTACATTAGATAAGAAGTCAGCAAAAATAAAGACTTGACTAGTAGTCAACAGGCTTGACAGGGATCTCTAAGAATTCCACAACCACTAGGTAGGTAATGATATATTCTTCTGAGTAATCCTTGGAGCATTTTCAAAAATTGATGATGCTCTGGGCTGTAAAGGAAATCTGAACCAGTTTCAGAGAATAGTAGTCAGACTGCAATGCCTCACCAACATACAGTTCCACCAGAAGAGTGTAATAAGGTTAATGAAAATATCACCATGTCTTTAGAAAATTTAAAAAAAAACTTCTAAATAATGAGTCATATTAAAAGATTTTACTGGCAACTAAAAAATAATTAGAACCCAACAGTAATGAAAAGATTGCATATCAAAGTTTGTGGAGTACCACAAAAACTCCTGTGTTCTCAGTAATTTTATACCTTGCCATGATTATATTCCAAAGAAAAAAGGTTAAATATTAGCTAAGGAAACTAGCAAAAGAATAACAGAAGAAACCCCTCAAAATGTATTAAAAATATTGTGATCAAAAACTAAGAGCAGAAATAAACGGAATGATAGAAAAACCAAGAAAAAAATAAAGGGATTTGTCTGTAGAAAGAATGATTTGCTAAGATTTAATAATCATTCCCAGTAAAATCTCTTAATGAAACTTTCTAATACAGATCACTAGTTACAGGGTGAAGAAGACTATTTTAAATGACATTAATCATAAAATAAAAGATTAATAAACTCAACTACATGGAAGTAGGAAAGCTTGCTCATCAAAAATTTAAAAACTGTAAGAGACAAGCTAAAAACTGAAAGAAGTTATTTGCAAATTAGGTAGTTGCAAAAGAAATAAAAGTTTAAAATACATAAAGAATAACAAATAAGAAAAATATGAACTGCTCCATAGAAAAATGTAGGTAAAAGATATGAAGAGGCAATTTGTGGAAGAGGAAACATGGTTAATAAACATGAAAATATGTTCAGCCTTACTAGTACTAAGGAATGCAAATAAGAGAACATTTTACACCCACTGGTTGGCAAATTAAGAAGTCTGACAGTAGCTGAGCGTTGAAGAGGATATGGGGCCAGTGGATCGCTCATGCATTGTGGGTGCAAGTGTAAATTAGCACAGGGACTTTGGAAAATAATTTGATTATCTTGTAAAGTGGAATATGTGTATATCCTATGACTCTGCGGTCCCACTTCTGGTGGTTTACACAAGATAAAGCAGCACTGTTCAGTACAGCAAAAAAATTGAAAATGACCTGTATGCCCACCATCATAAGGACAAATAAACGATGACATCTTCATACTGAAGTAGAAAAGACTGAGCTACAGCTTTCTGCAACAACATGGATAAATCTTGGAAACATGAATTGAGAGAAAAAAGGGGCAGAAGACCACAATCAGTATGGTTACCCCCCCCCATTTTTAAATATCAAAAGGAGGTAAAACCAAATAATGTCTTTTTAAGCATACACATATAGGGTAAAACAAGGGAGAAAGAGTGAGAATCATATCATCCAGGACACACTGGTTGCCTCCGAGTGGGAAGCAGGAGGATGGGACAGAGGGAATCACATATTACATAGAAATTATCCGTTAAATCAGGTTTTGGGCACAGATGGTAGGTTTATGGGTGTTTGTTGTATCAACATAGGGAAAACGACGAGCATGGACCATGGATGATACTGTGTAATGAGCCACGTTCTATGAGTAGTCCCATACAGGGCCACTGATGTGTTTAGGAATGAAAACAAAACTTAATGAATCCTATCAAGTCAATGTCATTCCTTAATCAACGTTCTATACTGCTCAGCTAAGCCATGTCCAGTGTTTGTTTCTTTTCCATTATCAGTTTTTATTCTGCTGGAATTCTCTTCATAGGAATCAGAACTTAGGATAAATGATTGAATTTATATCAATATTTGACCATGGCAGGCTTTCTAATTTTGTACCTAACATTGTCCCTTCCTCCCTTCCTTCGTTCCTTCCTTCCTCCCTCCGTTCCTTCCTTCCTTTTTTTTTTTTTTTTTTTTTTGCTGTATTGTAACTTTTTATCATGAAAAATGCCAATCATACAGAATTGGAGAGAAAGCTTGCAGGGCCCCCGTGTGCCCATCTCAACTTAAACACCTTGTCAGCTCATGTTCCATCTACATTTGCACCCACTATCTCCTCCCCCTCCCAGAATTACTGAGGCAAATTCCAGAGTGGTGTCATTTCATTGGCAAATATTTCCATAAGTATCCCTGAAAGCTCAGGGTCCCTTTTAAAACCATGAACAATTGCCATTATCATATCAAAATCGAATGTTTCTTAGTATTATGAATTATCCAGTCAGGGTTCACATTTGCCCTATTATCTTTCTCTCTCACACAGTTTTTTTTTTTTTTAAGATTTATTTATATGAGAGAGAAAGAGTGTGAGTGAGTGGAGGAGGAGCAGAGATAGAGGGAGGGAGAGAGAATCTCCAGCAGACCCCCCACTGAGTGCAGAGACCTGACATGGGACTCGATCTCACGACCCCGAGATCATGACCTGAGCCTAAACCAAAAGTCAGACACTTAATCAACTGAGCCATCAGTCGCCCCTCTTAGAGTTTGTTTAAACCAGGAGCCAACTAAAGCTCCCTCGTTGTGATGGGGTGTGTCCTCTTTCCAGTCTCCTTTAACCTATAGCTTTCTCCTGTTTTACTTTCTGCCTCTTATCCTGGCAATCTTGCTGTTGTTCAGCTCATTGCGTATCTCAGAACAGCTGGGCTATAAGCCACTAGATTAGATCGTCTTGTAGCATTTTCCATTGTGTGAGCGCTGCCAAGCGTATGTTTGCCATGTCGTGTAACCTGTTCTTCTGTGTTTCCTGTAAATTGGCAGTGAGATTTAGACCAGACTAGGCTCGATGGAACAGGGGTTGTTGGCAAGCTGTAGCCCGTAGGTGGGCCACTTGCCGCCCAAGCTTGTTTGGGTAAGTGGTGTTTTATTGGAACCCAGCCCTGTTCATTGGTGTATTGTCTCTGGCGCTTCCCCTGACACAAGGACAGGGTTGAGTAGTTGGGACAGGGACCATGGTGCCCTCAAAATCTAAAATATTTCCCATCTAGTCCTTTATAGAAAACAGCTGCCGGCCCCTGGATTTTAGAGGCTTGGTCATATTCTGGGTGGATATTTCTCCTTTAGGTGTATGTTCTTCCCTCGGAAGACACATTACATTGGTTTTCTCTCTTTCTCTGCTCTTGTAGCCATGGATGAACAGGCCTGGCCCATTGATTCATTGGCGTTGCCAAGTGTTGATACTCTAACTTGGTCTTTCCCTCTGAGCATTAACTGGAGTATTCCTACAAAAAGAAACTTCTCTGGATTTCTCTCTGTCTTTTTAAATCCATGATCTGCATGAAGTCCAGTTTTCCTAGGACAGATATTGAAAGTCTAAATTTTGCTAAAAGTATTCCATGAAATGGTGGCTTTTCCAACTGTGCCCCTGTTTGGAAAGTAGAGAGAGAAAGCCATTTCCTTCCTATTTAATCTATCAGCGCATGTTTAAATTCACCATATTCACAGGTGGCAGTGGAGACCAGGGCTGTCATAGCCTGGATGGAGAAAATCCCCTTCGTCCTGGGTGGCAACCTACAGGGGGGCGAGCTGGTGGTGGCGTACCCCTACGACATGGTGAGGTCCATGTGGAAGACACAGGAGCACAGCCCCACGCCCGATGACCACGTGTTCCGCTGGCTGGCCTACTCTTACGCCTCCACTCACCGGCTCATGACTGATGCCAGGAGGAGGGTATGCCACACAGAGGACTTCCAGAAAGAGGACGGGACTGTCAACGGGGCCTCCTGGCACACTGTCGCCGGAAGTAAGTCTCTGGTGGCCTTGCTGTGGTGGAGCCAGAGGGTACTGGACTCCTGGGCCAGTGAGGGACCCAGCCCTCCCTGATCATTTGTTAGGGGTGTAGTAGTAACTGTAGCCTGCCTTTCACAAGGCGCCGGCGCTCTGCACAGACTCCTCCTTGTTCCTTCCCATAGTCTTGGGGTGTGTGGCTACTCCCTGTTTTATGAATGAGATCGTAGGGGCTTGGATATCTGAAGCAGTTGCTCCAAACAAGAAGGGGGACAGAGCTGGGTCTCTGTGTCCCTGTGGCCGGCTCTTAGCCACTGAGCTATTCGGATTCTGTAGGGTCAGAGACAGTTTATGTGGACCTGGAAGAAGTATGGGACCAAGAAGCAAACCGAGCAAAGGGGCAGAGGGCATGTGTGTGTTGGTGCTGGGGCCAGGGTGTTTTTACCCAGAGCCATTCCCATCATGGGGACGTCCCGTGCTGTAGGTCCCCAGAAGGGCTGGGTATATTGCACTTGGGTGTGAAGTGACTCCAAGCTGCAGGTGTGTCCTGAGGCTTGACGTGTGGTGAACACCGTTTCACAAATCTCCCAGCTGCTGGAGGTCAGCAGCCTGGCCTTCCAGGCAGATCAGAACATCTGGTCAGAGCCCAGTTGTGTGCAATGCAGGAAATATGTGGTCTTGCTCCTGGCCTCCCTAAGGGACCAGAAAGGCCTGCAGCAGGGACTTTAGGAATTCCTTGCAGTAGCCACAGAGGACCCCAGGGTCCCACTCAGGATTAGCTTTCTTTGCTGTGTCTGGGCCGCCCCCGCCCAGGGCTCCCCAGTGAGGAGGGATGAGGATGTCACATTCCCTAAGGTCCCTCAGCTCTGAGATGGCAAGAGCCCAAGCATAATACTCATTGCCTTATTTTCTTGACTTTGTGGGGGTTGGTCAAACTACCAATGAATTTGAAAAATGTTCTATGTCAAACAGACCTAGATTCACAATTCAGTTCATCACTCGGATGCTGCATGACCCTGGGTGAGCTCCTTTCTCTCTTGGAACCCATTTGTGAAATGAGTATGATGGTAACAGTGAAGGTGGTGAGCCCTTTGTGACTGTCATGAGGCTCTCATGGGTGGTGGGTTTGGAATGTTCCCCAGCTAGCTTATCAGACGCACACAGCTATGACCTGCTCCTACGTCCACCTTCGTCCCCCCTTCCAGTGGGATGCTCTCCATCACACCTCTTACTCTGTTCCCCTAAGTAGCCATCCTATTATTTCCCTTTGCTAGATTCAGCCTTCACATATTTTTCAGATATGTGTCTGTGCTTGGGGAAAAACATTAAAAGGTAGCAAATAGATTTGTGCCTATGGCCACG
The DNA here is from genome assembly GCF_048164855.1 of Canis lupus baileyi. NCBI lineage: Eukaryota > Metazoa > Chordata > Mammalia > Carnivora > Canidae > Canis > Canis lupus. The sequence continues at coordinate 7,994,216 of NC_132866.1, forward strand.
TTTTCACATGTACATAAAGTTTGCCATTTTTTTCTTGGCCACCTACCCAGCAGAGGTGTTTTATTTATTTGCCATCATAGTTTTGCCTTATGCAAAATAAATGCAAATCCCTGTCAATCAATATGATTTTCTAATGGCCAAAAACCATTCTTTCTTTGCAATTCTAAACCTAAACATCTGCAACAACCTTTATGTAAAATATTGGTTTATTTTTCATGACCACTCTATGTTGGGTATAGACCAAGCTGGATTCGTTGGCGTCCAGTCAACAGTCACGTTCTGAAAAGTTGGCAGCCACATAATCACATAGGCAGCATTTGATTTTTTTCCTATCAATTATGTTTTCCATTATTTCAGGGACTTTTGTGGCAGAGCCATGTGGCGGCTGGAGCCTTCTTAATCACTCTTCCTCCTGGCGGTGTGAGGAAGTGTGCAGATTCATCTCTTTGTAGATTAATGAAATGTGACTTCTGATTCCTTCCCTCCCTCTCCACCTCCGCTCCATCTTTTTGTTCGGTTCTTGCTCGCTCATTAGCCGTGAGTGACAAGGCATTAGTTAATGGAGATGGGGCAGTTGAGAGCAGGCTTCGGGAAAGCTCAAAACACACATCATTTGTAGTGATGCCAGACCCCCTTTGTTCCTGGGCTGCCATCCCGTGTCCTCTACCATCCTGTCCCCACAATGAAACACGTGCTGAGCTAGTGGTGGGTGCCTGGGTCTTAAGGAAGGCACAGCTCTGTGCTCCTGGAAGAAGCCTCCATGGTAGGATTCTAGACCAAGAGAGCACAGGGGAACATCTTGGCCCAGGTTGTGTGGGGGACTATCTGGGTCACACCACAGCTCCTTGCCTACATGTAATGCTATTGAAGCCATTCTTCACCAAGTATTCTCAGCTCACCCCATTTGCTGTAGGACCAGAAGTCAGCAGCAAAGGTAGCCTGGTTCAAGCTTTTCCACCCCCTTCTTCTGGCTTCTCAGCATTTCACTGATTCCTCTGGCACTTGTAGTGCTTTGAAGACACATTGCAAGGTGGCAGGCCTGCTCCAGAGTTTCTTATGTAACATTGATTTGTTTCCACACCAACAAGACATAAAAGGTTGGGAATAATGAAAATTTTATGTGCACAGAGGCATCCAGCCATCTCAGTGTGTGCCACCTGTGCTAACTAGTGGACATGGTGTCCGTTGGCCATGTTGTGCCCTCTTGTAATTCCATACTTTGAGTTCAAGTGAATGAGTTGACATGGCATTTGACCAACCTTCTTCAACCAGACCAGGCCCCTGTGAAGGGTGTTTCATTAACGTGACATGGTCCCACCCCTTTATACCACAGCTCTCTGTCCTTGTTTTATCACAAATGTGATCAAAGCCCCATCTGATGACATGTGAGTGGTTCAAATCTGGAATCCGCTAAAGAGAGTGGCTGTGTGTTTTGTACCATTTTGCCTGTGACTTTAGCAATTAGGCAGAGATTGATACAGAACTACTCTTGACACCCAAAGCCGTAATTTTTAATCAGGTCTTTCCATTGGAGCAACGTATCACTGAGCATGATGGTGAGGTAGGCAAGAAGGGGAGAAGACACATGCCTAGGGCTAAGGCTGGTTGGCGTGCAGGAGGACCTGCTCCTTTGCTCAGGCACCACAGAGAAACCCAGCACACCCAACTCTGCTGTCTTAGCCTTGACCCTCAGAACCCAAGGGGGTGGCTCGTGGAGGGGCCTCCTGCCAGGTGTGTGCTTCCTATGGTCACTCACAGCATAGCTGCACTGTGTTCTTGCTAATCACCCTGTTCCCCAAAACAAAAATGTCGGGAAGAACTTTATGCCACCTAACATTCATTTCTTCACTTTGCAAATTTTGGGTGCTATAATGGGGTAAATGTTGTTCCCACCCACCACCCACCACAAATATATGTATATATATATACATCTGCTTCCTAATCTCTGGAACCTGTGGATGTGACCTGGTTTGAAAAATGGGTCTTTGCTTGTATAATTAAATTAAGGGTCTCAAAGTGAGGTTATCCTGGGTCACCTCGATGGGTCTTAAAATCATTGACAAATGTCCTTATAAGGGACAGAGAAGGCCATCTGAAGATAGAGACTGGGATCCTTAGTGATGCAGCCACAAACCAAGGAACACCAAAAGCTGGAAGAAGCAAGAGAGCTTCCTCCCCTAAAGCCTTGGGAGAGAGCACAGCCCTGCCAATCCCTTGATTTCAGACCTCCAGACTCTAGAACTGTGGGAAGATAAATTTCTGTGTTTGAAGCTCCCCAGTTTGTGATCGTTTGTAACAGCAGCCCCAGAATATTATCACAGGACCGACTCCACGCCAGGCTGGGCACCTCACTTCCTGTTGCAGTAGTGTCAGGATGTGAGAGATCCATCTGCTCTTAGGCTCGGTCGGTGAGTGTGTTCACCCTGCGGCCTCCAAGCAGCCAAGCTCTGGAGATAAGAGCAAGGTCTTGTCTTGGCATCGCACACACTGAGGTTCAAACCCTGACTCTGGCTCTTTCCAAACACATGGTTCTAGATACATTTCCTAGCTGTTCTCTATCTCAATGTTCTTATTTATAAAGTTGTGCCATGCTGTCTATCTCTCTGCTAAGTTTGTGGTCAGTGGGTGCAGAGCACTAAGGACAGGTCCTGGCTCATGGGTGGCACTCAGCAAAGAGTGGTAGGTAGGGGTGGCTTGTGGTATGAATGAGAATGGAACACTGTTATAGAACTAGAGCTGAGAGCAGCATAACTATAGAGAGAAACTTTTTAAAAAATATTTTATTTATTTATCCATGAGAGAGAGAGAGAGAGAGAGAGAGAGAGGCAGAGACACAGGCAGAGGGAGAAGCAGGCTCCATACAAGGATCCTGATGTGGCACTCCACCCGGGGACTCCCGGACATGCCCTGAGCAAAGGTAGATGCTCAGCCACTGAGCCACCCAGGCGTCCCATATAGAGAGAAACTTATACCCGTAGAATCCGTACTGTTAATTCATGGTAACTTTATTCTAAAAATAATGCATTAAACTGAGTTTAATAAGCAGAATTTTATCTGAAAAGCACTTATTTTCATCTTCCTTTTGTCAGAGATGTTTCCATTTAGACCTGTCTTCCCCGTAAACCTTCCTGGCTGTATCCTCTCCACTCCCGTCCCCTCCCCTCCCCTTTGCTGTAATTAATTTGATGTCTATAGGGGATACTTGATACCTCCTTGTTCAAATGAGGTGTTCTGAATCCTGTTCTTGAACATTCTCTCTGCTTCCCTTCTGCCACTTTGAGCACCGTTCAGTGACAACATTGTCCGGTTGGCTTGGCAGGTCTCAACGACTTCAGCTACCTTCACACAAACTGCTTTGAGCTGTCCATCTACGTGGGCTGTGATAAGTATCCACACGAGAGTGAGCTGCCTGAGGAGTGGGAGAATAACCGGGAATCCTTAATTGTGTTCATGGAGCAGGTGAGTGCACATTGCGATAGAAGCTAGCAAAGAAATGGGGTTGATTAGGGGACTGAGAACCTGAGACCAGATTAGTGCTTCGGACCATGGCTGCCATGCTGGGCTGGCCCCACACAGTGTTGGAAGAACCACCATCTCTCTGTACTTGATCCAGCCCCACAAGTGAGCCATAAGCCTGTGGTGACTCACACTGGGTCACGGTGAGCATGACCAGATGCTGCCCTATGGGGACAGGGTGATGTGTCCAAGCCAGCATGCCCAGCCCCTTGTGCTAGGCTGCTAGGGTTGCATAAAAACATACCACCCAGGGGGGTGTAAGCAACAGAAATTACAGTTCTGGAGGCTGGAAGTGAACATCATTCCAAGGACCCCCCCTTGGCTGGCAGATGGCTGTCTCCTCCCCGTGTCCTCACATGGTCTTCCCCCCATGAACACACTCTCCTGGTGTCTCTGCGGGCCCACATTTCCTCCTATAAGGGTGTCAGGTTGGATCAGAGCTCACCCCGGGGGGTGTTTGGCTCACAGCCTTCTTCACTGTGCCCATCAGGCCGGGTGAGTCGTGAGCTCACCCCGTTTCTTGTCATGTTTGCTGGGCAGGTCCATCGCGGCATCAAAGGCATGGTGAGGGACTCCCACGGAAAAGGAATTCCGAACGCCGTGATCTCTGTGGAAGGTGTCAATCATGACATCCGAACAGGTAACTGAGTGTAGATGATCTGTCTCTCGGGAGGGAACGTCTGTTTTTTCGAAGCATTTCACTCTGGTTAAAATCACATGTCGAGTGCTGGAAACTTCTCACTGAGAGCTGAATGATCATCTCCTTCTTCAAATTCCCCATGGAGACCCTCGAAAGCAAGGTTCTCCACCTGTGCTTCCTGGTTTCTCCCTTATTCAGATGAAAACCAGATGCCAGAGAGGTGAAAGGACCTGCTGGTGGTTTAGGAGGCAGGTGGGGCCTGGGTTCGAGTGTCTGACTCCCAGCCGGGGGCATGCTCCTGCTCTCTCAGGGTTTCCCCACTGCTGTGAAACCCGTGTAGCTCTCCCCTGTGCCCAGGACTGTCATCACCTGGGACAGCGCTCTGTGTGTCCGGCGGGACGTGAGGAAATGGTGACCTTGACTGTGACAGGGGACGTGTGCAGCACGATGCAGTGACAGATGCATGGGGAAGAGAATTGGCTAGAGGCCTAAGGCTGGTTGTCTGCAGGAGTCCTGGTGGAGATGGTGTGTCCATGAGCCTGTTGACACCCCCACGCAGAGGGTTTGGGCCACCCGGGAGACTCTGCAGAGCACCGTGTCAGAGCATGGGTGGGTGGCTTTGCTTTGGTGTCAGCTGCAGTGAGCAGAGCATGGGGCCCTGTGTTGGTTTCCAGTGGGCATTGTGACAAATGACCATACACCTAAAAAATAAGAAATGTATTCTTTCACAATTATGGAGGCCGGAGGTGTGAAATCCTGGTGTCAATGGGCTGTGCTCCCGCCGGAGCCCCCGGGGAGGACCCTCCCTTGGCTCTTGCAGCTTCCTTGGCCGTGTCACTCCATTTCAGCCTCCATCTCTGTGGCCTCCTCCTGTGTCTCCTCCTCTCTGCCTCTTACAAGGACACCTGTCATGGATTTAGGGCCCACCCAGGTCATACAGGATGATCTCATGTGGAGATCCTTAGTTATACCTGCAAAGATCCTTTTCCCAAATAAGGCCACATTCCTAGGGTCTGGGTGGGAGGTTGTGGGCTGCTGGGGGCCATCATTCAGCCTACTCCAGGGCCTTCCCTGGGCACAGAGGACAGACTCAGCAGCAGGAGAAGGGAAGTCATGATTGCCAGGAGAAAGACCTGTTCAGCCCTCGGACACGCTTGAACAACTGGGATAAACAGGGTATGAGGCCGATTCAGGAAGCTTTTAATGTGGCCTGAGCTGAACCTATTGGTTCAAGAGCTTACACTGTATGGGATGGCCAGTGATTCCAGGGTGGAGGAGGTTCCTAGGTTGTGTGACTTTCAGATTTAAAACGGGGACAATCCCAGAGAAACTGGGCCAAGTCCATCTTGCTCCTGTGTTCCCCACGTGTTATCACCTGTACAGCCAGTGACGGCTGGAATGATCTACAAGGTGTCGATGGGGAACAGAGATTCGGCCTTGGTTCCACCCCACACCCCACTGTCAGCAAATAGATGCCGTATCTAGGCCCGCTCACCGCCTCCTGGGCTGTTGGCTGGTCTCACCTGCAGCCCTGCCGGGGTCACTGCGGTCCCCTCCAGGCAGGCTTCTCCTACGTCTGCCCTCACAGCCCCGCAGACAGGGTGAGCTTGTTACCAGCTAAGTGGGTGATGTGCCCCTTTCTTGAACCCTGCAGGGGTACCCCAGAGTCTTCAGGGTACCCTCTCAGCCATACAGGATTGGGCTACCGGTGACTTCCTAAACCTCTTCTTCTGGGGTCACCAGCTCTCTCAGTTTGCTCAGGACTGCCCCCATTTAAAACTGAAAATCACGAGTCCCAGGTTTGGTCAAATAGGAATAATTGTTCCTCCATGCTTTCTACCCCTTCCTGCACCCCCGCCAGCTCCTTCCTTGAGGACTGAGGCTGCACATGGTGGTCAGGGGGGTCCTCACTCTCCCACCTCCTACCACCTGAACCTCCTTCCCTCAAGAATCCCTTGGTTCCTTCCTCATCCCCTGTAGGTCTTTGCTCAGTTGTCACCGTGTCAACAAGTCCCGCCATGGTGACCACCTTTGCTAGCATCGCACACCTGCCCCTACCACCTGCCGATTCCTCTCTGCCTCCTGCCTTCTCCCCTAGTGCCTCTGCATCTGACGTCTGACACTGTGCCGGAGAAGCTAGGACCCACGAGACTTATGGTGTTTCTGCCCCTCCTCCACTGGCTCCTAGACCAGGGATCCTTGAGGCTTTTGTGCCTCAATGAAGTATAAGCACACTGCCTGGCACATAGCAGGTGCTTAATAAATGTTTGTTGAATGAACAAACGAATTTGAATGAATGAACATGACATGGTGTTTCCGGGTTGCACAAAGAATGGCTGAGCTGGGATTTGAGCCAGGGGACTCGGACTGCAAATGTGGTGCCCCTGCCCTTGCCCTCATGCTGATCCTCCTGAGGGGACAGGAGTCTCTTCTCCAGACTGTTCACATACATTAACAGACCCGGTCCTCCTAACAAACGCTTCCATTTGACCTTGGAGGAAAAGGAGCCCCTGGGACCTTATGATGGGCTAGGCTGGGATTCAGACTCCAGTGCCAGACTGACCTGGCTGCCTGCTGACGTGCCTGGTACAGAAGGCCAATTGTCGTTTAAATGGGGGAAATGTAGCTGACGTGCCAGGAACTGGTAGACCGCTGTGTGATGCCCTGACTCGCCTTCATGTTTTCTGAATCTCCCTACCGCTTGTCCTTGGGGATCCTTGAGCTTTCACACTATGCAACATGGCATTTGGTACAGAGCCTCCCTTCACAGGCATCCACGGATCCGTGCGTTCATTCACTGACTCATTCATTCATTCATTCAGCAAATGCAGGTTCTGAACTGGTAATGGGCAGGATCTCCGCAGGATGCTGGCGATCCTTATGAATAGAAGAGACTGCTGCATCTGGCTCCGCATAGGACTCGTATTTTAAGCATTACTAACAAGCTGCTGTAAAAGAATGATTCACAAAAGAGCCTAGAACATTCTTGGGACTATTAGTACTTTGTACACGCAATGCGAGAAAACAGGAGGGTTTTAAATGGGGTGGGAGAGAAAGAGTCCCCTGAGCCCCACAAGCCAGAAGAGAGTGCTGTGTGTGCCTAATGAGCTCTGAACCTCAAGCCTCTATGATCACAGAGGCGGTTTGGATGAGCCCATAGGAGCCGCCTCCCCCTCTCCCTTTATTTCTCCCCTAAGGTAATTTCCCAGTGTATTCTCGTAACTGATGAACTCCGTACTCTACACATGGTTACTTACTGTATTTGTTTCGGTGCTTGAAGTAGCTCTGAATTTGCCTTGATCTCTCTCCGAGGCTTCTGCAATCTGACAAGTTTTATTTCAGGAGGGATTTTGCATTAAATCAACAGGGGAATTGAATTCCAAGGAGTGAGAAGTTAGTAAGAGTGCTTTTTAAATGCATGTAAATATGTTGGCCAAACACCTGACTCAGAGTGCTCCATGACTGCCCTATGTCTGGTGGACACTAACCTGCTAATGACTGGATGTTTGTTAGCACCTGGGTTGTCCCACCGACCACCATGCTGAGCGACACCGAGCTGTGTACTGTCTTCCCCCTGCAGCTCCACAGAACATTCACCCTTTAACCCAGACCAGATCACCCCATGGGATAGTCACCTAACATGCTGACCCCTGAATTTCATGAAGTAGATGATTCTAGACTTTACTGGTGGTCGGGGGAAGAAGCTGGGATTACAAGTAGAGCCTTGGTGATAAATGTGGGGAAAGCCTAACCAAGGACTTTTAGGGGAGAAGGTGCATGGCCAGGCAGATGAGAGCATTGAGCTCTCCAGGTTTCAGAAATGGAGACTTGCAGAGTCCAGAGCTTACACCCCTTCTTCAGATTCTGTGAACCTAAACAAATTCCTGATGGTTTTCATTCATCTTATTGTGCACCTACTGTGTGCTGGCCTAGAGATACAGGCAAACAAGACGGATACGGCCCCTCACCTCAAAGAGTATGCATTCTAGTGGGAGAGACCTATAAGTAATTATAAAAGGAAATCTAAAAGTTAATTGCAGGCTATGGTGAAGGCCAAGGAAGAAAGAATTTGAATAGTATATAGAAACTATTGGGAAAGTCAAGGAAGCTTCCCTCTCTGGAGGGTGAATTGCATCGTGAGGCTCAGGCCATCTTGACTCCCCAACAGAGAATACTTGGCGTGCTCTTGCCTTCTGAAAAGCATGAGATGGCATTTCATTTCATTGAAAAACTCGGATTTTTACCAAAGGGAAGACTCAGGGCGCAGCGCCCAGGAACTCTGAGCCAGCCACCTGCGTGGTGGCTACCCCGACCTCCCACACTGGGTCCTGTTTACCGGTAAGCAGGCCACACGGATGTGTGGCAGACAGCTGCCTACAGAGTTCATTTTTCACAGCATGTTGTGTTCTTGTGAGCTCACTCAATTGCATGGAAATGTCTCGGGTGAATCAAGATGGTGATTTAGACCTGGTGCTTCAAAGTGTCATATGTGTGTGGGAGATATATATTCACGCATGCACACACACACACACACACATATACAATCTCTCCCATCTCTTAGAAGACTTGAGGGCCTGTGTAGACAAACGACCCTTGCCCAGGGCCTCCTTACACCTTTCTTCTTTTTCTTCTGGCACCAAAGCTTTAGACCAGGTGGGACACTGAGATTGCCATGAGAGAGAGACCCAGACCTGGCTCTGGGAGACCTGCTGGCTACTAGCTGTGTGACCTCGTGCAGGACGTTTACACACCCCAACCCCCAGCCCCTGGGCATCAAATCACTCATAGGAAGGCAATCATTATACAACCCACATCAGAGGTTTGCTTGGAGGTTCATCAGATCAGTATCTGCCCCAACCTTCCGGGTGCCACGCCCTCCATGGGGTTCGCTGGTCACCCCTTTTTTTGCCTCAAAGGCTCATTTAAGATCAGAGGTCTAAGTGTCCTTAGCAGGTTGTAGGCTTCTGGGGAGGAGAGCCTTGCGTGGAACCTCTCAACACAACAGAGATCTAGCCTAGAGTGAAGGATGGACACGGGGCCCATGATGTACTTGTTGGGTGGCTGACCAGCTGTGTCACTGGGGAGGCGGGGGCTCAGCCTCACACCACCAGCATGTCTGTGCTCCAGCAACTTCACATTTTCTTGGCCGCAGGGCCAGGGAATGCAGATACCAGGCTTCCTCCTGGGCCATTTGGCCCTGGTCCCCCGTAGTCTACTATTTCTCTTTTCAGAAGTCAAGAGCCCCACCCCTGAAAAGAATTACTATTCTGTATTTATAGACGTGCAAAGAGGAGGCCAGGAAGCCAGGCACTGATGGCTTTTCAAGATGGCATTTTGTGGTGAGGGCACAGCATTTGGAAGCTCAAGTTCATAATGAATGGCGTGTATTGTCACAGAGAAAGGCGCGTGAGTGATCATTTCTCCATCTCCACTCACGTGTGTTAACACTGCGGGGAGCCTACACCCGGGCCCTCTGCCTGTTAAAACCATTAAGGTGGCTTCCACAGAGGAAAACATTCAAAATGCATTAAGAATTTGCAAAAAAAAAAATAAATAAATAAAAAAGTTGCCTCTGCAGAGGCTCAAATTCCGTACGGCCAGCCTCTGAGTCTCTCTCTGGCCAGGATGCTGGTCAAGGAATAGTAGCAGGTCTGGTGGTATCTGCCTTGGAAGAGGACCGCTCTGAGCTCCCCTACTTTCTCTTGACAGCCAGCGATGGGGATTACTGGCGCCTCCTGAACCCCGGGGAGTATGTGGTCACGGCCAAGGCGGAAGGGTTCACCTCGTCCACCAAGAACTGCATGGTCGGCTACGACATGGGGGCCACGCACTGTGACTTCACACTCAGCAAAACCAACCTGGCCAGGATCCGGGAGATCATGGAAAAGTTCGGGAAGCAGCCCATCAGCCTGCCAGCCAGGCGACTGAAGCTGCGGGGGCGGAAGAGACGACAGCGCGGGTGACCTCCCCACACTGGACACCTGCCCTGCACCCCTGCAGATTAAATCACCCCCAGTTGTAACTCCGTAGAGGACTCGCCCCCTGTAGTTTTCTCTGTAGCTCAGAAGGCCTGAGAGAATGTGTTCATTGCAAGGCTGGTCCCGAAGGGAGGGCTGAAAGCTTAGGATATATATATATATATATTGTCTTTGTTGCATTTATCCAAATAACTTGGACAGATCAGCAGAGAAAGGCTGGTTAGGAGTGAGAATTGAGCAACTCAGCCTGGGAAATCGGAGGCGGAGAGCGGGCTTGCCGGCTCAGGGCCTCCTGGCTGCACAGGAGGGGAAGCCAGTGCTCCCCCCTCTTGCTTGCGTGACAGCAAGAGCTCCTGGTGCATTTGCATTTTGTGTGGCTCCGATTGCAGCACTTCCCGGGCCCTGCGGTCCCAAAAGTTACCATTTGAGATGCTCGTGGGCCTTCCCCTCGCTGGCCCCGGGACATTCTGAGCTGCTCCAGATTCATTCCACATTCTGTGGACAATAGAGACATTAGCAAGTGAGCATCAGTGAGCCCCTTGAATCAGTTTAGTTTCCCTTTCCACAAAGGACTGTGTTTATAAAAGGAGAAAAGTGCTGAACTAGATCACCAGTGGTCGGTGGGCAGTGGAGTGCAGTGGTTCTCATTCATTGCCTACATGCAGGGCTCACAGAGAAGCCCCAGTCTCCCTGCTGGTCCAGCAGCACCCCCAGCCCTGGGTGCTGAGGCAGAGGAAAGCGGGAGGAGCCGCCCTTCCAAAGGGAGTCGATCCTTCAGCCTCTTTGACCTGCAAGAACTTAAGGAGGGCCAGGAGGAGGCTGACTTGCCACTCTCTCTCTGCTCAAGACGTTCCTCCTTTCATGGAAATGAGCACTCATAAGTTGGCGTAGCATCACCAAGGGAGTTATTTTTGATGTGTGGAATGCCAGACCTTCAGATGGGGCCAAATGTGATGAAAAGCTCTTAGAATTATCTGTGGAATATTGGTTTGGGCAGGGTAATTGGATGACCCTATAATAAAACAGATTGTCTTCTTTTTATTACTGTTGCCACCTGGGCAGAGGTGGCCCTGGGGAGAGTGAGAAAAATAAAACAAGCAAATGGTGAGATCCTTCCAGCGTGTGGTTTTCCTGGGCAGATGCGCAGCCACCCAAATGCCATGCCCCACTGCCTCTCCCTGGGGTCAGTGCCTCCAGAGGCAGTGCCTGCCTAGGGAGGGGTGTCCTGTGCCTTCCTCCACCCCGCCCACCCCCCAAGCTTGGTACTGGTGCTGACAGCTGTGTGTTCCCTGCTCCCCTCCCAGGAGAGCCACATGCCTGGGTAAAGTCATCCTGACGCTTGGGATCCGCTAATGACTGCCGGGGATGCCAGCGAGCATCTTTCCAGAAAGGAACCTTATGCAACTCTCTGACAGTCTACACCGGAGATTGCAAATGTTCCTTATAAAGGATCAGATGGTAAATATTTCAGGCTCTGCGGCCAGTTTCTGTTGCAAGTACTCAACTCTACTGTGGTAGCACAAAAGCAGACCTGCATTATGCACAGAGGAGCGAGCATGGCTATATTTCAATAAAACTTTATTTACAAAAGCACGTAGTAGTTAGATGTGAACCCCCGGGCTGGGGCACGACTAGCTGACCCCTGCTCCAAATCAGCACCATGCGATAGAACTTTCTGTGTTGATGGAGATGTTCTCTTCCCGCGCGAGCTAACACAGTAGTCACTAACCACGTGTGGGTAGCGAGCACTTGAAATGTGGCTTGTGCAACTTGGGACGGAATTTCTGGTGTTATATCATTTCCACCCATTTAGATTTCACTTGTAACAGCCATATGAGCTCGTGCAGCTCTCCATCCAGCCCACGGTAGGAAGAACTTAGGTGGCGTCACCAGTTGGGGTAGGTGGTGATGTGGATAAAGCCCTTGAGGTGATGAACCTTCGGAAGAGCCGTAGCCGTTCCCAGCGCCTCAGCAGACCCGATTTGTCAGGGCCCCGCGGTGCCAAGATGACTCAGTCTAACTGCTGGTGACTAGCGCTGTCCCCTTCGGGCTGTTGGTGACACACTCTGCTGTCTGCAGGCCTGCCGTCAGCCCTGGCCCCCTGATAGGCGTCTTGGGCTTGCAGGCCAGGGCTGTGGGCTCTCGGCCTGTGCCCTCCCCACCCCAGTGTGTGACCTGGGCCCTGGCGGCCTCTCTACCATCCCATCTGTTCCTGCAGAGGGAATCGTGGGGCCCAAAGGCCAGTCTGGCTGTGGTATCCACTGATTTCTGGTGAGAACTGACACTGGATTCCTCAAGGCTCGAACACCTTTCCTGACCTAGTTCCCAGAGCTTCTCTGCTATGTGACTTTCCCTGCTTTCAGCCAGAATGAACCCCTCGTGGATCTCGCCCACTGGCTCTGCATGGGACTCCCCAGGCTAAAAACCCTTCTGCTTCTCTCTCTCTGTCTCTCTGTCTCTGTCTCCCTCTCTCGATCTCTCTCTCTCTCCACCCATCTGAAATGCCGTCTCCTGCAGGAAGCCTCCCCCTTCCTGCCCTGGACATGTTTGAGCAGCTGTGCAGAGCCCTCAGAGCCTCTCCAAGGGACAGCTACCCCGTCCCTTTCCACTGAAGCTTTTCTTGCTTCTGGTTCTCTCTGCCTTTGGACTGGAAGCTCCCCAAGGGCAAGAACGATGCCCCCTTAGTACCTGCTCCCCCGGGGCTGGCTTGGCTCCCAACTCACAGCAGGTGCTCCACTAGCACACATGGAATTGAACTGGCCTTGTGCCATGTGGTGCTTTGCTCTTAGGATTCCCTTATAAGCCACGGACACGTGATTTCAGAAATTAAAAATGCACAACTTGAATTTCACATCTTTATCTCATCAATAAAGTCTGATGTTTGGCTGAGCAGAGGAATATGTCTAAAAACTGCATAGGTTTTTGTTCTATCTGGATGTTTTTCTACAGCACAAAATCAACACAAAAGCCCTGCTTCTGGCAGAGAATCCTCGGTCTGCGTATCCTGGTCCTTCTTCTGCTCAAGGCCCAGGGTGAGCGAGCCACAGCCACACTGCTACCTGTGCTTTGTGTTGATGGGCATTTAAGGAGCTGCCCCAAATCTTCCTCTTCAGCCATCACAGCTCATTTTCTGTGCCCGTAACGGGAAACCTCAGGACTCCTTCAAGTCTCTGTGTAACAAAGACCTCAGGAACAACTCTAGAAGGATGTTGTGCTGTTAATGTATAAAGTAGCAAGGATGCTGCTTTCGGTGGCAGTGCCCAGAAAGCATCTCCAGTTTGCAGCTTCTGAATTGGCTCTGGTGGTCACCACCCTGCCTGGAGGAGCTCAAATTCCCATGCCGCTCTGCCTTGGCCTCCTCAGGCCAGCAGTTGGGGTCACTGCCACCCACAAAGCCATACTCAGAGACTGGTCTGCCCCAGCCTGATTCTGCAGCTGAGCTCTGAGGACCAGGACAACCTCTCCCGAGGTCGTAGGAGCTCTTCCTCCTGCCTGTCTATCCCCTGCCATCTAAACACAGCCCCAACTTCCCAGCTAAGGCACGAGGAGTCCAGGGACAATTAGACAAAGGGAATGAGGGACAAACATAAGAGGTACAGAGGAGAATGGCAGGTCTTTAGAGCTGAGGGATACTCGTGATGAACATGCCCAAGGGCAGCAATCGGGTTTCCTCTTGTAAGCCAACTCTGATTTACTGGTACTAGCTGCTTGCTTGGAGCTCTGTGTTAAGAAGGATTCTGAGGCAGAGTCCTGGCTCAGCGGGGTAAAATGGTGCAGCTTCTTTGGGTGTGGGAAGGGCTAACAGCCCTGTGCATTTCCATCTCCAAACTAGTCTAGTCCCCCTGGGTTTAGAGATAGGAAAACTGAGGTCATGGGGAGAGGCCTCAGGTGTCCAGAGCTGTGTTTCAGTCTCTGGCAGAGGCAGGACTCAGGGCAATGCTCCTTCCTCTGTCCCAGTAGAAAACTCTAGTTTGGTCCTGAGCAGCCAGCCCTGAGGCTGTGTCTCTTGGCTGACTTTTTAGGAGCAGGTCAAGCTCCTGGGCAGGGATGGAAGCCCTGGGAGCCACAGGTGCATTTCAGAAATCAGAAGACTAAAGTTCAGAGTCTGTTAGATCAGCTTGCCTGGGAGACCGTTGGCGAGGAGCTCAGGAAATGTGTGCTAAGGGCCTGAGTGTGTCCCTGGGCCTGCTTCTGTAGGCTTTTTTTTTTTTTTTTAACATCATAGCTCCCTGTCCACTTCAGATGACTTAACAGCTAGACAACGTTCCGACTCCCCCGCCCCATTGTGCATTTTGGTTGGTGACGCTCATCAGGTTGCCGCTTCCGTGCCCTTTGCAGCCAGGCCAGGTTTCTGAGCAGCTGCAGGTCAGCACCACACTGGTGTTCCTTGGCATCTCTCAGGAGAGCAGCCCCACAGAGGAGGGGGCAGGGATGCCACTTGCATCCATTAGTGCCTCGGATAATGGGCTCTGTCTACACCCCATCTGTTTGTTGACACTGTAGGAGGGCCTCCTGGAACCTCCTCCAGCCTGCCCCTCAAGCAAGGCTGAGGGTGAAGATGAGCTGAGCCATCCATCTGCTACTGGCCATTAGCTCCACCTGACTCAGCTCCAGGCTGCTGCAGAGCAAAGTGTGTAAGAGTCTCGTCTTTGGAGTCAAGAAGGCTGAGTGGCGTCCCAGCCCTGCCTCTTACTTTGTGCACAGCCTTATAACCCCTGAGTCTCGGTCTTCTCATCTGCAGAGTGGGTATCATAGTGGGCTTGAACACACATCTGTGGTGAGGATCGCCATCGGGAGTGTTTAGGCTGGCTCCTGGCACACTGCCAGCACCAAGATGCAGAGAAGAAGCCAGATGTTTAGTTTTGGGTACTGTGTTTCCCGCACGAGCATTAGGGCTTCTCACAGCTGCATTAGAGCTAAATATGATTTATTTTTCAAATGAGGAAACCGAGGCCTAGGACATGCATAGAAACATGTGACGCCCGATCATCTACTTTGATTTTTTTAAGTTTATCACTATGATGGAAGCTACCCTCTTGATCTACTCCTTAATCTGCTGTTGCGACCTGCACCAGCTGAGTGGTGAGCAAAGGATGAGCCAAGGAGACAGATGACCCCAGAGCCGCCGAAGTGACCTCCTGGTCGTGCGGGGAGCACTGACCACACAGATTGGCTTTCAAAGTGAATTTTCACGGAAAGTCATGACTCCTTTCAGGCCCTGCCTCAAAGGCTGCTGTCCTGTGGGTGTCGTCTCCTTCCAGCTCTGGCAAGTCCAGAACCTCTAGGACATCAGGATCCAGCTCTGCGTCTCCGCCGGTTCACATAAAACACACTGCACAGGGCCTGGGGAATTCGCCGGGGCAAGAGGAGGAAGAGGGAGTCTCCCTGGCACCCCAAGGCCGGTGGAGGAAGGAAGGAGCCCGGCAGTCACTGCACCTCCTGGGAGGCAGTGGGAGCCAGAGGGGAGGGAATGGACTGAGGTTCCATCCCAGGGCCGCCTCTTACCATCTGGGTGATGTTGAGCAAGTAGCCTCATCCCTGAAATGGGTTCAGTGATCCCTGCCTCTCGGGGTTGTTGTGGAGACTCAGTCAGTGCTAACAGACTTACAATGCTTGGAACTTTCAGCATCGAAAAGATCTAGAAATAAAAATGGGCCATCTTTAGAGCAAAGTATAGCCACTTCAGAAAACAGTCTGGCAGTTTCTCGAAATGTTCAACGTGGAGTTACCACATGATCTGGCCATCCTACTCCTAGGTCCACGTCCAAGAAAAGTGAAAACATAGGTCCACACAGAACTTGTCTGGGAATGTTCACGGCAGCACTCTTCGTAGTAGACAAAAAGGCGAAGACAATCCAAATGTCCATCCACCTACCAACGGGTAGACAAAACATAACATATCCACACTGTGGAATATTATTAAACCAGGAAAAGGACCGAGAACATTAAAACACTGATGAACTTGGAAAACATGGCACTAAGTAAAATAAAAGCCGGTTGTAAAAAACCACATGTTGTGTGATTCCGTTTATGCAAACTGTCCAGGGGAGGCAAATCCAAAGACAGACAGTGATTGCTCAGGATTGGGGGGGGGGGGGTTGGGAGACTGGGGTGGGGTAGTGGCTCAGGGGTATGGGGCTTTTTTTGGGGTGATGAAAATGTTCTAAAACTGTGCACAACTCTGAGCAACCACCAAATTGTATACTTTAAATGAATAAATTGTCTGCTATGGAGTATATATCTCATTAAAGCTCTTGTTTTTCAAAAAGCAAAGCCATACCGAATCAATATGCATCATTTTCAAATAGGACATTCTAGATAAAACCTTCATTGCATAACCAACTTTTCTAATTATATCCTAGTTAAAAGGAGGACACGTTCCTTTTGAACCTGTGCAAATAACTACACAAGCACACGAACTAAGGAGACTCGGTCGAAGTTTCTGAATTGAGGCATTAAAAATCAAGCCAAATAATATTCACTTCCCAAATTTGTCCTTCGTTAGCGCCTTCATGTTCTAGAATCAAGTGACTTAAGGATGGGCATCAAAGGCTCTTCCCAGAAGAACTAGTTTAATAATACCAAGAGGTTATTAACATGCAGTGCATTCTCTGTTCTCTTCAAATGTGTGTGTAAATAAACATTTTAAAAAACTCGCAGTTTCCATTTTCCATACAGAAAACGTTCATAGTTCTAACCCTAAGATCAGCAGCTCTTGGGGTCTTCCATAAAGCTTGAGGTAAAGGTATATGGAGACCAAAAAAAAAAAAAAATCTGAGAAATGTTGCTTCAGGACAAAACTACTGTTTTCCTTGAAAAATAGAAGTGTGTACACAACTGTATTTCTCCATCACTGGTGCCAAAGTAACTTCTCTTTCATAGAACGAGCTGGGGGACAGGTGCTTGAGAATTGCTTCCACACACCAGCATCTTAGCAAATGGGGAGAACTCATGAACCCACAGAACAGTGTTCTCTTCTAGCCACATCTCTCCCTTAAAGAATCTCTGAAAGTAGCAAAAATTTACATGTTCATTAATATGGCCTGATGTATTTAAAGCTATGAAGCAAAGGTCTATAAATTTAAAATTATGCTTAGTAATCAATGTTTTGGTCTTTACTTGGTTTAGAAATGATCCAGGCATCCAATGGTTATCCACTGATTAATGCTGTGTGGGTCCGAAGGTTTAAATTGCTCAAAGATCTTGGACATTATCTTCAAGCTGACACACACACTACAAAACATAATTACAGTTGAAACAGAGCTTTTCAGAATGACTCAATTTATGGAACACAAATTTAAATTTTTTGTTGCCTTAAACATTAACCAGGAAGAGTGTGAGCTCCTTTAATCAGCAAAAGTGACTAAGTCTAGGAAAAAAACATACCTGGTGGAATCAAATGTGGCTGATATTATATATAACATCAATAAATTCGGGGCGCCTGGGTGGCTCAGTCGGCTAAGCATCCAACTCTTGATCTCAGCTCAGGTCTTGATCTCAGGGTCATGAGTTCAAGCTCTGTCCAGTACAGAGCCTCCTTAAATAAATAAATGTGTAAATAAGTAAATTAGAGAAGACATGCCATTTTTAGCTAATCAAAATTATTAAACTGGTCTCATTTGCCGAAGAGTTACCTTATGATATGGATTCCTCAAATGCATCAAGAGTGAGTTCGAGTAATACAGTTAAAGTATTAGAAGATTAATGTTCTTGTTTTCTGACAATTCTGACAATTTTCTGACAATAATCTCTATGAGTGTCTGTCTCCGTAAGCCAACCAGATCCTCACTCCTTTAATTTAAGACTTTGCAATTTAATTTCTTAATGCCCTCTAGGGAGAGGAAAACATCAAATAAACACACAATGAATGGTAGAGCTATTTCTGAATTACAGTCACACGGACACGGATGTCCCTAGAGGACCTATAGATTCAACTCTACCATTTTAACCACCATTGATAAAAACTCACAGGTCCAAATATCAAAGATATTTTTGTTTTCTTTCCTGGTAGGCACACGATTCTTAGTTGGTATGACCTGAAATATGAAATAGACAAATGGACAAACAAAAACTTATAGGGACCTCTTACTTTCAACAGCCAGCAATGGCCTTTCTAGGCAAAAGGCTGCCCTCAAATTTCGGGGTTCATTTTGCTCATGCTTGTAAAGCCAGAGTGTCTGGGAACACATCTCCCCTTGGAGCATCCCCTCCTCAATGAGTGAGGGGTATGAGCGTGTAAATACTCCAGTTCCTTTGGTTCTGATCAGGACTTTTCTGTGTAAACCCTATACTGTCCCAGAGCTCTGGGTGGGACCTGTCAAGGTTGCCCTTGGTGAGACTTGGCTTAATGTCATGTCCTACCTTAGACTCTTTTCCTGACCCAAGATCTTTCTGTCCCTGCCAGGTTTCCCTGACTCACTTCCCAATAAACCTCCCTTTTATACAAATTGTCTTCTCTGAAGCTGCATCTGGAGAGCCCACCCTTAGGGTCTTCATAATATCTGCTTCATGTTTAATAGCTGAACCCACATTATTTTATATGGACAAGAAAAAAGCTTCATTTCTAAACCGTCCTTGTGGGTAGAGGTGGCACCATGCTATAAAAGTTCTGGATGTGAAAATTCTAAAAAGTGGGAATAAGAGAAAGGCATGTTTTTTTCCTTCTTTGTCCTTCTGTCGGGCTGGAACAGAGGCACGAAGGCTGGCACCCCAGCAGCCATCTTTGATACCAATCTTGAATATGGAGACCCAAAAATTGAGGATGACAGAGCCCAGGGCCTGGAGATACCCAAGTGCCACCATATCAGCCCCCAGCTGTCTCTCTCTGGATGTTTCCAATCTAATTCCAGCCACAGTGAGAGAGGGTTTTACGTTACATGCAACACGACTTCATCCTAACTGATGTAAGGCTCAAATCCAGGTCCCTCTGATGCAAAAAAGTTAGCATCTCCAACTCAGAAGCAATGCTGAACTCAGGAACATTTTTGCATATATCCTTCTAATTTAGTCTGCCTCAGAACTTTAGAAACCAAAAGCCAAAATGCTAAACTGTGACTAAAAAGAAGAGCCGTGTTGCTGGGGTATTTTCAGCTTGTGTTCAGATGTTCCGTTATGCACTGAGGTCCTTTATGAACATCCTCACCAAGTCGCCTGCTATTTCTAATGTTTCTCAAGCTGTCGCTGGGCACCCCCTCCTAACTCAGCACCATTGTTACGGGTTACAGAGTGAGAATAAGATGCTTCAGTGCCCCGACCTTGGTGGAGCTTCGAATGCTGCTGCGATCACACATTTGAGAGGGAACTTACAGCACGGGGAATCCTTATCGGTGACCCCGGGGCCATCGTGCACTTGCAGAGAACATAAGTGTGATGTTTCAAAACTTTGCTTCACGCCTTATGGCTGACTGATAAATAAATAACTTTTCAAGCTACTTCTTTTGGTTAACAGAAAGGTCATGAGCTGCCAAGCGGGCTTGCTTGTGTGTTTGCTTCATTAGGGATCAGAATGCCGGTGTCCTCTTAATAGCCCAGTAAAGACACGTGTCCTGTTTTGTAGGGCATAAGTTTTGAGTCAGGTGGTGGAGGGGAGTGAGAAACTGAATGTACAAATGGACGACAGCCAGAGCAGATATAAAAGTAGAATTCTGACCCACAATCTGCAGAATCCAGCCCAGGAAACCAGCCTGCTGTCTGCAAGCCAGACTTGTAGGAAGTTAGCCTTCTAGCTCTTGTAGTAATTCAGGGAGTCAAACGTGAGCCCCGGAGCAATCACTCCCCAAATGGCCAGGACGTGATCAGTAACTGACACCTTCTCGAATTTCTGTCCCTGCTTCCAAGTCAGGACCTACCAGAAACAGTCCAGTATGCTCCCCTAGCCAACCACGTAGGGCACCCTACTTCTTGGTGGCCTGCCTCCAGCTTACCCCAGGCCTACAGCCTCCAAGCAGGGCTCACCAGAAACCGTCCCTTTTCCTTTTTTTTTTTTTTTTTTTTTTTTACTGGAGTTCAATTTGCCAACATATAGCATAATACCCAGTGCTCATCTCATCAAGTACCCCCCTCAGTGCCCGTTACCCAGTCACCCCAACCCTTCACCCACCTTCCCTTCCACTACCCCCTTGTTCATTTCCCAGAGTTAGGAGTCTCTCATGTTCTGTCTCCCTTTCTGATATTTCCCACTCATTTTCTCTCCTTTCCCCTTTATTCCCTTTCACTAATTTTTATATTCCCCAGATGAATGAGACCATATAATGTTTGTCCTTTTCCGATTGACTTATTTCACTCAGCATAATACCCTCCAGTTCCATCCATGTTGAAGCAAATGGTGGGTATTTGTCGTTTCTAATGGCTGAGGAATATTCCATTGTATACATAGACCACATCTTCTTTATCCATTCATCTTTCGATGGACACCGAGGCTCCTTCCACAGTTTGGCTATTGTGGACATTGCTGCCATAAACATCGGGGTGCAGGTGTCCCGGCGTTTCACTGCATCTGTATCTTTGGGGTAAATCCCCAGCAGTGCAATTGCTGAATCGTAGGGCAGCTCTATTTTAACTCTTTGAGGAATCTCCACACAGTTTTCCAGAGTGGCTGCACCAGTTCACATTCCCATCAACAGTGCAAGAGGGTTCCCCTCTCTCCGCATCCTCTCCAACATTTGTGGTTTCCTGTCTTGTTAATTTTCCCCATTCTCACTGGTGTGAGGTGGTATCTCATTATGGTTTTGATTTGTATTTCCCTGATGGCCAGTGATGCGGAGCATTTTCTCATGTGCTTGTTGACCATGTCTAGGTCTTCCTCTGTGAGATTTCTTTTCATGTCTTTTGCCCATTTCATGATTGGATTGTTTCTTTGATGTTGAGTTTAAGAAGTTCTTTATAGATCTTGGATACTAGCCCTTTATCTGATATGTCATTTGCAAATATCTTCTCCCATTCTGTAGGTTGTCTTTTAGTTTTGTTGACTGTTTCTTTTGCTGTGCAAAAGCTTCTTATCTTGATGAAGTCTCAATAATTCATTTTTGCTTTTGTTTCTCTTGCCTTCGTGGATGTATCTTGCAAAAAGTTACCGTGGCCAAGTTCAAAAAGGGTGTTGCCTGTGTTCTTCTCTAGGATTTTGATGGAATCTTGTCTCACATTTAGATCTTTCATCTATTTTGAGTTTATCTTTGTAAATGGTGTAAGAGAATGGTCCAGTTTCATTCTTCTGCATGTGGATGTCCAATCTTCCCAGCACCATTTATTGAAGAGACTGTCTTTTTTCCAGTGGATAGTCTTTCCTGCTTTGTCGAATATTAGTTGACCATAAAGTTGAGGGCCAGATGGCTTCCCAGGGGAATTTTATCAAATGTTTAAAGAAGAAACCATACCTAATCTACTAAAGCTGTTCTGAAAGATAGAGATGGAATACTTCCAAACTCGTTCTATGAGGCCAGCATCACCTTAATTCCAAAACCAGACAAAAGCCCCACCAAAAAGAAGAATTATAGACCAATATCCCTGATGAACGTGGATGCAAAAATTCTCAACAAGATACTAGCCAATAGGATCCAACAATACATTAAGAAGATTATTCACAATGGCCAAGTGGGATTTATCCCCGGGATGCAAGGCTGGTTCAACACTCATAAAGCAATCAATGCGATTGATCATATCAGCAAGAGAAAAAACAAGAACCATATGATCCTCTCATTAGATGCAGAGAAAGCATTTGACAAAATACAGCATCCATTCCTGATTAAAACTCTTGAGAGTGTAGGGATAGAGGGAAGATTCTTCAGCATCTTAAAAGCCATCTATGAAAAGCCCACAGCAAATATCATTCTCAATAGGGAAACACTGGGAGCCTTTCCCCTAAGATCAGGAACAAGACAGGGATGTCCACTCTCACCACTGCTATTCAACATAGTACTAGAAGTCCTAGCCTCAGCAATCAGGGAACAAAAAAATAAATAAAAGTCATTCAAATTGGCAAAGAAGTCAAACTCTCCCTCTTCGCAGATGGCATGATACTGTACATAGAAAACACAAAGGACTCCACCCCAAGATTGCTAGAACTCATACAGCAATTCGGCAGTGTGGCAGGATACAAAATCAATGCCCAGAAATCAGTGGCATTTCTATACACTAACAATGAGACTGAATAAAGAGAAATTAAGGAGTCAATCCCATTGACAATTGCACCCAAAAGCATAAGATACCTAGGAATAAACCTAACCAAAGAGGTAAAGGTTCTATACCCTAAAAACCACAGAACACTTCTGAAAGAAATTGAGGAAGACACAAAAAGATGGAAGACACAAAAGGATATTCCATGCCCATGGATTGGCAGAATTAATATTGTGAAAATGTCAACGCTACCCAGGGCAATTTACACATTTAATGCAATCCCTATCAAAATACCATGGACTTCCGTCCCTTTTCCTGCTGTGAAGCTTTCCTGCACTTCGAGTCTCTGCCAAAATGCAAGAGGTGGTAGCTGGCCCCCTCCTACAGCAAGCTCTGAGTAAGTAGCCCTTGCTCGGGTGGTCTTCACTGATCCTGCAGGAGTGAGTTCAGACTTTGGAAGGAGAGGAGTGGATCTGACTTCAGACTCTGTCACTCACTGCTTGTGTGACTCCTGGAAAGTCCCTTGACCTTGCCCAGGCCCAGTGTCCTAACCTGTGAAATGAGCCAGCAAAGGTGACCACACAGTGTCTCTTTAATGATCTGTAAGGAGGCAGCGAAGCAGATTACCCTGCCTGGTGCTGACACAGAACAGGCACGTAGGAAATGAGGAATCATGCATTACTAAAGTCACCTCCTAAAAAATCAATTCTATTACTTCCAGACTTTCTTTTCTTTTTCTTTTCTTTTCTTTTCTTTTCTTTTCTTTTCTTTTCTTTTCTTTTCTTTTCTTTCTTTTCTTTCTTTCTTTCTTTCTTTCTTTCTTTCCTTTTTTCTTTCTTTCTTTCCCTTTCTTTCTCTTTCTTTCTTTCCTTTTTTCTTTCTTTCTTCTTTCTTTCTTTCTTTCTTTCTTTCTTTCTTTCTTTCTTTCTTTCTTTCTTTCTTTCTTTCTTTCTTTCTTTCCTTTCTTTCTTTCTTTCTTTCTTTCTTTCTTTCTTTCTTTCTTTCTTTCTTTCTTCTTTCTTTCTTCTTTCTTTTTCTTTCCTTTCTTTTCCTTTTCTCTTTCTTTCAGAAACATTGGATAAATTTTTTTTTCTCCATTTACAGGGCAGCTTGCAGTTTACAGAGGATTAGCACATTATTTTTTTGCCCCTCTTTCCCAGCACCCCCCTGGGTTATTTTTTTCCTTTTTTTCTTTTTTAAGATTTTGCTTATTTATTCACAAGAGACACAGAGAGAAAGGCAGAGACATAGGCAGAGGGAGAAGCCGGCTCCCTGTGAGGAGCCTAATGCAGGACTCGATCCCAGGACCCCGGGATCACGCCCTGAGCTGAAGGCAGATGCTCAACCAGGTGCCCCACCGCCTCTGGATTCTAATCAGCTCCATGATGTAGCTGGAGAAGTGAGGCTGGAGCAGGTGCTGGTTGACCAGTTGTCTCACTAGCAAGGGCTATGCAGGCAGAGTTAGGCAAAGGCTCTTGTTCACGCCGTCCCTGTTGGCACAAAGAGGCAAACGAAACATGTTTGCTTAGCTCCTGGGAGTACTCATTTAGGATATCCAGGCTTCCAATATGGAATGTAGACCCTGATTCAGTATAGGCCTTCCTTCCATGATGCTGCCAACTACTGGGCAGCCCTCAATTGGTTATGAGGACCACTCTTATTCACACTGCTCTGTTATGCTGACTCTCTGTTACCAATGCAACAGGGACCATTTGAGATCGAAAGAGGATGTTGGTGCTCTTGAGGATCTTAAGGCCAGAGGTGCAGAGATGTCTGGGTCCTTCTGGTGTCAATCACCTCTTCCCCATCCCTAGGGGCTCCATTCAAGGAAATGCACTAGTGCCACAGGTGTCAAGGCCACTTTATTAAGATCTGAGCCAACAACGGCTCTTTTGGTCACAAACCCAGCCCCGTCCCATCCCCAATGGTAGTGTTGGACCAGTGATTCCAGCAGGGCTCACTGCCTGTGCAATGAGCAGGGAATCCAAGTGGGGGCCTGCCTAGGTCTGCATAGGGCCTCAGGGGAGAAAGATTATAGAGGTTTGTGCCTTTAAGTGCATAACCCACACACCCATGATTATCGTGGGTTCTGGTCAAGCGACAACCAGCTCAGCTCTCAGGAGTGACCAAGAAACAGGGAAAGGGAAAGTTTGGGGCAGACTTTGAGCTGGGAGAGACCAAAGTATCTGCTGTACCTCTGGGATACAGTATAGCTAAGATGGAAAGGCATTCTCCACAGAAGTGGGACCCAACCATTTTAACCACCATGGCTTATCTTACCTTCTATGAAGAAACTCCTTTGTCCTGCTCATAACAATATATTGTGGATTCCCTTGAAATGAAGGTTTGTCATAAGATGAGCTTTGTCATCAAAAGCCTTTATTGAGTGCCTGCCTTGGGTTCATCTTGAGAGGCCCTAGGGACTTAGGATGGGAAAGACTCCAACCTTGCTGTTGGAACCTGGGCAAAAATAGGGCTGCCGATATATTTTGGTGTCCATCCTAGAGACCGGCCAGTTCTCTCTGGTGACCTGGGGCGGTGTTGGGCAGGGAAGGGGACCTGCAGCAGCATTTGGAATGTAAACCAGAGATGCCCTGGCAGACCAGGAGAGGAAGAGCAAGCCTCTCGGGAGAGGGGACAATCTGTACAGTGACACAAAGACACACATGTGACATTATATTTGAGGCACTGTGAGAAGACCTCGCATTACAGAGGGAGAGCCATCAGGGAACGGAAGGCGGACAATGGCCAAGAGGAGAGCAGAGGCAGGCTCAGGTGCTGGATTAAGCTTTAAGCAGGGCACTGTGGGTGCTCGTGGAGGACTCAGCAAAGGGCACACACCCAATTCCAAGAAATACAAGAGAGCAGGAATGTGGCTTCTCGCTGAGAAGTAACAGGGCCATTTCGGTGAGTGGTTACTTCAGTCTAAAAATACTCACTTTTAAAACCTTTCTTTTAATAAATGGAATGGAAAAATTGTTCAGTTCTTTAGAAAGAAGGAAAAATAGGCATTTTTTTAAAATCAGAGTACTGCAAGGTTTCTTTTTTCTTCTTTAAAGATTTTATTTATTCATGAGAGACACACAGAGAGAGGCAAAGACACAGGCAGAGGGAGAAGCAGAGAAACAGGCTCTTCCCCATGGGGAGCCCAATGCAAGACTTGATCCCAGGACCCCAGGATCATGACCTGAGCCAAGCTCAACCCCTGAGCCACCCAAGTGCCCTGAAACTGCAGGATTTAATTGCAAACCTTAGTCTGGCAAATCTGGTACCTTAACAACTATTTCTCACCCATTAGCCTGCCCCGTACTGTCTTCCAGGGGAGCAATGAAACTGGGGAAGATGGTGCGATTATTTCCATTTTATAGATGGGGAGGTGCAGCCTGGGAATGGTCAGGAATTAGCCTAAGTTCCTTTCAGTTTATCAAAAAGCAGAGATTTTGAGAGAGCAGCTTTTTGTAAAAAGATGGATAGTTGGAAGATTTGCAAGATGGGAATTTGGGGCAAAAAAATATCCACAGTGGGATATTTTGTCTAACTCTATGCCTTGGTTTGGGTTTCTGTCAATGCAGAGTCTGGGATGAACACTTGGATGTAGGTAGTTTATTTAGGGGATGACCCCAGGAAGCAGGAGTGAAGGAGGTGGGTAAAAGGATCTGGGAAGAAGTCAAGATGAGGCCACTGCTGTAGGCAATGGGGGGCATGCCCCCCCCCCCCGGGGACTTTGAGAAGAATGTGAATGCCTCCTGCTGGTGTCTGCCTCAGGGACAGATAGCTGGAGCTGGTGTGAAGCCTGATGGGCTCCTGGGTGTCAGAGGAGGGTCTGGGTGTGAGAAGTGATCAGCGCAGAGCCTGGAAGGGGACGCTTCCAGCAGGAGGACAGTGTGAAGCTCAGTGACAGGTGTACCTGGGGGCATGGGAGTTAGCTGCCAGATGTGTCTGCAACCCCAGAAAGGCACGGGGGACAGGTGGGTCCAGGAAACTGACCATGCAGATGACGATTGAACAGAAGATGCTCTGAATGCACGCCTCAGTGCCCTGGATGGGGAAGACACAGGTAATCTCTGTCCCTTCATCTCCCTGACACACTGCTGGTTATAAGGAATCTGAAACCACCCACCAGTAACTGGAGGGCAGGAAGTGAAGAGGAACTGTGGCTGAACACGTCTATTTGTTGCCTCATTCACACAACAAATGTTCACTAAAACCTACTGTTTACCAGGAAGTGTGCTGGGGCTCAGGAGTATGGCAGGGAAGGAAAGAGGAAATGTCTCTGCCCCCACGGTATCCTGGTTTTCAACTCCCGTGGGCTCCCTGTGGATGCATGGAAGACGGGACATGAGCTCCCAGGGGGAGGGAATCAGGTGAGGCTGCTCCTTGTCAAATGGAGTGACGATCTAGGTATATGGCCAGTAGAAGTCATCCAGGGAAAAGGTGTGGGAAAAGGTCTACAGGATGTGAATTTTTGGAGGGAGATAAGAGGCTGGGAGTAAATCTCAAGCCTTCCTGATGGGGCCAAGGGGTGAGGAGATTTAGGAGAAGGGGGTCCTTTCACTGCAGGGGAATAAATATCCCCTCCAGCCCTATGAGATTCAGCTACAGTTGACGGGATCAGGTGTTCAAGTCTTCACACACATGGCTGAGTGACACTGAAGACTGCGATAGAGCCAAGGATGAGTGGTCCTTCTCCAGTTCTTTTGTTCTATATTTTAGGAAGAGAGTTTTGATGGCAGATGGAAGGATGGTGTTGGTGGGAGCAAAGGGGGGCAAGGGAAAGACTGAGGGAATGAGGAGCCAATTGGAAGTCACTCCATCAGACCCCATGGGAGATGACAAAGGTCTGGAGCAGGGCAGAAAGTGCCATCACATTTCCGGCATTCTAGGGCTTGCTCAGAGGGATTCTGTGCTTCAGATCCTAGTGGAGATGTCAAGTATGGACTCAAACATGCCTAACTCGCCCTATCAGCACCTAAAAATATTGAAGCTAGGCATGGCCTCTGGTGCTTCCAAGCCAATCTCTCTTTCCCCCATCAGAGAGGACCGAAGCCAAGGCTGCCATGGATCATTCCCATCCATCCCACTCATATCCAGGCCATGGATCTTTGACTTTGAGCTGATGAAATCCATTGGCTTTAGGTAAAAAAATAAAAAAATAAAAAATAAAAATAAAAACCCCACAGGAGGCTGTTACCACATTTTAAAAGCTGTCTTCCGGCAAGTTTCTCTTCCACTCTTGAAAATCTTTAGCAAAACCCACTCTACCTCCCCTTTGTACTAGTGGGAAGAAAACGCAAATCATCATTTTCTCAGAAGAGGAGCATATGCTATCATTTTATTAATTGGCTATACTTTCTGGAGATGAAAGCATGATATTTTTCAATACATTGGGAACTGATTTAAAAGTGTGCCAATTTTTCCAACTGATGCCTATCAGTATGATGGACCTGTCCCGAGTGCTGAAGCCCCCGAGAGGGTCTAATGAGTTTTGTAGTCCTTGCCTGTTCAAGTATCTCTACATCCCGTGTGTCATGTAACGTTTCCCACACAAAAGGACTAATATCCTTCTGAAAGAGAAGTGTGCCTTCTGTGGGAAGGAAAATGCTGTTGACAGTAGCTATGTCCTAAAAGAAATGATGTGTTCTCCTGGGGATACGTCAAGCTACTGAAAAATTAGCGGTATCAGCTCACACATTTAAGTTACCAACTACCAATCATCCCACTCAGCATAAATGCCAGAGGCTGATTTACATTCTTGTTCCTGACATGCGTTCTGGATTTAACATTTAATCGGGCAATTGTAAAATAATGGTAGGCTAGAGGAATGTGAGGCTCATTTGGGGGTACCTTTCTGTTGGCACGCTTGCCAATTCCCAGCCTCCCCACCAGGAGGGGTGGACCCCTCCCAAAGCCCAAAACTCCTGGAGGACTAGGTGTTAGTGGGACTGGTTTCTGCAAATCCCCATCACCTCCCCAAAAGGCGAGACACCTGTTTGCCCAGCAGGTTCCCCGGGCCCAGGCGGTGGTTTGTGAAAGGAGGTGCAAAGTTGCTTTCATTCAAGATGAGACTCAGGACAGGGGTGGCGGTCAAGTATGCCAGGCCAGGAACAGGTGGATCTGCAGTGGGCGTGCCCAGCCTGGAGTTACCGAGCACCACATACAAAGGCAGCTCAGCATTACCGGATCTGCTGACTTCTGAAGAAAAGCAGGAAATCAGGATTTTTGTGGAATGTGTCGGTTGGTCACTAATTCAAATAAAAATAATGTCTAGAGCCAGATTCGGTTTGTGGGCACCAGTTTGTGACTTCTAGATGGAAACAGCTCTCTTAATATTTCCTTTTCTTTTTTCTCCTCCCTGCCCCACACCTGGAGAACTAGCACATATGAACTAAGCCTCTAAAATCGTATTATAACTCTAGGAAACAAAGGCCATCTTTATTTGAACTTTTAGGGTCTGATTTCATCCTTACAAAGCATTTAACTCAATTACGATGTAAGCCAGTCCCCAAAACATCATTATTGGAGATACGAGCATTAAGAGGACATGAGGTTACTAAGATTATCTGGGGGTTTCTTTAATTAACCTGTAGCAGAACAAGTCACCTTTGTCTCCAAGCAATTCAAATAAAGGATCTTCTGCATTCAAACCTGTTTGTAACCCCCACTATCTGCTGATTTTTAATAGGAAAAGCTATAGTCTGCATTTCTTGGGATTTTTTTGGCCTTTTCTGACCTAGAAGAGCTCAGTAAGATGCTACATGTTGCTTGTCTCTGATCCCTCCTGGAGGGGAGTGGGGGAACAGGCAGGAAAGGGGTCCGCTGGGGCCAGGAAAGGAAGTAGGAGAGAGGCCTCTCCCAGAACTGTGGTTCCTGGCACCAAATATGATTCTGAGGGAAAGGGACGGGGGTGGGGATGGCTACCCAAAATAGGCTGGCAATGGAGAAAGATCTGGGATATTGGGAGTGGAGGCGGAAAACAAGTGGAGGAGGGAGGTAGTGCTGGTTGTGGGGTGGAGAAGAGGAGAGAACTAACCTCTGGAAGTGGTCTGAGTGTAAGCAGGTAGAATGAGGAAAAAGACTGAATTGTTCCCTGACTTTGCTTGTCACAAGTAGTTCTTGAAATGAGTACAGAGGATCATCTTAATTATAGAAGTTAGGGCTCTTTCAGATGCAAGCATAGAAAAGCAACTGAAATGGGCTTCAGATACAAGGGAATCCATTAACTAATGCAAATGCAACTTCAGAAGTTTTGTGGACATCAGGCATGGCTGTGTCTGGGCACAGACGATACCATGGGGCCCCTCTCTCCAACTCTTGTGTCTGGTTTTCTCTGAAGTTGCTTCATGGTGAGAAGGTTCTCAACATGAATTGTTAGAGATAAATCTTAGTAGTGCCAGACTTCCATTCTACCAGCTTAACAACACCAGAAAAGGGGAACATTTCTTCCCTAATAATTCAGGGAAGTCTTCGGATTGACCAGGATTCTCCAAACTTGGGTTGTATCTAGGAAAAATGCAGTTTTCTTTTACCCTCACTCTAAATACTTCCGAAACCAGATGTGTGGGGTTTTTCCACACCAACTAGTTCTCCAACACCAGCTAGGTGTCCTACAATCCAATTCAGTTCTAACACCATCTACCTGGAGTTAGTGTTAGAGCCAACAAATTAAAGGCCCAAACCCACAAGGCCCCCTCACTTCAGATGCCAATTCCAAGTCAACTGAACTTCTGACTAATTGGCTATAAATTGAGGTTCCCATGACTTCCTTCTTGCCTTTGCTAGGATGGCTGACAAAACACAGAGAAACACTTACTTACATTTACTGGCTTACGACATAATAAAGGATATGATGATGATGCAGATAAACAGCCAGATGGAGAAATACATAGCGAGAGGTCCAGGAGGGTCCCGAGTGCAGGAAGTTCTGTCTCCATGGAGTGGGGATGCAGTACCTTCCCAGTACATGAACATGTTTACTCACCTGGAAACCCCCCAAAACCTGAGCTCTTGGGGTTTTTGTGAAGGCTTCATTAAGAAGACATGACCAATTATTAACTCAATTTCTAGGCCCTCTCCCCTTTCCAAAGAATGGCAAGTGGGGCTGGAAATTCCAAGCTTCTAATCATGGCTTGGCCTTTTTGTGTAAAGCCATATCCAGGAGTCCATCCAGAGTCGCCTCATCAGAACAAAAGATAATTCTATCAGCAAGCAAACTCAAAGGGATTTAGGAGCCCTGTGTCAGAATCTGGGATTAAAAATGAAATATTAGTAGGAACTGGGGGCAGAGACCAAAAGAGGGTTTTTAAACAATTTTTCATTGAAGCTTAATTAACAACCAGCATTACATTACATTACAGCATACATTAGTTTCAGGTGTACAACATAATAATGCAACACTTCCGTACATTCCTCAGCCTTCACACAGTGTGGTCACCATCTGTCACTGAACAATGTTCTTATTATTATTGACTATATTCCTTATCATACTTCTCATCTTTGTGACTTTTTTTTATAACTGGAATTTGTACCTTTGTTTCCCCCATCCTTCCCCCACCTCCCCTCTGGCAACCACCAATTTGTTCTTGTCTTTAAGAGTCTGTGTTTTTTGTTTGTTTCTTCGTTCATTGGTTTGGGTTTTTTAGATTCCACATTATAAGTGAAATCATATGGAGTCTTTCTCTGTCTGACTTATTTCACTTAGCGTAATACCCTCTAGGTCCATCCATGGCATTTGTTTTTTATTGTTTCCCAAGTTGCATGCCCATCTCTGACCCAGTTTCTTTGGCACAGGGGATGCCGTACTCCCAGGCCAGGCCTGGGTCATGTGTCCATCTCCCAGGCTGGGAAAGGGAATCATGCCTATCCTACCTAAAAAGCATGGTGGAAGAATGGGGGAGAAAGTGGTTCTACAAGAGAAAACCGAGGTGTTCTTTCCAGAAAAGGGGGATTGCCCTTCTGCAAAAACAACACATTGGTGTCCACTCCATTGCAGGCACTTGACTGGGAGCGGGAACACCGTGATCTGGTCCTGGCTGCGCATTCCTATAAGTGATCTTACAGAACCAGGCCTCTCTGTTCCCTTCAAGCACTAAATTGTCTCTGAGTTTGATTAATAAGATTCTACAAGCCTCTCAGGGAAATGTGTCTCCCTTCCTGCTGGGTGTACCCCATGCCTGTTCCCCATGTGTGTGGGAGGAGTATGTGTATTAGGCCCCAAGTTAACTATGCTCTCTAAAGTAGAATAGCCCCCATGTGGGGTCTACAGGAACAGAACCTATGGGCAGATAGCAGTCCCCTCTTTGCTCTCTGCTTACTCTGCTGTGACCTGGGAAGGCCCTTTCCCCTTGACATTTAATGGCCTAAAGGATTCGCCATATTGTGGGAAAGGCAGCATAGACCTAGGTCTCCTGGATGTGAATGGAGCGAGCACAGATGACACATTTCTTGGGTTCTGGTCATGCTTGCAGCCTCAATTCACAGATGTATTTATTTGGTTGCATTTTCCAAATCCTACCAATCTGTTCATGAGCCTTTGCATCACTGACTGAATTGTCCTTCCTGAGTCTGCGTCTGAGGAAGTGAGAAGAAACCCTTGAACCTGTAATAGTACATTTCTGCAATCAGAACTCAGGCTGTGGGACTTCTTTTTTAACTAAGAATTTCTGTCCAAAACTCTACTTTGCAATGTCAAGATGACTCTAACTCATGGGTGAGGCATAGAAGGGCCAGAAGAAGGACTTTATTTGAAGGTCTAGTAAGGGATAAAAGTATAGTCAGGAGTGGAAATGTAGGTCATCCTGTCCTCCTCTGTCCACCTAATGATTTCTCATTCCTGACCCTGAACCTAACCTAGGGTAGAGTCAGGCTTAGGGATTGGAGGCACAGCTCTGCACAACCCCCTGTGGAAATGTCTTGATAGTATTAAGGAATACCTGGAGTCAGATAATCTAGGGCAGGGATATCAGGTGTTGCCTCTGCTTTGGAACCAGCTGATCCCCAGGAGAACCTGGAGCTCAGGCAATTTTTGGTTATTGAGGACAGTCTGTGCACCATGTTTGTTTTCAACAAAAAGCCATGGTCCAGGAAGACCGGAGAGAGTGTGCCTGCAGTGACAGTATGCTGGGCCAGAGTTCCCAGGGGGCAAATGGGCCTAACTCAAGGTCCCCATGTAGGAGTCTGACTGCTGCTGAGCACCCAGAGGACATCCACCTCTGGGTGGATGCCATGCCCTTGACTGGCTTGAAATGGCTGCAGGAGAGAGCAGGCCCATACTACCTCTGCACTGTAGGCAGCACAACTAGAGAGACTCTGGAAGCTTGTGCCATGCCCCCCGTGCTCCTGCAAAAGTCCCTTGGTGCCCACTCAGCCTCCCCACACTTGCTCCCTCCACTCCAACCTTCCCACCTACTGCCACTCCTGCTACAGTATTAATCAGGACTGTGTCTACACAACCCCCAGGGAGCATTTAGTGTACACTAGTGTCTTGTAGCCCACTTACGACACAACCTCCTGAGGTACAGTGGAACAGTTGCACTTGAATCTGGATTCACCGCTTAGTAAATCTGAGCCCCTAACCTCTGCAGGCTGAACTGTTTCATCTTTTAAATGGGGATTGACCATAATGCCAACATTATCGGGTTATTAAAAATTGAATATAGTAATGTTTATTAAGTGCTTGACACATGCAGAATCGTTCTTAATGACTATGAGTTTTTCTCTGAGAAACATTTACCTATGTAATCCCATCAACACTCATACTAATTAAAATGCCTGTGTCTATAAAGCAGCAGTGTGCATATATAATGGCCCCTCATCCCCTTCATGTTTAAGCACAACACCTCCTGATGTTTCCAGACTGAGGGAACTGCTCATTTTTTTCCTCCCCTCTACCACCTCCTTCCAAGAGTGCTCTATCTGAACCCTCTTTGTCCTCTCAGAATGACCTTGGTGCTTATTTTAACCTTGGTTCTTATGTGAAGGAGCCATGTGGAGGAGGTTTTGGTGGGCATGGTACTGTCCAGAGTCCCAGCCAAGTCTTACCTGGCAGCTCTCATGGCCTTGACTTAGAGATCTGGTCTTCTTCATGGGCCAAAATGTGAGGGTGCTAAACATCTGTGAAGGAGGGGCTGCCTTTGGAGTCTTGGCTGGAAACCATTTTTCTAAAGCAAAGCGCACCCTGTCCTCCTAAGAGGTTGAAAGGGTTATCATTTCACAGGCTCCAGAGGATAGAATGTTGAGTCTGTTGATGGAGTTCTTGTTTCCTCCCCCTCCCCTAAACATATGTGTCTTCTTTTTCCTTCTCTTTTTGGATTTTGAAAATGTTTCAGAGAGTTTCACCCTCTCTGAGTTAGGATTGAGTAAGGTTGCTTTAAAGGTTTGAGTTAGGTTGCTTTAAAGGGTTGGTCCCATTACCTAAAGGGGAAATTAAGGCACAGTACATTCCAAGGAAATACCGGAGGGAAACCATTTAAGAGTATTCAGTTTGGAGGTGCACCTGGGTGGCTCAATAGGTTGTCTGACTTCAGCTCAGATCATGATCTCAGGGTCCTGGATGGAGCCCGATGTCAGGCTCCCCACTCAGCAGGGAGTCTGCTTGTCCCTCTCCCTCTGCCCTTCCCCCTATTCATGCTCTCTCTCCCTCTGCCCCTCAAATAAATAAATAAAATCTTTTTTAAAAAGTATGCAGTTCAGAATTCCCTACACTCAGGTTCTGGTCTGGATCCTCACATACTGAAGGAATAATGTTAGGCAAATCACTTAATCTTCGTGACAGTTGACAAACTCTCATAAAAGCTAATAAAAGTAGCTTCACCTTTTTATTGTCTTAAACTTGTCTTCTGAAGAGCAGTTTTTAATTTCCTGAAGTCTGGTTTATCCACTTGTTTAATGGATCATGCTTTTGATTCTGTATTAAAAAAAATATTTGCCTAACCTGAGCTCAGGAACATATTATCCTCTGCCGCCTTTTATAAGTCTTATGGTTTTAGGTTTTCCCTAGGTCTGTGATCCATTCCTGAGAGAAAAATCTTTGCAAATTTCCTATCTGACAAAGAATATGTATTCCAGATATATAAAAAACCCTTAAACCTCAACAAGCAAAGGACTGAAACAGCCCAATTAAAGAAATAGGCAAAAAAAATGAACAAGCTTTATTAAAGAAGATATTGGGAGGTCAAATCAGCACATGGAAATAAAATGAACATCATTAGTCATTAGAGAAATGCAAATTGAAACCATAATTAGAAATCATGACACACCTTTGAGGATGACTAAAATAAAAACCAGCCATACTAAGTGTCATTGAGGATGCGGAGGAACTAGAATACACGCTGCTCACAGGAATGTAAAATGGTACAATTACTTTGGAAATAGTGCAGTTGTTTCTTGAGAAGTTATGCTTAGACTTACTAATTAATCCAGCAATTCTGCTCATAGTTATTCACCCAAGAGAAATGAAAGCACATGTTCATACAAAGATGGACACATAAGTATTCATCGTAGCTTTGTAAAGCCCCAAACTGGAAACAATTTAAATGCCCTTCAACAAGTGAATGGAAACAAAAGACTGTGGTACATCCATTCCATGGAATAGTACTCAGAGGGATAAAAAGGAACAAACTATTGATGACACATGATGAACTGGGTGAAACTCAAGGTCATTATGTGAGTGAAAAAAAACCAAGCTCAAAAAATTACATACCTTATGATCTGGCTTATATACCAATCATGAAATGACAAGCAGAGACATGATAAACACTTGCATACGAGGGCTTCATTTTTGGAGCATTTGCTGTTGGAGCTCATTCACCACCCTGTGAAGCCCAAACCACATGAAGCAGCTGCATGGAGAATGACAGAGACCCTCCAAACAGAAGCCCCAGCCAAGCTCCCAGTCAACAGCCAGCATCGCCTGCCATCTTGAACATTCCAGCCCAGAAGAACCCCCGAAAGACTGCATCCTAACCATCATCACAGGTGGCAGAAGAACCAGTCCTTTGATCCCAAGCAAACCACCAAATTGTGAGGGATGCTTGTTGCCTTAAGCCACTAGGTTTTGGGGTGGTTTGTTGTATAGCAATAGATAACCCAAATAGGTTCCTACAGCCTACTAGCTTAGTGCCCCTGGTCTCCAACCTGTTTATGAGCATTTCCTGTGAATGTCCTGAAGTCACCCCTCATAGGATTGCATTGGGCCAGGGTCCATCCATGAACTAGTATGACCACAGTCAAGGAAGGTGTCAGTCAGCTAGACCTGGGTCATACATCCAGCCCTGGATCTGGAATGGAGTTGGCTCTCAAACAGGGCTGCCCAGACAGAGAAGGGGGAAGGCCCTTTCCCAAGGGAAGACCAAAGTATGGTTACCAGAAGAAGGCAGACCAAAGCAAGAGCCCACTACAACTAGACCACAGAGGACTTCTGGATGAGGGAGGAAATGAATGAATTTGGGGATCTGAGAGAGTTAACATAACTATAGGAAGATCAATCTTTGTGCAGATCGTGGGAGATAATTTTAGGTAAAGCATTTCACCCAGTGTCTGACACATAGTAAGTGCTCAACTCTTGATAGCTGTTGTGTGTTTTTTTTTTTTTAATATTTGTTATTACCACTAAACTGTAGCTGTAAAAGATTAAGATACTCCTTCCTCTGCAGACATTAGCTCATATTTGATCCTAGCACTGGTCATATTTACATAGAAGTACATTTGGTTTTATTTGAAGGACTGTCCCCAGACTACGAGGCCCCAGTATTCAGAGGCGGAGAAGTGTTGTGCTTGTCTATTTGAAAAGCTGTTGTCTTATTAAGTCTTAGCCCCGGGGACTGGGCTCCATGGTAGCTCCTCATTTAGGAGACAAATAACTCAGCCTGGCCTAGTCCTGTCTACTTTCAAGGTTTCCATGGAGACTGGGATGCAGACAGAGGTAGCTTCGGAAGCCCTGACACCTTCTCATGCAGCCAGGAGCCCAGGAGTCCTGGGGGCTCTTCGGTGAGATCAGAGATAGGTTGTGAGGGGTGTTTGTGTGCATGTGTGTGCATGTGTGCACAAGTGTGTGTATGTTAGGGACTTGGCTTTATGTATCTAAGTGTGCACAGGAGGTCCTCATAAGAGACAAAGTAGTACTCCTGGAAATCACAGCGAAGAACCACCACTTGTGCCCTGGATAATGTAAGAGAAACCTCCAGGCTGACTGACCACAAGGCCCCCTATTAATGGGGCCTCAATGCTGAAGGCTAGCTGGCTACTGGGCGCCCAGTGTTTGTTAACCTTTAAGATCAGAAGTTAGTCTGCATCCTTGTTCCAGCTGTCTGAATGTGACTGGCTTGGGTGCCTTTGCTTGGTTTCCTGCAGAGGCGAAGGTAGGTGACTTTGGTCTCTTAGAGGCTGGACTTCTTGCTGTTACAGGTAGCATGTGGTTTGGGAGAGGAGATGAAAAAGAGGAGGTATCTGTGTGTCTCTGACATATGAACCCCACGTAAGAATCTAATACTATTGTTTCACTGCAAAACTTTTACTGAGCACCTACTGATCGCCTGGCACTGTTCCACCTGCTGCTGAATAAGATGCAGCCCTTTTCCTTAAGAAGCTCACAGCAGGGCATCCTGGGGGGCTCAGCGGTTTAGTGCCTGCCTTCAGTCCAGGGCCTGATCCTGGAGACCCGGGATCGAGTCCCATGTCGGGCTCCCTGCATGGAGCCTGCTTCTCCCTCTGCCTGTGTCTCTGCCTCTCTCTCTCTCTCTCTCTCTCTCTCTCTCTGTGTGTGTGTCTCATGAATAAATAAATAAAATCTTTAAAAAAAAAAAAAGAGGCTCACAGTATACGTAGACAAGCAAACCAGGAATTGGAGCCCAAGGGCTGAAGACTGCTGGAGAGCCCAAGAATAGAGCCACTGTGCCCCTAGACACCACTGTTTGCAGAGACCGGCTTAGCTCCCTTTCTGCTGAGGTTGATGCCTTCTAACCACCCAAGGGATGGTGTGTGCACCTTCCTACAAACCCCATACACCGTTGGAGTGGGGGGCCATGTGATCCACCAGCCTTGCCTGACACCCCTCCTCCCACCTATGGTTTGCTGACTCAAGCCAGCGACGCCCACCCTGAACACATGCTAGACTAAGCTAGACTGAATTTGTTTCCCGATACTTGCAGCCCCCCAAATTCAACTAGCCCAGCACATGACTTGTGACCTGGTTCCTAAACAAGGCAGCACTTGTCAGTTGGTGAAACAAGGCAGAGCTCCCCCAAGGGGAGAGCAGAGAGGAGGAGAAGGTGGAAGCATCCGGCCATGATTGCAAAGGGTGGTCAAGGCGGGCTGTCAGGGCGGGCTGGGGAGTGGGTTAGTGATGGACTGTGGAGCCTGGTAATCAGCCGTAAAATGGGGGTTCACCAGCTATCTGACGAGACAGTAGGTGTGGAAGCTCTCTGAATTATTTTAGAAGACTACACCAATGTCCAGGTAGTACTGTTGCATCACACATTTATTGTTGTGAGTGTGGGGGATCCGGGGGGCAGGACTCAGATTTCAGACCCATTCTTTCCTCTACTACACCAGGGAGTCCGAAGTCACTGGCCACCCCACTTAGATGCTGCTTAGCCATCTCCTACTCAACAAGCCGAGCCCCTGACCCCAATTCACCTTACCTGTCCTCCCTGCCACATGAAGTTGGTGGAAATTCTGTCCTTCTGCTAGCCCTGGGCAAAAACCCTGGAGTCTTTCAACTTGACTCTCTCCTTCTCGCACACCCCCAACCAGGTCCTCAGCCCATCACATTGGTGCTACTATCCAAATATTTCCAGACAAGTCAAGTGAACATCACTTTGCTTCCAGCCATGGACAGCGACTCTGTTCCTGTTGGCCATATTCCACTGGGACGAAGAGCATCCTTCGGGGGTGGCGTATGGATGTCTCAGAGCGTATCCCTTCCATTGTGAAAACAGAAGTGCAGCCCTCAAGGAACATCTGCTCGAGCTGCTGATCCTTGACATTAAAAGAAGGGAGGAAAAAACCCACAAGTGAGCGCCCTGGACCAATTTAGTCTTGTTAAATGTACCATAAGAACAGAGTGTGGGAGGGGGCATTTTATCAGCTCCCTGACTGCTTGTCATTGAAAAGGCGCCTGCTTGCTAACACGTCGTGGGAAAAGTCACTTCGAGAGCACAACTGTTGGATAAATAATAAGATGTTTCCTTGAATCGTATAGGGCACATGGGGGGAGTTTTGAAGAAGCTGAAAATGGCCTGAAAAAATGGAATTGCAGATTTTCCTGTGTTTTTTTTTCTCATGACTGATTGAGGAGCCATAGGAGATCCCCAAGTCCTCCTTCCATCTTCCAGTGTTTTTATTAAGGGGATGTGATGCTCTGGCAGTTGTTGGGCTGGAGCAGGAGACTGGCAGTTGGCATGACCTCGGTGGATAGGGGTCAGTTTACCCATCAACTCGGCCGGGCCAGAGCACCAGCTACTCAACCAAACCCTGGTTTCCGTCTTGTGTTAAAGGTGTTTGTAGATGCGGCTAACATCTCAATCAATGGACTGTCAAAAAGGAGATTATTGCCTTCAGTAATGGGGAGATTGGAGGCGGGGGACTCATCCAATCAACTGAAGGCCTTGAGAGCAAAAACTGAGGTTTCCCAGAAAAGAAATTCTGTCGGAAGACGGTCTGAGCTTCCAGCCTGCCAGCCCTACGAATTTCAGACCTGCTAGCCCCCGTAATCACATGAGCTAATTCCTTAAAATAAATCTCTTACTATAGTTAGTTCTATTTCCCTAGAGAACCCTGACTGATGTGAGATGCATTAAAAAATATATTTGTGTTTTGCTTTTAAGTAGTTTTAAGGTAAGAATCTGAAAGCAAATGACTTAAGCACAGCACACACCACCCCCACCCCAG
Source organism: Canis lupus baileyi (assembly GCF_048164855.1). Lineage (NCBI taxonomy): Eukaryota > Metazoa > Chordata > Mammalia > Carnivora > Canidae > Canis > Canis lupus. The sequence goes on from NC_132866.1 coordinate 8,033,345, forward strand.
TCCATGAGGTTGGAAGAAGAGACCTCCCCACGAGTGAGGGATTGGGAAAGGGGGGTGTTAGTCTTTGTTTATTGTCAAGCTTATTTAGAGTGCAGAAGGAGCAGCCTCTTCTCTGGTTCCCATGTGGGAGGGAGCCCCTTCCCCCATTCCCATTCTTAGCTCTGTCTTCTGTGCTCTGACTTCCATCTCCACCAGCTGCCCAATGGCACCATTTCTGCAGACCCCTCACTCCTCTGGCTAAGGTTACTGAGATGGCCAGGTCTTTCTGGTCCTTTCTGCCACATTTCTCTCTCGAAACTTCTCCTGGCTTGGTCTCTGTGGCACTGCCAGCTCCCTGCTCCTCTCTCTGTGTCTACCCTGGGTCCCTTCCCCTGTGGCTCCAGCTAGGGGTTCTCTGGGTCTCTCACTGAGTTGCTGAGTGCTGGCTTCATCCATACTGCTTCAACTACCACCTGGATCGGATGATTCCCAATTCTTGTCCCTAACCTAGAACCCTGTCTCCTTCCTCAAAGACATCCAGCTGGCCATGCACTGGACCTCCCCACCAGGGCACCCCCAGCACCTTGGACTCGACGTCCCCAGCAGAGCCATCATCCCACCCCGTATCCTGCTCTCAGTGGGCGGAATTTCCCTCCACCGGCTGCCGAGCCAGTGTTTCCCTGATCCTAAGTTGGTCACTTTTGTTCATGTCTGATTTCCCTACGAGCATCACAGATGCTTCCACTTTATTTAAGTGGGTGAAATTGGGTCACCCTGAGGCATGAGGTGTCTGATTTCTGTAATGGCATAATTGGCCACCTCTGTCCCCAGATAACACTTGACATAAGTATATGTGCACCTGTGTTCTTGATCAAAGAGCAAAGCAATAACCAGGGGCAGTGGAGAAGCACAGTAAATGTGTTCTAGTGCTTCCCATCCATTCCCAGAGGTTGGCAGCAGGAACGCATCCTAGTGAGCGAGAGGGACAGGGTGAGTGTGGGGGGACTTTGAGCTCAGGGGTACTCCAGGTCTTGAGGAGGACACAATCTGTGTCCTGCATACCAGGGAGGCGTTGTGAGATGCTCCGGTTGAGGTGGTCATTCCAGGCTCCATGTGGGATGGGATTAGAAGGGCCCCGATCCCTTATGGGGACTCAGCTGGTCTCCGGTGGAGCCTCGTAAGAACGATTTGGGCAGCCATAGACGGGGCGTCCTCACTGGGCAGCCTGGCTCTCCTTTAGTGGCCCTGATGGTGGGAGCAGTGCCAGGTGAGGACGCTCCTCTCACATGCTGGGCAGGCTCCAAAGCGACCACTCTTTCCACTGTTGCCGCTGCACTAAGGTCATGCGACCAACCCACGCAGCGTCTCCAGACGCTGCAACTCTGTTCCTCTGTGGCTTTTCCAGAACTGCCCATTCCCAGAAGCCACAGATTTGGGGCAGAATGAGTTTTCCCTTTTACAAGTTTAGATAACTTGACCCCATGCCTCAACCACCCAGAACTCACAACAGCCTCATTAGCTGAGCTGGGCAAGGCTGGGGCAGAGTCTTCAAAGCTCTGACGGCTGCTGGGGAGACCCAGAGGGATTGGGGCCCACAGCCAAGGTCACAGGAGACTCAGACCCATAGGGCTCCTCTCACTGACCCTCACTGTCTTTTCCAGAGAGGCTTCCCTGGAAAGCTAGAAATTTCGAATACCCCAAAGGGTCTGCCCTTTGCTCCAGAAAATGTGATGAGTTTCTCAGACACTGGAGACTAAACAGTACACTCACGTAAGTGGAGTCCCTACTGTGTTCCCACACTTTCCAGAGGGAGCTCACTCAACCCTCCTAACAACGTTGGTGCTATTATCACCATGTGAGTGTTGGTGGTCCTCACAGGTTAAGGTCACACATATAGCAATGCAGGGATTCTGTACCAGGCCATTCTGATTCCAAAACCCATGATTTTTTTTTCTCTCATTCATGCTGGAGGAGAAACTAAGCAGGATTTCAGGCTTAAAAAAAAAAAAAACATCTACACCTGCTCTGTGACTATGCAGTGTTAGGAACCCCCCAGTGTCCCTGTCAGGTTAGCAGCTGGTCGGATCCCAGTGGGTGCAGCTGGCAGGAGGAGAGGCAGGGGGGTAATGTGCAAGCCAACCACCCCTGGCTAGCAAGCAGGGCCCTGCAGCCCTGGGAGCAGGTGCCAGAACCCTTCCCTGACCAAGAGGAGAGAAGAGGGCAGCCCAGGGCCGTCCTGAGTGTGTGTGTGTGTGTGTGTGTGTAGGGGGGGCGGGGAGTCAGTACCAGGTAAGGTCAGCAAACCAAGAGCCAGAAGCTTGTCCAGAAGGGCTCCAGGCCTTGCTCTGATGAGCATTTGTCTGGGTTGGGCTTCATTTTCCGCATTTCCTTCCATTTCGACTCCATCTGCTGCTTTGTTTGCCTGAGCCCACCACTAGAGACACACACGCAATTATCTGACTCCTACGCGCTTTTCTTTTTCTCTTTCTCTTTGGGTTTAATTTCCATGAGAGGCTCTGCCTTGAGCTTGCTCCCAAACCTGCAATTAGGAGGAGGCACTTAATAAGACCGGGAACAAACTTCTGCACTGTGCAGAATGAGATAAATAGGGGGAAATGTCAAACAGAGGGATCCCCACATCACTCCAGTGACAGTTAGTGCATGTCTGGGGGTTGTGACCCTGGGTCCTTAGGCTTTTTTATTTATTTGTTTGTTTGTTTTAGAGAGGGAGATGGGGGGAGGGGCAGAGAGAGAAGGAGAGAGAGTCCCCAGCAGACTCCCTGCCAACTGTGGAGCCCGACATAGGACTTGAGCTTGTGACCCTGAGATCACAACCTGAGCTGAAACCAAAAGCAGGTCGCTTAACTGACTGAGCCAGCCAGGCGTCCAGGTCCTTGGGCTTTTTGACCTTGCCTGAGATGTGTGACTTGATCTTGTCCAGCTAAGGATCCATTGGCCAGTGCTCTCAGGCCTACAATCCCTCCCGGTCATGGTCAACAGACAAGTACTCTTGAAAAAGCCACCGAATATCAAGGCAGAGCTACGGCCTGGGTCTTACACGGCTGCCTTTCTAGGAGAGGTTTGTTTTCCTGCCCAAGCACATTATAGGGTAATGACTGGGATTTGGAAATGGCAAGCACCATGTGTCATGATGAATATTTTGACTAGGAATACAGCATTCTCAGCAACTCCTAATGTCTGCAGAACTCAAGAGGTGGAAGAAGAAGCCGTCATGAAAGTCCCCCTCGTACAGGGTATCTAATGATGGGAATTCAATTACAGAGGCATTTATTTAGTACCTGCTGTGTACCTGGCTCTATGCTGAGCATTTGGGATATGGACACGAGTACGATGTGGCCCCTTTCTTTAAATCTCATGGACAGAATCAGAGAATTAAATATTGGTGTATGTAATGAATGCCCCTAACCATCCTCCTTAGGTTTAGATTTAGCCAACAAAGGGCGCCTGGACGGCTCAGTCAGTTAAGCATCTGCCTTTGGCTCAGGTCATGATCCCAGGGTCCTGGGATGGAGTCCCACACTGGGATCCCTGCCTTTCCAAGCTTCAATTTTTCTTGAACCAACACCTCTTTCTGGTTCATTCTTCCTCCCCAAGACTGACATTCTCCTTTCTCTCTTCCACAGCTAGAGCCCAGTGTAGGGGTCAGAGGACCCAACCCAACCCCTTCCTAAGGTACTGCTGGGAATGGCTCAGCACCATGGACCCCAAAGTGGCCACACACTGGAGCCATCTGGGTTGCTTATTGGCAGTGTATAGATGCCAGGCCCTCAGCAGAGGTTCTGATGGTACAAGTTTGGGATTGGTCCCAAGAGTCCTGTTTGCAATGATCAATCCAGGCAATTGTAATGCACCTTCAGGTTTGGGAACCACTAACCTAAACCCTGGTTTTGCCACTTCCCGCTGCTGCAGTTGGTAAGCACCCCATCCCTTCTCTGAAAGAATCTCAGGGTTAAGTGAAAGAGGTCTGATGAAAAATTTCCCACCATGGGTAAATGATGAAATCACAGGCTATGCTGGGGATTCTTACACTGGGTTCCACAAACAGAAGTCAGTTTATGAAGTTGGATAGAAAATCCCATCCTCAGGGCACCCCAGGTGGCTCAGTTTGTTAAGCATCTGACACATGATTTCAGCTCAGGTTATGATCTCAGTGTCGTAAGATGGAGCCTCATGTTGGACTCTGCACTCAGTGGGGGGTCTGCTCAAGAGTCTCTCTCTCTCCCTCTTCCTCTGCCCCTCCCCATCCCTCCCCCCCCTCAAAAGAAATAATCTTCCAGTCATGAAATGGGCAGAAGACATGAACAGACATTTCACCAAAGAAGACATAGACATGGCCACACACCAGTGAGAATGGCTAAAATTAATAAGACAGAAAACAGCAAATGTTGGCGAGGATGTGGAGAAAGGGGAACCCTTTTGCACTGTTGGTGGGAATGTGAACTGGTGCAGCCACTCTGGAAAACAGTATGGAGGTTCCTCAAGAAGTTAAAATAGAGCTTCCCTTATGTCCTAGTAATTGCACTACTGGGTACTTACCCCAAAGATACAGATGCAGTGAAATGATGGGACACCTGCACCCAATGTTCACAGCAACAATGTCCACAATAGCCAGACTGTGGAAGGAGCCATGATGTCCTTCGACAGATGAATGGATAAAGATGTGGTCTGTATATACAATAGAATATTACTCAGTCATCAGAGAGGATGAATACCTACCATTTGCTTCAACAAATTGGACGGTATTATGCTGAGTGAGGTAAGTCAATTGGAGAAAGACAATCATCATACGGTTTCACTCGTATATGGAATATAAGGAATAGTGAAAGGGACCATAAGGAAAGGAGGGAAACTGAGTGGCAAAAAATTAAAGAGGAAGATAAACCATGAGAGACTCTTAACTCTGGGAAATAAAGTGTTGCAGAAGGGGAGGTGGGTGGGGGATGGGGTAACTGGGTGATGGGCACTAAGGAGGGCATTTGATGTGATGAGAACTGAGTGTTATATGTTGGAAAATTGAAATTAAATATTTTTTAAAAGAAATAATCTTAAAAAAGAGGAAATTGCATCTTCATTTTCACTAACCTCCAGCTGAAATTCAATAGCACCTTCAATTATAAATGCAATTATAAATGTGGATAGGATAGTGTGTTCGCCTGCCTGTGACTTTGCCACCAATGGAAACCACAGGTATTTCCACATCACTTTGCAGTTGTTGGAGACACTTGACATATTGTTGAGGCTCATCTTTTAAAATGATGACAATTCCTAGACTGTCACTAGATTGTATCATTCAGCATATTAATAACAAACCACATACATTACTATATTGCAAACATATATTTTAAAAATATTTTGGAAACTATATTTTAATAGAATTTGTTTACTTATTTTTCTTTGTATTTTACTTCTTTTTTCTTCTTCTTCTTCTTCTTCATTCTTTAAAAATAATGTTACTTGTAGGAGGGGCCCATAGATTTCACAGATTGCCAATAAGTCCATGGTACATCAAAGGTCAAAGACCCCTCCTTTAAAGGAAGACTTAGTAGGGATGAATTTCCTCTTATGAAGAGAATTTCAGGCAGCTTAGAGAAGTGAAGAATTTTCTATAATGGTAAAAGGCAGACATTTTGCATGCTGACCAAAACTTCCAGGAACTGGAAGGAATCTGAGAGATACATAGCTTTATTTGTTGCTGGTTAACTTTATTCAGCTTAAATTTATACATAATAAAATGCACGTTTTTTCTGTGTGCTCATTGTTTTAAAATTGTGACCAAAAATTGCATCGACTTTACCATTTAAACTTTTTTTTTTTTTGAGACAGAGAGAGCACAAACGCATAAGTGAGGCAGGAGGAGGGGCAGAGGAAGGGAGAGGGAAGGAATCCTAAGCAGACCTCATGCCCAACTTGAGGCTCAATCCTACGACTCTGAGATCATGAGCTTCAGCTGATCATGAAATCAAGAGTTGGACACACCACCAGCTGCACCCCCCGGACACCCCACCATTTAATCATTTTTAAGTGTACATAATTCAGCTGTGTCAAGTATATTCACACTAGCATGTAGGATGCGTCCATCCAAAGTGTGGCAGTTGGGTGAGTTCTGACCAATACAAACACTTAGGGGGCTACCAGTACAACTAAATACACAGCATTCCTATCATTTCCAAATGTGCCTTTGTGCCTCTTTATAAACCCCAAACCCAGCTACCCCAGCCACTGTAGACTAGTTTTGTCTTTCTTTTTTTCTTTCTTTTTTTTTTCCCATTTCATAGTAGTAGAATCCGGCAGGAAATTTTTTTTACTCACATATTGATGGAGTTTTGGGTCGTTTCCAGTTTGGGGGTTGTGGCGAATGAAGGTTCTAGGAACACGTGTATACAGGTCTTTCCGCAGACACACATTTTCATTTTTCTTGGGAAGTATCTGAGGAGTGGAATTGCTGGATCCTGTGGTAAGTGGGGGTTTACCTTTATAAGAAACTGCCAGACTGCTTTCCAAAGTGGTTGTGTCACCGTGCATTCCCGCCAGCAACGGACGGGAGCTCCTGTTGCCCCAGTGCCCCCAACACTCCGTATTGCTAAGCTTTGATTTCAGCTGTTCCCTGGGAAGTGGGATCTCACACAGTGTTAATTTGCACTTTCCTGATGGCTCAGGATGTTGAGCACCCTTCCGTGTGCTTGCTGGCTGCGTGCTCATCTTCTTTAGAAACATCTATTTGAGGTTTTGCCCCTTGGTATAGGTTGTCTGCTTGTATATTCTGGGTATGATTCTTTTGCCAGACACATGTATTGCAATATTTTCCCCACTCTGTAGCTTGTCTTTGTATTTTCTTACTGGATTTTTACCATGATGAGATCTAATTCCTTGACTGTTGGCAATCATGCTTTTTTTAAAAGCATCAAAGACATCTTGTCCTGCCCCAAAGTTGCAAGGCTTCTCTTCCAGGTTTTCTTCTGGAAGCTGTATGTGTCCAGTGTTTACAACATTTGGGTGTATGATACATCTCAAGTTAAGTGCACGGGCTGAGGGATGGGTCAGGTTGATTATTTCTTTCTGCATGTGAGTATCCAGGCCCTCCAATACTATCTGGTTGAAAAAACTAGCCTTGCTCCCACTGAATTGCTTTAGCAACTTTGTCAGAATCAATCGACCATATACATGTGGGTCTATTTCCAGACTCTCTATTCTTTTCCATTGATTTATATGCCTGATTTACACCACAGCTTTATTTTTGAAGATGAGAAATCTGGAGCTGAGAGAGGGAAGAGAAATTGTATGAGATCAAACCAAATAAGTTAGAGGCTTGGGACAGAACGTGCCTCTTGTATGTATGCATCTTTAATTCTTGCTGGGAGTCAGCAAAGAGGGAAATAGTAAATCGTAGCATGGATGTTGATGCTGAAGGATGATGCTTCCCTGGGAGACCACCAGCCTGGCTGTGGGGTCCCTGGGGAAGTGAGAGGCTGGTGGCGCTGGAGCTGGCTCCCCATATGGCAGCTGTGGGATCTTCCATGAGCTGTTCCAACCCATGAGAGGTTCCTGTGTCAGTCAGGATTTTCTAGAGAAACAGAACCAGCAGCCTGGAGATACACACACATACACGCACCTGTGCATAGATTTATTATAGGAATTGGCTCATGCAATTTTGGAGGCTGAGAAATCCTCTGATCTGCGCTCTACAAGCTGGAGGCCCAAGGAAAGCCAGCAGTGTCACTCCAAGTCCAAAGGCCTGAGAAGCAGGGTAACCAAGGGCAGGAGATCAATATCCCAGGATCAAACAGCCTGGACAGAAGGGGCAGATTCTTTCTTCCTCCTCCTTTTTGTTCTATTCAGGACCTCGCGGGGTTGAGGGAAGCCCACCCTCACTGGGAGGATAAATTGTTTTACTGAGCCCCAATGATTCAAATGTTAATTTCATCTGGAAACCCTCACAGACACCCCCAGAAATAAGGTTCAGTCAAATATCTGGGCACCCCATGATCCAGTCAAGGTGACACATGACATTTACCATCACAGTTCCTCAGCAATTCCTCACCTGATTGTAAAAATTAAACCAACCCCATAGGAGTATTAGGGAATTGAAGAAGGTGATGCTCTGGAAAGATTTAGCACAGTATCTAGAACACATAGGTTCTCAGAGCTTCTCAGGAAGCTCAAACTCTTCATACCCTTAGTCAGCATAAGGGTCTTTCCTCCAGCAGTCAGCCACAGAGGTGTCCCCTGGGGGCGACGAGGCCCCTGGTGGCTGGGACATCCCATTCCCAGGATATTCCTTTTTTTTTTTTTTTTTTTAGATTTTGTTTATTTATTCATGAGAGACACACAGAGAGAGAGACAAGAAACACAACACAGGGAGAAAAGGGAGAAGCGGGCTCCACGCAGGGAGCCCGATATGGAACTTGATCCTGGGTCTCCAGGAATCCCCCCTGGGCTGAAGGCAAGTGGTAAACTGTTGAGCCACCCAGGCTGCCCATTCCCAGGATATTCCAATTCCCTCTTCCTTCTTCCTTGTTCCCCTGGAGACTGGGTTGAGACCCTCGGGCCACTTCCCTGAGGCCACCCCAGCCCTCCTCCAGGCAGCTGGGTGCTCAGCTCGGCTCTGCAGGGCAGGAAGAGGCCTAATCAGAGCAGTGGCCTGGACCTCACTCCAAGCACACCTAGGGAAGGGGGGTGCCTCCTGCGTTGTGGCCATACTGGAGGCTTCTGTGGGCCCAGCGAGGTCGGGGCAGGGACTGTGTATGGGTCCTTGAGGGCATGTTGGGGACACCTAACACCTCACCATAACTGGTCATCAAGCAGCAATTAGTCATCAAGCAAAGCCTAAGGAACCAAGCCCAGCGTGGCAAAGGTGCATGGTATTTGGGAGGGGTGGGGGACGTGTCTCCCAGAGACAGCCAGTCAGTCCCTCCCTGGGAGGATGTGTTTGGGAGGGGATGGCTGCTGTGGGCTGGGGCCAGTAAGAGATGGCCCCAAGGATGAAGACCTACCTCTCAGAGGGCTGTGTGAGGGTTGGGGCAGCTGGAGATGGAGGGGAAATTAAACACAATACATGAAGACAGGAGAGAAAAGAAGTATAAACTTATGTCCCACCATGAAGTCACGTATCACCAGCATTTCTGACAGTTAATTTGTACATAATAAAAATGTGTTCACGCCAGGTCATCAAAGTGTGGACAAGATTTTATAACAGGAGGCTTTATTGGACAGAATCACAATATATACTTTCCCCCCCCCGTATTAACTATTGATTCTATCATAAAAATATATTACAACATTTGATATGTATTCACAAAACACAAGCCATTGTAAACAGAGCAGGCAACATTGGCCTTGGATTCAAAAATCTTGAGTCTTGTTGCAACAGAAAAACAGTGTTGGCAAGTGTATTACATGAAAGGTAATATTGCCACATTGGAAGGGCTTCTAGTGTGTGTGTGTGTGTGTGTGTGTGTGTGTGTGTTTAGTGGAGCTATATTTCTGTTTAATAAATTAGGAGAAAATAAAGTTAAAGCTACGATGTTAACAAACATTAGAGGCTGCTAAAATTTTGCTTCATTTTTTTTTATAGTTAGTATGCAGCTGCTTCAGTTTGTGAACATTCACCCATATGCATAAACTCAAGGGCGCACAGAATCACGGCGCACGTGTTCACGGGCACATTTGCTCCAACATAAACATACCCATTTTCCTATGGGTCTGACATTGGGATAGAACATTGTACAGGAGCCAGCCGTTTGCAGATCACTTTGTCTCTGGGAATGAAATATCTTTTATTTTTCTAAATCCTGGTTTCCAAAAATATTTTTTCTAGTGTCCAAATAGAAAGTACATTTCCCCATGGAACCCTACACTAGGTGGCACATTCCTTACGTTTCTTTAATGTGGGCTCCCTTTTGTCGTCTACTGGTCTGTTCTCTGGGTGTCCCAAGCTATGGATGGTGTAACTCCCCCAACCCCTCTTTGCACAGACACACACACAAAAAAATAATGAAATCTATGAAAACTCAAGGTAGCCAAAGGATTTGACTTTGGTGCTCTCATTATGTGGAGCTTCTGTGAGTTCTAAGGGTAAAATCTAACTAGTCTCCTCAAACTTAGGAGAAGTGATGGTTCTCTCAGTGGGTACTGAGCAGGGGAAAGCCTCTGTATGGGAGACAGGCATGCTCCATTAGGGAGGATGAATGGGGGGGTGGTGACTCACCACAGGACACCACAACAGAGGGATGGATTGAGGTCCTCCTAGGAGCTGTTTCACCAAAATGGATAACATATGTCCAAATGGCAAGGGTCTGAATCTCTTCTCCCAAATGAGCCTACAAATGTAAAGATGGGCCTATTCCAAGGTTTAGAAAAATGCCCCATGTGGTAATGAGGATAAGGCAAGGCACCTTGATGACATGTCACTGGACTTCCAACGCTGTTTGTGACCTGCGATTAACAAGTTTCCCCTCCGGGAAACCCTGATGGGCTTGGCGAGACACCATCCTCATTAAACGTCCCTCAAATGTTCCAGAAGAGGTTATATTTACATGCTTGTTGTAAAACAGAATTGTTGAGGTTTGGAATGATTTCAGTTTGCAGGGGAACTTGGCATTTAAAGGCTTTTAGAGCATGGGGTTTGGTTACAAGTAATTCAAGCAAGGATTTGGTATTAAATGGCATAAAGGCCAAGGCAAAAGCAGGCTGAGTGTTTGGTATCTTAACCAGGCACGAGCCATCACTTTGCTCTGGTCATCAGGAAATGGACTGGCTTGGGCGAACCAATCAATGGTGTGCCATGTGAAGGCATCTGATGCTCTCCCAAACGCATTCCCTCTGGACAGTAGTGAGTGTGACAGAGGCCAGGGCCTTGATGGTGATGATCTGACTCTCACAACTCAGAGTGGGCTTCTGTGTCCAAATACAGATTTCAGGTTCTTTGAAACTATCGAAACATGGACTTTAGATTCTCCTGAATACGTCCAACAGCTCTTCTGCACCAGGGGAGAAGTAGGATACTGATGACAGAGCCATGGGCCCGTGGGAGAAAGGACACCGGAAATGCCACTAGAGTCTGCCTTCCTAAGAGCACGAGCGTTCCCAAAGGCATCCACGGTCTTTTGAGTCAACGGCCTAAATTATTTTAAACATCCTTAAATATGGGTATACGTGATAAACTACAGCACTGCTAGGATTGATGAGATTCATAATGTTTGACCTTTAAATGCTAGAGACGTCTCTGCATGACACACTGCGAGAGCGAATTGTACAAAGCCCGGTGACAGTGTGGGTGTGAAGGGAGAGTGGCTGAACTGCTACGCAACACGAGGACAACTTTCGCAAACGTGGTTGTTTTTGTTGTGCTAATTCTTCCGGTTGTCGCAGGGGGCTTTGTGGCGGTGCCCTTTAGGGCCCTGCATTGACACCGAATGTGTACACTCACTGTTGTAGATAGACTTTTGTTACCAATCATGTATATCGTCAGGGATGTGCCCTGGTCAAGTGGCCAAATGTGGTTGGTTTCTGAAGAATGAATTCCACTCTCTTCCTTCACACTGCTAAATGTAGCTGCCCCTGAAAATCAATGCAATGCATTTTAGTCTTTCCTTCCTTCCTTCCTTCCTTCCTTCCTTCCTTCCTTCCTTCCTTCCTTCCTTCCTTCCTTTGTTCTTCTCTTCCTTTTCTTTTTTTTTGGTAGCTAAATACATGTCAATGTCCCTCACGTTTTCTCTAAGCCACCTAATTTTGGCACTCCAAACTTCAAGATATGGATCATCTCCCATGGGCCACAGATCTCGTTCACTCTCAGGAGCCACTTTCTCTCCTCTGGGCTCACCTGACGCCATTCCTAGACACACAGCTCTAAGCCCACGAAACTCCTTACCGGCACATTCACATCTCCTCTGTGCCTTGTCATATGTTCTTCCCTACTACACGCTCTGGGCCAACGTCATCGCCTCTCCAAAGCCTTCCAGACCCTCCTTCCCCACTGGCCACGTGCTTCAGCCCCTGCACCTCCCAGCAGGGTGCACACACCTCCAGGGAAGCCCCGTCTTACACTGTAATTTCTTGTCTCTTCCAGAGGCTGATACGGCACAGGGCCAGGCACACAGAAGGTGCTCAGTAAATGTCTAAGGAGTGACAGCTAAGTATTTTTGCAGTTCTGGGTTGGAGTCTGCAGCTGCCATGTGCCACTCCCTGAACGGCTCCAGGACCCTGCTTTCCTGGGTGTCCCCCTCCCCCTGAAGATCACTGTTTCTGCAGTGAGGTCTAGGTCAGGCTGCCCTAGGCCACGTGTCCTAGCCACTTCCCTGAAACAGATTCCTTGGGAAGATGAGCAATTCATGCCCTGTATTTGTGGAAGGAGGCACGAGGAGGACTTCGAAGTCATGGCTACATCTGAATTGGAAAGGCAACAGCAAGCCTGACCTTCCTGCATCTCTTCCTTCCACCAGGCCAGGGCTTCAGCCGGCAGCAGAGCGAAGGCCGCTGGCCAAGGGTTGGACTTGCTCTTTTTGGGCTGAAAGGCCAATTGGTCCTGAGACACAGTGGGAGCCTACTGGGAATGTGGAGACACTCACAAAGCTTACAAAGCACTGCTCCCAGCCAGGTTTCTTTTCTGAACCCCTAAAAGCAAACCAAGGAGGCCACCTCCACCCATCCTCTCCTCATGGCTGGCTCAGCCCAGGGTCCTAAGCAAACACCAGGGTCTTCCACGGAAGCCCTTTTGGCTTCAGGGCATGAAGAAGTTGACTTTGGTGCTAGGGCAGTGCTGTGTTGTTCTGATGTCATAGGGCTATTGGTCCAGAATTTCAGGAAAATTCAGGTTGACAGTGAACCTTCAGATACCTAAGACATCTAGTCAGACAGATTTCTTGGAGGGGACAAGGGACCTGGGAACCATAAATCCTGGGTGCAGAGGTTGCTGCTCAGCCCCGCCCCCGGCCCCCAAATTCTCCTAAAAACACTATAGAGAAAGAGAAATCCAAAAGAGTCCCTTCCAAGCCAGTGGTGGCCGTGGGATGAGAAGGGCCCTGGGGCCCAGCTGGTGGGTGTGGGTGTTAGCACAGAAGCTGGGAGCAGGGTGTCCTCTTCTGATGATGGAAAGATGCCCCGAGTTGGGTGCAGCAGGGGACTTCCCATTGGCACTAGCCTACCCTTCCGGAGACTAACAGACCATGCCTCTGTTTTGCGTTGCTCCTTAAATTTCTCTACCTGCTGCCCCAGGACTTACTGATCTTCCCAGAGGTCTGAAAAGGAGATGATAGTACCTACATCCTAGGGTTATGGTGAGGATTCACGGGAACACTACCCGAAAACACTCAGTGCTGTGCCCGGCATGCAGGCTTCACTCAGTACACACCAGCTGTTAGGACTATGGACAATTGTGATTACAAGGAGCTGCTCCTGGGGCACCTAGCAGGGTCAGCCTTGCTGGATGAAGCGAGGAACCCTAAAAAGACCCACACACAGGGGTTAGCATCCAGCAGTGTCTCCCTCTGGCCTGGCCTCAGCCTGGCTCCACTCCTGGGGTGTGAGGCTGGGTGGGAAGGGCGCTGAGGTTAGTGGCAGAGGGGCCGGACGCCATCGGTTCCCACAGCCAAGCTGCCCAGGCAGAGGTGGGGTCGAGACCCAGGGAAGTGTCCCTGTGGGCCCCTCTGGGTGCCAGCTTCCTTCTCTCTAACCAAGTGTCCTGACCTGGAGCCAGCTGGTGCCGCCATGCTCTGCCGATGCCCCGTGTACACCCACATTTACTACCCGGGAGCCCCACGGAATGGAATGAGGCTACGTTGCAAATACCTTTGAGGGGTGGTGGCAGGGGTTCCACCAGAGTCCTCTGAGGATGGGTTTTTAGAATTTCATGGAGTGAGCGCTTTGTTGCTCTGAGAACGAAATGACTCAGCCCTTAAATGAGGCTGGAGATCGAACTCTCTGGAGAACTGGGGAAGGATACAGGATGAAACAGATATTTAGAAAGGTGCAGTTTTCCATGGAGTTTATCCAGGTCTCCAGGGCCACCTTTCTCAGGGAGGAGTGGGCAGGTCCCTTGCAGCAGTCGCCTGGACATGGAGGTTTGAAAATGCAGAGTCCCGGGTCCTGCCCAGACCTCCTTGGACCAATCTCTGAGGAGGGGGTATAGGAATCTGCATTTTAAACAAGCTCCCTTGGCAATTCTTGTGGATAAAAGAAGCTCAAGGGCCAAAGGCTCTGTTCCAGATGATTTAGACCTTCCAGAAAGGGGATGGGAGCTGCAAATATAGCCAGGACCTCGCTCCTCCCTGGGATGCTCATGGTCAAAAGGAAAGGAGCCAATGCAAGGAATTTCTGGCACCTGATAAAATAGTCTTATTCAGACCATAGGCTGCCTGGGTCATCCTGCATTTGGATGAAATTCTAGAAATGCACAGCCAGAGGCCACACCATCGTCTACCTGCCCCCACGTGTGTAAATGGGTGGCAACCAGGACATGGGTGTGGCCTGTTCTGTCCTCTCAGAGAGAAAGGCACCATGAAAGAGAAAACTAATTTCATAAACACGAGGAGAGAGGTTTATTGCTCAGGGCGACAGCTCAGAAGACTGAACTGAATCCCAGAAAGAATGGACCATTGGGACCAGGTGGCTGCAGTCAACTTCCCTCATGACCCAGCCAATTTCTAAGTAAAAACAGGCTGGCTCTTGGTGGCATATCTAAGGGGGGGTTGGCTGACCACGAGACACACAAACCCCATGACCCTCGTCTGACCTGGCAGATCCTTAGGGGATCCTAGGGCTTGGAAGTCCTCTCTCCTTCGAGAAGAAGTGCAAGAAAAAGCTGGAATAGTTGCAGAGTGTCTAAAAAAAGCCACCAGGGGCAGGGATTTGACCTACATCTCAGATCACGTAGGACTAGAAATGGTGTGGGGCTAGGAATCGGATGGTCCCTCCCGGCCAGGCTTCATTTCCAAGCTTCCCAATATGCTTTCCCACCTGGTCCAGTTGTCCACCAGAGTCTGGGCCCTACACATCGAGCCTCACGCTAGACTGAGGACAAGTAACTCTTCCCAGGCCCGCTGATCTTGCTGTTTCGGAGTGTTTTACCTGAGAAACCCATGCCACGTTGGATAAATCAAATTACCAAATGAGGTAGATAATTCACCTGGGAATAATGAAGCCAGGGGAAATTTTTAGAGACTGGGTAGAGATGAATACCGACATTCATCTACAGGTAATTAGAGCAGACTCGGTTGGTGCTGACCGCTAATGCAGTGTTTTCCTCCGTACTTCTCCTTGGCCTTCAATGCCTGTCTGAACAATAGTGGACACACCCCCTCAGCTAACTTATCTGGGCTTTTGTCTCCATGATGCCAATATGACTGGTTTTATTGTGGGGTTTTTTGTTTTGTTTTGTTTTAGCAGTCCTAGATGCTTGGCCAAAATTCCAACATGTATCTTTTTAGGATGCATGGTGGTGTGGGTGACAGATCTTTTGTTTCTTAGCTCAAGAAGAGGTAAAAGAGATCCAGTTGCTTCTGGGAGTATAATATATTGCCTACACAGAGCAGGCAGAAAGAGGATCTGACATAGTCACATCGATGAAAACACGTTTTGTGGCTTGAACTTGACTGTCTACTGGCCTCATCTACTAGGTCACTACTCCTCTGTCACCCAATTTTGAGAAAATTTGTGTGAAAAGGGAGACTGTCAGATTCAATTGTGTGTATCTTCTTGGATACATACTTGTTTTCGGCCTCATGGGTACTTTTGGTGTTGGGACAAGGTGGGTGGCGAACAGCTCCTTGTCACTAAGAAAGTCCCACAAAAATGAATGTCTGCTGTGAGTCAAACTTGATTCAAACTAACGTGAGCAAGTTTTCTGTAACACACAAAGTCACGTCTGGGCAGTGGTGTGCTGGTAGATGCAGAACAACCAGCTCTCAGCATACAAAAAGTCCTGGTTTGTAGCCTTTGCTAATTTTCTTGGCACAAATATTCCCATCATGGCTGATTTGAAGCTACCAACATGATGTCCCTGAACACGGGACTAGGAAAGGATGCGCCCCACTGACTGCTCCAGGCAGATATGAGCACACCTCCAACTACATCTGACAGGTGCCAAGGCTTTGGAAGCTACGTCTGTCCCTGTCCTAGTCTCCAGGAAAACCTTGCAAGTAGGCAAGACCAGGCCAGGCTCAGCTCTCTGTTTTCTAAATGAGGAGCTAAGGTAAAAGAAGACAATATCTTTTCAAGTAGATACGCACGACACACCTCTATCTTTCCATTCTGGGGCCCCCCGGCAGTAAAACAGTATCAGGCTCTTCCCACCTGGTCCCTCTTGGGCTGTGTCCTCCCCCCACTGCACTTGCAAAGTTAAGACACCCAGAGCTGGAAAGAGAGAATGAGCCATCGGAGTCTGTCGCTCGCTTCCCATCCTTTCTACCCTGTAGGCATCAGAACAGAGGACAGAGAAATAGCTGCTCTTAGCATTCACACGTCATCTGAAATGATAAACAAAGACAGATGGGCAGAAAGCACGGCCCACTCACCTTGGCTTTTCATAAATCAAGATGGGGCTGCTAATGGATTGGCATAGGTACTGAAGTTATAGTTTTCGATAAAAATGTCACTCTTCCTTCATGAGCACAGGGTACTTTCTTAGTCACCTGGGACAGCTTCTACTTTCTGTTGATAGACTCAAGGAGACTAGATATGGAGCCTACTAGGATAATGGGACCCAGTGCCTTAGAACCAACGCTAAAACCCTGCTCAGGTCAGTTCTGGTGGGTGCATCTCACAGGGTGTGTGGAACAAGATGTGTGAGACAAGGTGAAAGGCTTCCTGCAAATTCAGGTCACAACCAGGGGTGGGGGCCCCAGGCAGCCACCTTCCTCCTGCCTCCCCTCGGCTCCAACAGTTATGACGTGTGAATCAGAAGAAGGTGACTTCAAGGTCAGACCTCCAAGAACATTATTACATGTATTACCTGCCTATTTAAACCATTTTCATGCTAAGATTGTCTACACACACAAACGTTAGCTTTGGGGGGGGAGGTGAGGAACCAGAGTTTAACCATTTCTGAGACTGCTGCTCGGCAACAATTGGGTAGCCGCTAGCTGTTAAAAACATTTTCACCTTGGGCTCAGGATCCCAAGAGTCCCAGCTGAGCACAATTCAGTGAGTACCAGCTGGATAATATTTGGGTTAAAGCAGCCACCACTACCATGTGGAGAAGAGTAGCCACGTTGGATATAAGGCCAAATGGCCACCGCCAACCTGACTTTCAGCATGATTAATGTCCCGTGGAGACCACTGCTTTTCTTCAGCATGGAGCCCAACGCCTAGTGGTTAGGAAGGACGCCTTGCTTCCCCACCTGCCACCAGCACCGCGTGTCCTTGGTCATGACCGGCCTCAGCGTCACTCCTGGGGAGTCTCTGGTGAGTCCGGGAGCTCAAAGGAGCTTCTCAGAAAGAAAGGCCAGAGCGAGTAACCATGCTCATCCTTTGGTGCAAAATAGGGACCATCCAACCTCTGCCCTTGAGGAACCAGGGAGCAGGCTTCAGAGGCCCTGCAGGCCAGGGAACCGGAATGGCTGGGCTGGCCAGGTGGGTGGCAGCTGGCGGTGTCCACCCAGGACCCCAAGCCCTCCTTCCCCGCTTCTCACCAGCTGCCTCATTCCTCAGTCTCCGGCCAGAGCGGCGTCCTTCACTCAGAGACCGGCAGAATGTTCTGGCTGTGGGAGTCGCCCGTGAGGCCCGAGGAGTGGAGGGAGCGCCTGTGGAGGATCCTGTTCAGAATCTCTTTGCAGCTTTTGCGGTACTGGTGTCGCAGTAAGGAGTACACGAAGGGGTCGGAGGCAGCCTTGCTGTAGGCCAAGCACTTGGACAGCACCCCCCAGTGGGAGCCGATGGGCACCGAGGAGGACAGCTCCACCAGCCTGCAGAGACACAGGGAGGCCGTTACCCAGAGCACAGCCTCCCGGCCCAGCCTCAGCTTCTCTGGGGCCGCCCCAACTGCAGTTTCCAGCAGCAGCAGTAACAGACGGTGGACATCCACCAGGCACTCGGTTCATTCCAGCTCCCCAAGTAACTGGGCACTTTACCTGTGTGACTTTGTGGAGCTCCGGGGTGGGCAGGTGACTATTTCCGTTTTAGATGTCCAAGGAGGTTCGGTAATTTGCCTAAGGTCACGCAGCCAGTAAGCTGTGGAGGCAGGATTTGAACCCAGGCAGGTCTGACTCTGGAACCCAGGCTCACCTAAGACATAGGCTAGTGGCTAACAGTGTCCTGGCCACTGCCTTCAACTCGGTTGCTGTCCTGCTGTGTGACCTTGGGCAAGTCATTTCCCTTCCTTGGGCTTTTGGGTTTTATATGAAAAGCAAGGTGGTTGAATAAGACCATCTCTGGGCAGCCCAGGTAGCTCAGCGGTTTAGCACCTGCCTTCAGCCTAGGGCCTGATCCTAGAGACCTGGGATCAAGTCCCGCATCGGGCTCCCTGCATGGAGCCTGCTTCTCCCTCGGCCTGCATCTCTGCCTTTCTCTCTCTCTCTCTCTCTCTCTCTCTCTCTCTCTGTCTCTCATGAATAAATAAATAAAATATTAAAAAAAGAAGATCATCTGTACAATGAGAAGAGACTCTGCTTCAAATCCAGCTCTGCCCTCCTAAGAAAGTCACCTGGGAGGGAGGGCTGGGTATAATTTTGCCAGCGTTCTACCAAGCTCAGAGTATGTCTTGCATCAAGAAGAATCTGCAGGTGACAAAGGCCTCCTCCCAGGGCTGTGGTCGTGGGGCCCTTGGCCACAGCAGCGGTCAGGGTACCCTAAAGTGACCTCATGACCCACGGGAAACACAACCCATGTATTCAAGGGGTGTCTTTTTGAAAGTCGCCCCGGGCCCCTCAAACGACTCCATTCAGTGGTGCTAACGCCAGCTGTGAGGAAGTACAAGCCTTTTCCTCTGTGTAAATGGAATTCCCCCCAAAATCAAGCCACTTACTCTTTCTCAAGCGTTTCCAGCGCTGTTGGCCATATTTGGATATTATCCAGCACTGATATAAGACAGAAAAGGCCACAGCTCGGAGATCCCAAGGTACCCTCTCCATGCCCACTGCCAAATGAGGACACTGAGGCCCAGAGAGTAGAAGGGGTTGCCCAGCGTCACAGAGCCCGTAACGAGAGCAGAAGGTCCAGTGCCTGCGCTCTAACTGGGATCTGGCACCTGCATGCTCCCTGGGGCAGGCAGTGGTGGCCCCAGGTTCAGAAAGGACTGGGCTGGGGCTGTCGTTCTGTGCGGCCAACCTGAGTGCTCTCCCTGGCTCTCTTTGGGTCGAGGCTGTTGAGGACTAGTTCACAAAGGGAAGGAGGAGAAAGCTGGGAGGGTTCCAGACTCCATTGCAATGCCCCATTTTTTAACAGACCCTTAATGAACCCACTCTGAAGCACCCCCCCTCCCACTATTTGGCCTTCTGTTTCCAGAACCAGTGGCTACCCTTGCCCTCTGACCTCGTGGGAGAACGTGGCCTCGTTTTTGCTCGTGTCCTTGTCAGCCCCAAAAGGGAAATGGAGCTGTTAGCATTAGGGAAAGCTGCACTTTGAAGAAACCTATTTTGGGAAGTGATGACTTTAAGGGGACAAAACCCCTGAATTTAGAATTCACACCTAATAATAACAATGAAATAGCTGAATGCCAGCACATTGTTGTTATGTGATGCCAAATGGCTTCTCCAAAATGTCTTCTCTCCTATATGTTGCTAAATTCAGTCTTAACGTTTTTGGCTCTCCCGAGAGGACTTATTAAAAGAGCCAAATATCATTAAACCATCCAGCAAGATCAACATTATTATTTGCAAGTTCTGTAGGTTTCACAGTGTAAAATTATTCAGGACAATGTAAAATTTCACCACTAGATAATTAAGAGATAAAAATCTATTTCGTTTGCTTCTCAGAGATTTTATGTAAAGTCTGAATTCTCTGCCTGGTTCAGTAATAATAATTCCCAGCTGCATGTCCCCTTTGGGCAAAATACTTGATGTACACGATCTCTCCTCTTACAATTATCCTGCAGAGCGGATATCATTATTTCCATTTCACAGACAAGGGAATCAAGACTCAGAGAGCCAGTGATCTCCTACACGGAAACCCGCTTCCACCTACCGCTGCCCGAGTCCTGATTAAAGGCCACTCTGGGCTTCGGATCCAGCAGCGGAGATGGGACAGGATGAGCTCTACATCTCCCCCAGCCCGAGAACCCCTCTGCCTCGGTTACGTGCCACCGGGGACTTTGTCACTTGCCCCTGTCCACAGTACAATGACTCCTGCTCTGAAAAGCCCATGTGAGTGGTTTGTCAGGGCCTCCAAGCAAAGAGATGCTTTGATTACTACGGGCCTGGACACTGGCAGCAGGTTCTAGGCAGGGGGAAACATTTATGCTTATGTGTTCAGAATGCACACAGGCCTGCCCCAGATGGCCCTGACGCGGCTCCCCACTCAGGGGCCCTGGGGTGGGAGCCCACACTCTGGGTCAGCAGAACAGCCTGAGGAGGGCGAAGAGGGGGCAGGAGCTGCTTTTCCAGCATTCCAGGAGACTCTGCTGCAGGTGGTTCAGGGATGCGCTGTGAGTACCTAGAGTGGCGGGAGACACGCTAACAGGTTGGGGGCCTGTTAACACATTAGAAGCAGAGCACAGAGACGGGTGTTTTTCTGACTCGGGGTGATTCCCCCCTCACTCCTCCAGTCTGACGTGCCCGGCCCCACTTCTGTACCCCTGTATTTGTTGAGGGAAATTCTTCCAGAAAGCCATGCTCCTCTCTCAGCAGAAAGCCCTCTGATCCTGGTCACTGGCAGGTGTCTGTGCTGGCTGTCACAGAACAGGGATGATGAGGCAGGGAAGCCCCCACCCCCAGGTGTCATCCTGGCCCAGCAGCCTGGTGGTCCTGGTCCCTGGAGGGAGGATGGGGGTACTTTTGCCAGAAGGCCGAGACATTTCTGAACCTTCAGAGCGACCAGTGTCTCCATTCTGGTTGACAGTGAGAATCTCCAGAGAAACTGGGGTGTTCTGGGGTGAGGGCAAGACCAGTAATACAGCAGCCATAGACCAAGCAACCCTTCTGGGTCCCCTGGGGCTCAGGGCTTTGATGGCCGCTTCACAAACACTGTGAAGGGGACAAAAACCCTCACCGTGTTCGCCCTACTGTTCAGAGGAGGCCCCATGGCGCAGTGATGTACCAAGGCCACGTAGCCTGAACATGGAAAAACCAGCATTTGAAGCCTGGGCTGTAGGCGCCAGTGACCAGGCTGTCCCCCCTCACTCCTCGACTCAGTTCCAGGGTACAAAGACCTTTACCTTCAACTCTTGCGTGTAAAGTAGTAAATTAGTGCCCAGTCTGTACACCTTCTGTACCCCCATCATCTCTCCTCCTCCCGCTGCCGTGCGCACACACACGCATGGGTATACACACACATACACACACACACACACACACACACACACACACGCTGTGCACCAAAGGACACATGAGCCACAGAACATTCTTTGGGAAGCCAGCCTGATGCCTTCCTAAGACTCCTGGAGAACTTGGTTTGTGCATTTGAAGACCTGTAAGTAATAAGCTGACAATTTACATTTTCATGAGACATTAGAATGGAAGGCGTTTTATTAAAAGAATATGAACACCGGACAATCACCTGCATATTAAACCCCTCTGCCATCTACATAATTCCATGACTTTGAAAAGCCATAACAATGGTGCTGTCAGATTCACTAATGCCTCAAAGCCGCACTCTGGTGATTTGGGACAACCATAATTATTCGTAAGCATATGTTGCTGCAGAGATAATAGCCTTACGAATGCTTCTAGACATGTGAATTTTAATTCAGAAAAATTTAATTAGAGCTCTTGAATGAGAATCTGTTGCGGATCTTCAGATCCTGTTCAGACACTTGGAAAAAGTCAAATGTGACCCCTCAGGGCTCTAAGGACACGGGAGTCGGTATGAGTGCGTAGTAGAAGGCAGTGACTCCTCTCAAGAGTGAAGGTGGAGATTTCCAAATGTTTTCCACGGTGACGTGACAAGCCCCTCAGGTGCAGGTGCAAGTGGCTCTTTGGTTGGTACAATTGGTAGAACTGCCTTTCTGAAAGGTATTTGCTGTATCATCAGGCACTGTGCCAACCAAGTCTACTGCCAGAGTTAATGGCCTCTGGGCCTTACTCCAGGTCTATCCAAGCTGCTATCAGCCAGGTGGTCAGCGGTAACCCCATGAGAACCTACCACCTCTTCTACCTGCCTTTACCCCTAGGACCCCGGTGCTATGTCTGCATTCACCCACAGATGGTGACGGCATAAGATGCTTGGGCATAAGAAGCCAGACAGGTATCCACCCTGTAGGTGGGCATCTCTGTATTTCCAGTTGCCTAGGCCCCAGGCTTTGGAGATGGAGCATGGTGGCTAGGCTAAACGATTGCCAATACGCTTGACCTTGACCTTTAACCCTTCATTCTGCCAGTTGCTACTCTTGTGACCTTGGGTAACTCATTTCACCTCTCTGAAGCTCTGTAAGATGATGATTCCCATACTTACCTTTCAGGAGAGCTGTACCAGGTACAATCAGGTGTGTACTGGTACCTCCCAGGTGCGTTACAGGTGTCCAACAACAGGTGACAGGTGTGGTTCTAAAGACTTCATGGTCTCTAAGAAGGGAAGCTGGAGAACCGATTTGAAGGCCTGAATGGTTCTTGACCCAAGAATGATGCTTTCCCATCTAAGAAAGTTATTAGGCAGATGCGAATGGTGGGGACCCCCTCCCAGCCAGCCAGATCTCCTTGATCAGCTCTAAAAGGTGGCAGAGGTGACAGCAGAAGCCCCTTCCCCTCTCCTACTCTGCCAGCTTCCGGCATTCACCACGGTGGTCCTGATGCGGACCCACCTTCTTGCCCGCGTCCCCATTTATAAGGTGGGACTGGGTGAAAGTAGTAAGTCCTGTGGCTAGGCAAGCACTGCAGGGTGGCGGCAAATGGCTTCCCCGCAGCAGTTCAGTGTCGTGTTTAAGCGACACGGGGACACCTTGCTCCCAACCATCCCCCAAACTGTGTCTTTCTGGTTGTCCGCGGGTCACAGCACAGGGTGCCTTCCTACTTCCTTCTGGGAGGAGAGCAGGAGCCACTGTGTTCTCAGGGGAGAACAGAGGGGTGCAGTGCAGAGGGGCGCAGCACAAGACCCCGTGCACGGGCTTTGCTTCCAGGCTGACCCGAGCTGGAACCCCGGCCGAGTCACTGACTGCATCGGGCGAGGCTAGAACAGTATCTGAGCCTCAGGATGAAATGGGGATGTTATGCAGGTGTGGACGGTGGCACCGGTCCAGGCACAGAGGGGGACTTACCCGGATTTGTTTCTAAGACAGAGCTGGCTCTTAGCTGTTTCTCTCTGAATCCCACAGGATCTGCCAGTTGCTGCCTCAGTGGTTTTGACTGTCATTTCCATGCACAGGAGCGAGGCAGAGAAGAGCAAGTGGGTGCTGCATCTGGGAGAGTCCCTGGGGCTGCTCGGTGCCTGTCCAAGGCTGGGCTCAGGCTTCCCAGCTCCCTGTGCCTTGATAACCGATGACTTCTGCATTTCCTTCCCTCTCTGTGCCTCAGTTCCCCCATCTGCAGAGTGCAGCTCCCATGGCTTGCCCAGCCCACCCTTGGGAGTGCTGTAGGCTCCAGGAAGATAACACGCGAACAAACTATAAAGGGCTCGGAAGGCACAGCCACATCGGCCCAGCTAACCTGTTGCCAGAACGTAACCCCTAGCTCATGGGCCCACCTTGCCCTACACGCTGCCTCCTGGTACTTCTGAACCTTCATGAAGCTGGGAACCCCACACCTCAGGAACCTGACCCCTGGCAAGTTCACACCTGTCTGAGATTCTGGTTGCCTCTTTAGGGTCCAGACTGCTGCTGAGCTCAATTCACTTGAACCATCATCAGCCAAGCACTTGGCGGTTGGAGAGACACACAGATGCTTACTGCCCCCAGGAGACCCTGTGCTGGGTGAACAAGGAGGTGACTCCTTCCTCCTGAGCTCTGGAACCCTCCAGGGCCCACCCCTGCCCTGTTGCCTGAGATTTTGCCTGTCTCAGGGCAGAATGGCTCTCCATAAGGCCTGCTGAGGGGCAGTCAGCTGGTCTGAGCCCATGAGTACTGTGTGATGATGGTTTAATGTCATGTGTCAGCTTGACTGGCCATAGGTGCCTCAATTAAACATTCTTTCCAAATGCACTTAGCATCTGAATCAGTGGACTCAGTAAAGTGAATTGCCCTCCCCAACTGGGTAGGCCTCAGCCAATCCACTGAGGACTTGAACAGAGCCAGAGTCAGAGGAAAGAGGAATTCACCCCCTTTTTCTCTGCCTCACTGATTAAGCTGGAATATCTCATCTCAGCTTCTCTAGCCCTTGGGGTCAGGACTTTTACCACTAGCTCTCCCAGGTAGTGGGGCCTTCAGATTTCCAGAGTTTCTGGCTTACAGAGGGCAGATTGTGGGACTACTCAGACTCTCTCTCTTCTATCTATCTATCTATCTATCTATCTATCTATCTATCTATCATCTATCTATCATCTCTCATCTATGTATCTATCTACCTACTAATCTATCCTACTTGTCTGTTTCTCTGGAGAATCCTAGTACAACATAGTCATTTGACGAGCCTTGGTGATCTTCTCTGACCATGCCCAGCACACACCTGGAGCCCAGAGAACTCCCTGCATGTGATGAACACGCTGGCATATGCCCATCTCCCTGGGATGTGCCTGGGGCCTCCAGTGACCATAAACACTAAACCCCTCCTCAGGATCTCTTCTCCTCTCAGTCATTGGAGAGGTATGGATGGGGCAGGTGGTTCTAAGAGGAGTATAATTCCAAGGGGACTGTCTGCCAGCCATCAACTGCCCTCCCTGCCTGATGTGCCCTCATTCAAGTCCTCCAAGAGCCTCTGCCTCAGTGCCCCTGATGTGGTGGAGGGCGACAGTGATTTGGCCACTCCAGAGATGCTCCTAGATAAACTCTGATATTGAGTAGGACACTGGACAGAGAAGGAAGTGAGGCAGAAAATTCTGAGCACTCTGGCAGCGCAGCAGGGATGGGGGCTCCAAGGGCTTCCTGGTCACTGAAGGATGGGTAATATAAGCAGCTAGGGGTCACGGACAAGATGGTGCTGGGAGAAAGAGCGTCAGGACATCTCATACCTCAGGCCTCTCTGACTACAGACCAGGGCTGCCCAGCAGGAAGAGAAGGCAAGCCACAGGTGTGAAAAGGTGCAGGTGAAATTAATTTTAATTGTATAGTTTATTTAATCCAAGATATCACCATTCACTATGGGATCAATACAAAAACTGTATATATTCAAGCCATGGAAGTCCAGTGTGCATTTTACACCTACAGTGCTGACAGTGCTTTCAATTTAGACAGGCCATGTTCAAATGCTCTAAAGGAATCTGTGACTGGTGAACACCACCTAGGGCTATAAACCTGGCTCATGCTGTTCCTTCTGCTTGGATTGTCCCTCCAGCATAACCAAATCCCCTTCACAAGCCTCGTCCAGGAAGCTCCAGCTAAGAGACCTCGCTCCTGCCTCAGAACTACTGGACCCTAATCCCTGTCGGATGGCATGACATGGTGTTTTGTCTGGGTGAGAGAGCCATATCTACAGGGTCAGTGTCCCCACCGAGGGGGCCTTCTACAGGACCTCACCAACCCATGCCTCCTCTACAGGGTCTTTTTTATGCTCTGGACAGAAAAGGTGCTAGAAAAATGTGTGCTGAAATGAAAGGAGGGAATGTTTGCATATTTCATGAGGTTTGCTTTGGATGGTTCCTTTGTTCACACAAGAAAGCCAAGACAGGAGCCAGGTGGGCTGGTGGCAGTGGGGAAAAGAGAGTATCTTCAGTAAATGGTGCTGGGAAAACTGAACAGCCACATGCAAAAGAATGAAACTGGACCACTTTCTTACACCACTCACAAAAATAAACTCAAAATGGATTACAGACCTAAATGTCAGACCTGAAACCATAAAATTCCTAAAAGAAAACACAGGCAGTAATTTCTCTGACATCAGCCGTAAAAACACTTTTCTAGATCTGTCTCCTCAGGCAAGGGAAACAAAAGCAAAATTAAATTATTGGAACTACACCAAAATAAAAAGCTTCTGCACAGCAAAGGAAACCATCAACAGAGTGACAAGGCAATCCACAGAATGGGAGAAGATATCTATAAATGACATATCCAAAAAGGGGTTAATATTCAAAATATAAAAAGAACTTCTACAACTCAATACAGGAAGAACAAATAACCCAATTAAAACATGGGCTGAGGACATGAATAGGCATTTTTCCTAAGAAGACAAACAGATGGGCAACAGACACATGAGAAGACTCTCAACATCACTCATCATCAGGGAAATGCAAATCAAAACCACAATGCGGTATCACCTCACACCTGTCAGAATGGCTGGAATTAAAAACACAAGAGATAACAAGTGTTGGTGAGGATGCGGAGAAAAAACGACAACCCCCCACCCTGTATAGTGTTGGTGGGAATGCAAACTGGTGCAGCCACTGTGGGAAATAGTGTGGAAGTTCCTCAAAAAAATTAAAAATAGAATTACTGTATGATCCAGTAATTCCACTACCGGGTATATATCCCAAAGAAAATTAAAACACTACTTTGGAAAGATATAAACACCTCTGTTTATGGCAGCATTATTTATAATAGCCAAGATACGGAAGCAGCCCAAGTGTTCACTGACTGCTGAACGGATAAAGAAGATGTAGTGTATATGCAATGGAATAGTACAGCCATAAATAAAAAGAATGAAATCTTGCCATTTGCAACCACATGGATGGAACTAGAGAATATAATGCTCAGTGAGACAAGTCAGTGAGGGAAAGACAAATATCTTATGATTTCACTCATATGTGGAATTTAAGAAACAAAACAAAAAAAAAACACAAAGAAAAAAGAGAGAGAAAAAAAACAGACTCTGAAATATAAAGAACAAAGTGGTGGTTGCCAGAGGGGAGCAGTGGGTGGGGGATGGGTGGGGGGAATGAGTGAAATAAAGGGGATCAAGACTACACATATCATGACAAACACTGAGAAATGTGTAGAGTTATTGAATATTATACACCTGAAACTAATATAACACTGTATATACTTCAATAGAAAAATAAAATTAAAATTTGTCACCACCACCCCTCAAAAAGAAGAAAAGAAAAGAAAGAAAAGAAAAGAAAAGAAAAGAAAAGAAAAGAAAAGAAAGAAAAGAAAATCAAGGCAGGAGCTGGCTAGGTGGTGGCAGCGGGGCTAGGAGTGGCTTCACCAAAGCCGTATTTTGTATATATGAGGTTTTCTGGACATAGCTTTTCCTCCTTAGTACGTTGCCATTCATCCCCATAAAAGATGAACAGTTTTGCGAATATTTTTAAAAACCCCAAATGCATCAAATCCATTTGGAGGGAACATATTGCATTCTGAATCTACCATCAATTTTACTGAAACGTTATTTTCTGGGCACCATTAGAGGAACCAAGCTATAATCAGAAAAAAAAAAAAAAAAAAAGGAAATTTTGTTGGGAAATGAGATTAAACCAGAGAAAAATCCGATAGTTTAAAGCTGGAGCCACATTACCTATTCTCCTCTGAGGGTTCAAGTTCCCGTCATTAGCCCACCGGTCCCCTTCCCTGTGGGATCTGAGAGGAGAGGCGTCTGCCTGCTCTCCCCACCTGATGCTTCATGCCTCCTTGGATTTAATCCCCTCCCTGCACGAACCACCCAGTCACAGGCTGGCCCAGGTGTAGCTACAAGTACGAGGGACGGAGTGCCAACCACCGACGTCATCCA
Source organism: Canis lupus baileyi (assembly GCF_048164855.1). Taxonomy (NCBI): domain Eukaryota; kingdom Metazoa; phylum Chordata; class Mammalia; order Carnivora; family Canidae; genus Canis; species Canis lupus. The sequence continues at coordinate 8,061,175 of NC_132866.1, forward strand.
CACCGGGCCTGTGCTGCCCACGTCCCTATGCTCCAAGCCCTCCAATCCTCAAACAACCCTAAGGGGCAGGCACTGTTTATTTCAATGGGAAGCCAGAGGCTCAGAGAGGTGACATCAGTGGCCCAAGGTCACACAGCAGGAGGAAGTGCAGCTGTGGTTTGAGCCCAGGTGGGCATGTTCCAGAGCCCGTGCTGTAACCACCCTGTGGCCCGGCCCCCTCAGCCCTCGACGGCAACAGAAACCCACCTTCCTGTTACTGCCTGGGCTTCATGTCCCCTGGAAAACCTGATCCATGCAAACTCTGGCATCCTGCCTGGATGCAGTGCATCTAGACCAAGGGTTCTCCACCAGGGGTGACACTGGTCCCCAGGGCAGTGTCTGAAGACATTTCTAGTTGTTAAGTGGGGAGCAGGAGGGAAGTAGTGGTGAGCAGTGGGTAGAAGACACCGTGCTGCGAACACCTACAAGGCACAGAGCAGCCCCACCACAAGGGGAGTTCCACCAAAATGTCAGCAGTGCTGAGGTCTAGTGGACGGTTCTAGAAGGAAGAACATGGCTGTGCTCTGTCCAGATCAGACCTATGCAGGGACCTGCAGACCGTCCTAAGGCCTACATGCAAAGTGAGATTTCCGCCAGAGGAAGCAGCTGTGAAGAGACAGTGGAAGATGCTCCCAGAGGAGAAGAGACGGGGGCTGTCGTGGAGGAGCCAGGCTCACTGTCTGCACATCGGCAGGGCCCCTAGGAGGGGGGGACAGATATTCTCCTGCACCAAAGGAAGCAGATAGCTTTCTACAGGGCATCAGATGTCAGCTCAGGACAAGGATGGACGGAGACACTTGGCTACCATGGGCTCCTCCTCCCCAGAGCAGGCAAGGCCACCCTGGGGTGGACAGCCAGGCAGGAGTCTTTCCCCCTGCCAGCTGAGGATGCTGGGATGCTGGCTGTGTTTTTTCTAATTTCTCTCTCTCTCTCTCTCTCTCTCTCTCACACACACACACACATACACACACACACATATGTAGATCCCACCTCCCTGGCTCAACATCCACCTCCTAATCAAACACCAAAGTCTCTTTTTATTGTCAGCTTCCCAAATAGTTAAGCCATTTTGGATATAGAGTTGTGAGTCTTTTTCCCCCCTCCAGTGTGCAAAACTGATGGGATGATGCTTTTTTTCTGGCTAAAGCACAAGAGAGAAATCCTGTAGGTAGAGCAGGGTGGCTTTTGGAATGCACAGCCCTGTGGCCAGCGAGCTGCAACTTGCAGCATGATGAGGTTGCGGGGGGCGGATGGGAGTGAAGGTGGCAGGCTCCTGGCTAATAGGCAGGAGCTCCCCAGAGCGGTGGGATAGGCAAGCCTACCTGGCTGGGCACAGAGTGGGCTCCCTGCTCTCTGTGCAGAGGGCAGGTGGCACCTGCTGTGGACCAGGGTGTCCAGGCTGAGAACGCCTGGGGGTGAGGCCACACCGTGCTTGATGGGCAGTAGTAACCCAACCAGGGCAGGGCGTCTTCCTCCCTTCATTCTCCCGTTTCCCTTCCTTTGGGGCCTCTTGGGGCTGGGGCTGAGGCTAAAGGGTTAGATGATGTGATTTGGGAATCAAGGTGGGGAATCATTTCCATCCTTCTGGTTCCGAGGGCCAGAGAGAAAAAGCATGTGCTTCTCACCACTCTCACCAAACCTGTCAAGTTCACTGTCACCTGCTGGAAACCTGCATCCAAGAGAGGTCGGTGACCATTTCAGGTCACACGGGCCCTGATTTGCCCTCCCAAACCCAAGTCCCGCTGGTCGGGCTCACCTGGTGATCACATAGGGTGCAAAGCATACGAGGAAGGTCCCTATGAAGGTGCTGATCTTCTTGGTAGCCCGCTGCCGCCTCCTTTTCTGCTCCTCCAGACAGCGTTCCCGCACACTGTGCATGAGAGAGAGGAAGACGACTTGCTATCAACGAACACAGGCAGGGCTGTGAGTGCAGGGACTCAGGGAAGAGCCAGGGAGACCCGAGGTCGAGTCCTGGCCGTAGGTGCGTGGCCTGGGACACATACATGAGTTTGGACATGTGCATGGCATTGCCAAGCCTCAGTGTCATCCATAAAATGTACATGGTCATATAATAAAATGCCCCCAGGGGCTCATTTGAGAATTAAATGCAAAAAGCACACAGATGCATGAAATGCATTCAATGCATAAAGCACATAAAGCAATTAGCATGGTGCCCAAGTGGAAAGAAATATAAATTCTCACTATTACTATTCAGAACTCCACTGGTCACCTGCTGTATGCCAGCCCCAGAGTCCACATTCTCTAAGTAGTAAATCTAATTCTCGTCTTTACTGATATTCATCCTGCTGGGTGGGTTTTACCTGCCAGGTGGGTTTTTCCCTCCCCTGTTTTACAATGAAGAGTATGAGCTCAGTGAAGCCAAATGGTTTGCTCAGCTGGTAAATGGAGACAGGATTTGAACCCTTGTGTGTGTTTCTCAGAATCTGGTCCTTTCTACCTGGGGTGACACGGACTCCGTGCATGCAGGGTGGCACGGGGATTCCTTTCCTCCAGCCTTCAGCGCTGTGTCTTCCATCCCAAAGCCTCAGCCCTGTCTGGAGCTACAGACCTTATCTTATGGGGTCACAGGGTGAAGTCACTTGGTTCCTTCAGGGACCAAGCTCAGTGAAGCTAAGACTCCCAGGTCTCTGGGAAATCAGGGACACAGCTTTGAGGATGGAATCAGGAGCTTGCTGCCTATGCTTCTAACCACATCCTCATCCTGACTCGACTTGCTCCAGGGCCTTTCAAGAACTCACATCTCCCACCAACTGAGAGAAGTGGTTCATGCCACCCTTTCCTGTAGCCACAGGGTAATTCATGAGCACCAGCGAGCTGTCCATTGCCACTGTCAGAGCCCAAGGGGCAGGTCCAGCCACAAGGTTCCACGTGCTCCAACCCATGGGTTTCCATGTCAGCAGGTGTTTCTGCTGTTTATTTTTAAAATAAATCACATCATTCCAAAAATGAACAGGGAGAAAGACCACAGACTGAGTTGCCCAGGAAGTGGAGATAATCTGGCAAGAATGAGGCCCATTGTGCTGCAGAGACCTCACTCCAAATTTAGGCCAGTCTGTTCAAGGAAGGCAAGGAGTGGAGAGAATGTGCATGAGCCGGGTTCACAGGCAGCATTAATGCCAGGGCAGCCTCCCCTTCCTTCCACAAGGACTATCATCTTAACACCAAATCAGAACTCTTCTTCACCATATTTCTGATTGCAGATGGACAATTCCACATTAGATTAGATTGAAGGCCCCTGAAATTCTTGCAGGACTTTTCCTGCTTGACTTGAAATGTAGAATTGGGAGCTGGAGTTTGGTTTGGTACAAACAGGTTTCACACTGGTTGTAAAATTATTAAAATGAAATCACATTACTAATTCATTTCTAATAACTAATATTAATAACAACTCACATTTCTTGAGACTAATCCATCCCATTTTAGATACTTTGATGGAGGTTCATGGGTGTCAGTTTATTTGAGGCTCTCAACATCTTTATATATTGAGGACTGATACAACTATAATCTTTATTTTATTTTATTTTTTATTTTTTTTTTTGGATAAGCAGATGAGGCACAGAGAGGTTAAGCAACTTGCTCAAGGCCACACAGCTGGTGAGTAGTGGTGAGTGGTGATAGGATGACCAACTTGTCCTGGGTAATCGGGACTGTCCTGGTTTTAGCACTAAAAGTCTTGCATCCTGGATGCTTTGCATGGGACTGGCCCTGTTTTAAAATGGAAAGTCCCACATCTGAGAACCCCCTCCACCTAGAGCAAACCAGGACAGTTGGTCCCCCTAGGTGATGGCAGGATCTGAACCCAGGCCATCTGACTCTGGAGGCTTCAGTGTCATCTCCCAACTAGTGTGCGTGTGTGTGTGGAGGGGGGGGGACTCTTCACAAACCCTTTGGGAGGCACCAGGGCATCATCTTATCCAGAAAACCTGAAGAATACAGCTGATGGAACAGGAGGACTGGGGGGTTATGCCTGAGGTCACACAGCAAACGTCAGTCTTAATCTCCTTGCTCTCCATTTATACTTGGGTCTCTGCAGAGTCTTCTACCAATGTCTTCTGGCTCCTGTGACGTGTGCATGATATGGGTGGGTGTGGAGAGAAGGTACAGGTCCTCACAGGAGGTCTGGGTGCAGTGAAATAACCAATTTATCTTGGTTTGCCTGAGATTGTCCTATTTTAAAACTCAAAGTCCTGTGTCCTAGGAGAGCCCTATCAGTACTTGGCAAACCAGGACTATGATTACCCTAGGGCGCAGCATGTTTGGTATTTTCTCCATAACATAGGCCCGTTTGTTTTAGTATTATTTCCCCCAGGGATCCCTGGGTGGCGCAGCGGTTTGGCGCCTGCCTTTGGCCCAGGGCGCGATCCTGGAGACCCGGGATCGAATCCCACATCGGGCTCCCGGTGTATGGAGCCTGCTTCTCCCTCTGCCTATGTCTCTGCCTCTCTCTCACTCTCTCTGTGACTATCATAAATAAATAAAAATTAAAAAAAACTTCTTATTTAAAAAAAATATTATTTCCCCCAAAACATTCATATAATTGAGTTGAGAATTGCTAGAGATTTGGGACATGAGCTGGGTGTCCTGAGCCATCGCAGCACACTCACCCCATGAGAGGTAGAGCATTCTAGGCCTCTCCTAAAAAAAAAAGCACGGAATTCATATAAATGCCTAAACAAGGGTACCCCAAGGAAGGTGATGATGACACTGGGCCCCCCTCCAATCTGTGACCCTGATGATGTTGTCCATTTCTCAGATGCTTTAGAATAACCTTAATAAGTGAAAGAGCTCTGGATTAGATGTCCTAGTCCGAGCTCTGCCCTCCTTGCTATGTGGCCTTGGGGAAGTCACTCAATCTCTCTGAATCTGGTTCATCATTGATCCACGGGGAATTTCATAATAGCCATAACTGGAGCTACCATTTGTCAGGGACAAAAATCACTCATCAGGTCCCAAGCTCTTGAGGAGTGAGGAGCTCCCTCCGGCACCCTCCGCAGGGACTGAGCTCACCGCCGAGGAGCTGACCACCCAGTTGTCTCCCCTCTCCCTGCTGCGCCAGATAGTCCTCCCTTAATGACACAATGCAGACTTAAAAGCAGATACTGGTAAAAGCTTCGGAGGTCTTTGGGAGGATAAACAGACACATTTCAGTGACCCTACAAGAATAAAGTAGACGCTGTGCAGGCTAAAATGATCAACGTCATGACTGTACACTGTAAAAATCTATGGGGAATAATTTTAACTGTTCTTGCAAAGCTTTGTACAGGAGGAAGAATTAAATCACAAGCTCTCTGCAGACATGTTATATCTGTGGCTGCCCGCAGTGCAAAGCTCAACATCTAACATCCAGAAACCCCCTAATCAGTGTGTGTTGTACAAAGTGATGAACCCTTAAAAAGACATCTTAGAAAATTAAGTCTCAATCATTTAAGTGACCTCCTCAAAAGAGATGATGGGAGAAACCTGTTCTGAAACAGACTTTTTAAAGTGAGCCTTAGAAACCTTGAGCCGATTGAATAAAGCAAGTCTTGTCGATGGATGAAAGGCCATGAAAGCTTCCACTAGCCTGGAGTCCCTTTTTGTTAATGGTGTGATAGGAAGCATGTGGCACCAGAGCCCGGCTTCTGGATTCAAACCCAGGCTCCACCATTTAATTTCTGCGTGGCTCTAGGCAAGTTATACAACCTCTCTGTTCATCAGCCTCCTCATCTCTAAAATGATAGTTCTAAAAAAATAAATAAATAAAAAATAAAATAAAATGATAGTTCTAAGAGTATCTATCTCATAGGGTCTTACTGAGATGAACATCCAAAATGTACCTAGGACAGTGCCTGACTCAGCCCTCAATAAATAACAACCGTGATGATAATCTATTCAACATGTTTATTGAACAATTACTATGTTCCAGTACTATCTTGAACTCCAAAACCACAGGGCTCCCTCCCATTGCAAATGTTTTTCTTTCTGCCCTGTGCATTTGTGAGAGACAGACAGGAAGAAATAGCTGCAACCAAGGGCTGTTCCAGAGGAGGTCTGAGCTGACTCCTGACTCTTGCGCTGGCTCTGTGACCTTCTCTGGCCTCCAGGAACCCAGTGGAAGCTGTCTTAATGACTCCTGGCATACCATGGGGGTCTGGGATAGATGTTGTGTCTGGGTTAGCATCCACGTGGGCCTAGTCATGTCTCTGCTCTGAGACAGACTGGCTAGACCCCACAGTCACACAGTCACGTGTAGTATGGGGAACCCCCTCATCTACCCAACCCAGCTCACAGACGGAGAAAATGAGGCTCAAAGCAGAGAGCAATGGGCCCCCCTCCCCTAGAGAGTGAGATGCTGGAAGAGCCAGCGCCCCATTACTGGCGCTCCTGGTCAGGAACCACACTGCTTCTTCCCTGAACACCTGCAAGAAGATGGATCCATCTCCCCTGCCCAGAGCTCTCCTGATTTCCAGGTGAGGCCGGAGGATGTCAGAAGGAGGGCAGGGCGGCCATGCAACCCTCTTGCTTATCATTATTGTTAAGCACAATATGAGAGCAGCTTACCTGCACCCGGAACAAAATAATAAAATCACTCCGCGCTTGCTCTCATTTTTCCCCCACCATAGCTTTGCAAAACTGAGCTCTTTGAAATCTTGTAGCCCTGTGAGCTACAGTTTGATTTGCAGATGAGGACACAGAGGGCCAGCAGGGTTTATGCCATGCCCAGGGTCCCACAATGAGTTCAGGACAGAACCAGGACTCCTGACTTCAGGATCTGGGGTATCTCCCCCAGATCCCACTGCCCTCCACAGGATCCCAGAGCAAGAAGCAAGCTGCATCTAGCCACACTAATGCATTCTCCAGATATTTCTGGGCACAGGAGTAGCAGCAGGAGTCCTCAGACTTATAGGCTGAATCTGTAGATTCATAGGGTGAGGGGCTCCAATTTCCCTTGGCCAGCAACATTCGACCAGAGTACAAGCAAGCACATCAGCGTGGGGGTTCCCGAGGGCTGCCGCAGGGCACAGAGCTTCCCTGTGACAAAGAGACAGCTTTTCTGGCATTGTGACATGTGGGGCCAAAGAGATGTTCCCTGGTAGGCGTCAATAAATGGCAGAGGGGACAGAGAAGGCTGGGAATATCTGAAGTGAATAAATGAGGCAATCACGGCCAATATCTTCCAGTCCCAGACACCTCCAGGCCCAACACAATGGTCTGAGCCCTGAATGGGCCCCAGATGACTGCAGACGGTCCAGAGCGCATGCTCCAAGTGTTCCCAGGGTAATCCAGATTTGTTTCCTGGCTTTTAAAAGAACAAAACAAAAGGCAAGGGAACAGGCTGACCAATGGGGGAGTAGACCTTGAGTTTGGGGTCAGGACACTAGTGTGAAAATTCGTGTCCTCAGATCTCACAAGAGGGGGGTCCTGTGCTGGGCCCTGGACGGTGAGGGGACGATGCCCCTCCCCACGAGCTGAAGACTTCACGTGCCCACCCAGAGCCCACGTCACCCATTCTAGATCAGGCCCCAAGTGCGCGGAACACAGAACTCCCCCCTAGATGCCCCGATCCTGCTTCTAGGATGTGAACAGGCAATCTCCCCGAGGGTGGACAGGGCCATGTGTGCTCGGCTCGAGGCTGAGGGGGGAGGCTCCTTGCCTTGCTGGGTAGAGCCAGGGCTGGGAGGAGAGGCAGGGGCTGTGTGCTCGGCGCCCCCCACCGTGGACGGGGCTGAACTCCACGGAGCCCGAGAAGTCTAAATTTGAACCCAGCCTTGCAGCGCATTATAAATGTATACTTGTCAAGGTAGGAGGACAGAACATATTTCATTTAACAGTTTGTAGGCTTAATTTAGAACTTCTAAATATTTATATAGATGGTGAGCCTCTATTTGCACTTTTGTCCCATCCATAAATCTTAGGGGCAGAACGGGGCACACATTTTGGCTCGAGCCACATCCTTGATCTGTTAAATTAAGCAAGTGGCCTCCCCTCCTTCCCCGGGTCTCCCAATTTCCTCCCCTGTAAAGCCAAGGGCACAGTGAGGTTGTCTCCGTGGGCCCTTCCATCTCCAATGCCACAGCTCGGACGCCCCCTGGGGCGGGCACCTAGCCAACCCTCAGTAGACCCTGGTCACAAGGAGGAGTGTGCTTCACCAACTGAAATCACAGACCCATGCCAGCGAGCAGCGGACCCCCAGCTGGCCCGGGAGAGCAGGGAGGCCACCTTGGTGCCCCGACGCCCCACCTATGTCCCACGCAGGTGAAAGCCCATGCCTCTGGCAGCACCAGAGAGAGGACCCACTATTCCTAGTTCGGAGCTATGGTTTGGGAGAACAGAATGTAGCAAACTGAGCAGTTGGAGGACCAGGTGGGAAAAAAATATTAGCAATTCCTAATTGCTTCATGCATGTCGCAACTTGGAAAGCCACCTCAGGAAGATGGGAGTGGGGAATGCCTCTCAGGACAGATTTAATTTAAAACAGAGGGTCCCTGGCAGTATTGAAACAAAGGAGTCCAGCCTGCCTCTCGCGGCATTAAACACTCTGTGGGAAGAGCAGACACTGACAGGGAGCTTTCTGACAAACGTCGCCCTGGGCCTCAGGGAACTCAGAACGGTCCCTTCTAATTAAGTCCCAGGAGGCCATTAGTGTGGTGGCTGTTAAAGAAAACTTCCAGCAAGCAAAGACTCCACCTGCTGCCCTGGCTGTCCAGATAAGGAGGCCTGGTTTCTGCTGATCCCCAGGTGCCCCTGGCTGTCAGCACCAAACCAGCCCAGGAGCCTTGGCTGATCTTTCTAGAGCCTTCGTGCCTAGGGCTTGGACGTTCGAGGGGCAGCCTTCTCCATCCGACAGAGCGAGATCGCAATTTCTCATTTGTGGGGAGGAAGAGTTTGGGGCTGCCAAGAAAACAGGCTGTGGATCAGCTGTCAGGAAGCTGGTGCCCTCCTCTGTGGCCCAACACCCACCCTCTTGCTCTGGGGACCCGACTCCGCACAGAAGGCAGGCTGGGTTCACTGAAGGGACAGTGCTGTCACAGCTGCCCATTATGTTGTCACCTCAGGCCAGCCCTCTGCCAGCGGAGCCTGTCTGAACTGGCCGGGGGCCATCCCTGCCTCAGCAGCCTTTCCCCTCCCCGGTGCAGACTAGTGCTGTTCCTTGGTGCCCCAGGGACCCATGGCACTGGGAGAAGGGGCTCCTGAAAGCATCCTGGGGCTTAGAAGAGGTCAGGGTTCCCCCAGAGGGGAACAGAGGGAACAGAGGAGACTGGAGGGCAGCAGAGCAGCGGCCTGGAGTCGGTGACAGATTTGCAAGTTGTGCAAGAGTGGAGACGGCCCTATATCCCAAATGGGCTGACTCCTGTTCTGGAACATGGATGGGCAGCACGGATGGGATTTGTGACTGGTCTGAATGAGAGCTGATTCCTTTCCTGGCTCAACCCCTTCTCTGCTTAGACTCCTGGTGGGAGGGCCCCCAATAGGAATCCTTCTAGTCCTGGTTGTTCAGCAACATTGCCTATTGCTTCTAAAAGAGCCCCCGTCAAGTCCTAGGGATGCACCTTCTAAAGCAAGGTCCCCACATCCCGGGAGATGCAGTTGTGACTGCACAATATTACCATAAGCGACACTGAACCATAAACAGACACGGGCAGGGAGTGAGCCCAGATCTTTGTGGGCAGTGTGCGCATGCATGTCACCTGTGACAGGTGCACATGTGCTGGCCCGTTCGTTAGACATGCAGTTTACACATGAACACACGCGACTGTTCATATGCCCTGGTGTCCTTGTGCTATTGGTCATTCATATAACACACTGTCCATGATCCCATGGAGAAGACTGGAAGGCTGGAAGCTTTGGCCCAGCACGTAATGAGGAAGGGTCATTCTGGGGAGAAACAATGAACGCACACATGCCTCCCTCTGCACGTGCAGACACAGTGAAGTTTAAGGGCTCTTCTTTCTGTTGCTCATGGGCAGAAATGACTCACATTGAATGAACCCTTGCTCCGACCGATACATCCGGTCTGTCCCCCTCAGCCATGAGCTTGCTTCTCCCCGGGCGGGGAGGGGCATTCGCATGCTAAGGACCCAGCTCCCTCTCACTGCCCCCAGGCCCCCCCCTTCCTCGAGGAGCTCTCTGTCCACCTCACTTTCTGTGCCATCTGGAAGCCAAAGCCCGGTACCGTAGGATCCTGGGTGACAGAAGGGAAGCCTGCCCTTCCCTGGGACGTTGAGATACAGAAGAACAGTCCTTAGAGACACCACCAGCCATTTCCTTCCTTGATTTGTTAGCCTCATAAGGAAAACCCAGGTGAGCTCAGGACACCTCAGCTAAGAGTGTCTTCCTTTATTCCCGGAGATGCTCCAGGGGATGGTGTGAGTTCCCAGGGGGTACCTGCACCTGAACTGCCCACCCCAACCTGCCTTTCTCAGACGGCAGCCAGGTGAGCGGGAGGTGGTGTGGGCAGGTTTTGTGCCAGGAGCCCTGTGGGTGATACTGCCCCTCTGCAGGGGCCTCCGACCTCCAAGTCTGGGAGACGCAGGACAGTGCCATTTGGCGAGGGCGGGAAGAGACATCCCCCCTCCTCCAGCTCCCTTAGATGCTCCTTTCAGCACCCACAGAGGAAGGTGCAGCCCAAGGACTCTCTCACACACAGGATCAGGAGACAGAGGCAGCATCAGACACCAGAGAAAGGAAAGACCCAGAAAAGCAGCACATTCTCACTCCAAGAGCTCTCGAGGGGCTCCCCGGGCGCCTAAGCCACACTCCCAGGGCCCGCGTGGAGCCTTTTAAAGGACTCAAGCAGCCAGCAGAGACCACTGCCTGCCTTCCGCATGCTGGCTAAGGTGGAATCCACAAACACACGGAAGAAGGATAAGCAATCCAAAAAGTCCTGACGCCAATTTCTTCCGAGGCTTCACAAAACGTACATACCATCTCACCCACGTTTTTGGTGGCCCTGCTTTGTGGATGCTCTAAGCCCCTGTCTCAAGACCCGCAGCCCCGGTCCCCACCCCCCACCTCCACCTGAGCTTCCCGAAGAAAGAATGGAGGCTCCACAGCCAAGGGACCTGCCCGAGGCTGCACGCTGGGGCGTCGGGGGGCGCACAGGGACCCCCTACCTCCCACCAGGGGCCCTCCCACCCTCCCCCAGCGCCCCCCTCACCTGGGGTGGATGTCCACGAGCAGCACGAGCGTCTGCATGGTGATCACGTCGATGCGCTTGCAGTGGAAGCGAGCCACCTTGAGCACCTTGAGGTACGTGCAGCAGAGCACGACGAAGGACAGCAGGAAGCTGAGCGCGTGGAAGGCGCCCGTGAAGACGGCGAAGCGCAGGCGCTCGTCCGGCCGCCGGCTGCACAGCGTGCACGACGCGTACAGCTGGTGGAAGCCGAGCCAGGACAGGGCGAGCGCGGCGGCGGGGAAGGCGAGCGCGTGCAGCCACGTGTAGGCCACCATGAGCGCGGCGTCGCGGAGGCGCATCTTGGCGCGGTAGCTCAGCGGGAAGACCACGGCCACCCAGCGGTCGATGCTGAGCGCGGCCATGCTGAGCATGGAGTTGGTGGCCAGGAAGGTGTCGAGGAAGGCGGCCAGGCGGCACAGGCGGTCCCCCGCGGGCTGCCGCTGCGCCACGACGCCGGCCAGCGTGAGCGGCATGTTGAGCACGGTGCACAGCAGGTTGCCGCACGTGAGGTTGAGGGTGAAGAGCGCCGGCGCCTGGCGGCGGATGTCGGCGCTGTGCAGCAGGCACAGCAGCACCAGCGCGTTGGACAGCAGCGAGACGCCCATCGTGCCCACCAGCAGCCCCGCCAGGCCCGCGTCCCACGAGTTCATGGTGCGCGCCCGCCGCGGGCGCTCAGGGCCCGCCACCCGTCGCCATGGCGCCCCCGCCGCCGCCGCCCCGCGCCCCCCCGGCCCCCCGGCCCCCGCCGCCGTGCGCCCCGCGGCCCTCACCCCATCCCTCCACGCGCGGGCCGCCGCCGCCGCCGCCGCCGCCGCCGCCGCCGCGCAACCACCGGCTCTGTGGTCCCGCCCGCGCCCGCGCCCGCGCGCTCTCCCGGGCTGCGCTCCTCTGCCGTCTCCCGCTGCTGCTCTCTCCGTCTGCCTCTCCCACCCCCAATCTTTCTCCTCCCCTCCCGTGGTCCTCCCCCCTCCTCTTCTCTCGCTCTCTGGAATCTGGCTGCTGCTATCACAGAAATCCCCGCTGATGCGCGCGCGCGCGCGCACACACACACACACACACACACACGCGCACACACACATACACTCACACCCAGAGAACCAGCCCTGAAGGCTCCGCTGCAGGTGATTGGCTCCCGGTCGCTCCCCGCCCCTCCAGCCCTCCCCTCCGGGTGTCCGAGACAGGCTGGGTCCAGGAAGTCTGTCTGAGAAAGACGGCCGGCTGCCCGGGCACCTGCACGCTTCGGTCCCACCTGTCCCAGGCCGAGCGGCAGCCCAGCCAGACCTGGACGTGGAGGGCCGGGCTGAGTTTCGCAGGGCGGGGGCGCTCCTCCCTCTCCGGGCTGCGCTGGGGGAACTCGGGGAGGCTGCCTCGGCCCAGAGGGCTGAGAGCGAAGGAACGCACATTCCTCCATCCTGCGTGACCAAGGGCCTGGCTCCAGGGCACCTGTGGTGCTCTCTTCCCATCACCTTCCAGCCAGAGCTGCTCAAGTCTGCGGGGGGATGCTGGGACATCCTGGGACAACCTCTGGACATCCCCTCAGCCAGCAGAGCCCTTTATCTGACTCCGAGCACGCACACTTGGGCCAGCCTGTCCGTCCACAGCCAGCCTCGGCAGAGCCGTGGTGTGGCTCAGCATTCCCGGCCTGAGTTCCAGCTGCGGCCATCTGTCAGCCACACACCATCTGCCCTGGGTCTGGTGAGACAGCGAGTTCCAATTTATGAAGGACCTGGATGACATAATGTGCCAAAGCTCTTCAGAAAAAGGGGAGGATGGCGGGTGGCATGGCTTGGTGGCAGCCTTAGGGACTCTGGATATGCAAGGTCTGAGCCTACCGTCAGGAAGGTGCACAGAGACGGTGGCCCTTCTGTCCATCTACTAAAACCCTGCAGGGAAAGTGTCTGGAGCAGGGCTTCCCTCCCCAACCCTGAGAGCCTGATTGAACCTTTACCACCACACCACTGCTGTCCTAGGACTCTGGGCAACCTTGCTGAGTCCCAGTTTCCCTCTTTACCTTTCAAAGCTCCGGCGGACAGCATCTATAATGGTGTGTGTGCAGAACCTTGCCTCCCCGGGGGAGGAGACAGAGCCGAATACCAGCAGTCTATGCATCGTTTGCCCCCCTGGTGGGGCCCACAGAATTCAGGGTTGGGTAGGTGTCTTCATTAGATACTTGGTGTGTGACATGAGAGTGAGGAGTTCACCTGTGCATCTCCTGCTCCCAAAGGCTCCCCACACACAGCCCCTGGCATGAGATAGGTGTCCATGTACTGCTGTAAAGTAAATGAATCAAGGAATACATTTCTGGGGGCACCATTGGGCCCATGAGTCTCACACTTTGGTGTTTGGCAGACTCACCTGATAAACATGGGTGCTGGTTAAAGATTGGGATTTTTGGGTCATACTTGGAGTTTCCAAGTCAGCAGGTCTGGGGCTCTGCATTGTCAGTGGGCTTCTTAGGTAACTCCAATGAGGATGATTTGTGAGTATGCCTGGAGAGCACGCTCAATGAGAAGCGGGCCATTGGGCCAGCTGGATGTCTGCTCATCACCTGAGCACATCCTCCAACAGTGGCCTGATGTTCTGGCCTGGAGGCACACGCTGACCGGTCACCAGCATGTGTAGGAAGTACAATGCCAAGCCCTAACTAGTACCCTCAGAGCACTTCGACATTTACAGGACACATTCAACATTATCACACTTTATTTAATCATTGCCACAATGACAAGAAAAGGACACTGAAGCTCAAAGAGCACACAGGAGAGAGTTGGTAAGGGAGGAAGTAGGTATCAGTAGGTCCATAGATGGGTCCCTTCTGCACGCTCTGAAGGTCTTATGTCACCTTCTCAAGCAGGTGTCCTTGGTCAGGAACTTGAAAGCATCTCAACTTAGCAACATTAAAATGATATCAGTGGCCATGTAACCAGGTCCAAGAGCGAATAGCCAGTGAACATGCACATACATGCACACACATCATTTTCAATTTGCCTTTTGAATTCTTTTTTAAGATTTTTTAAAAATTTATTCATGAGAGACATACAGAGAAAGGCAGAGACATAGGCAGAGGGAGAAGCAGGCTCCCCATGGGGAGCCTGATGTGGGACTTGATCCCAGGACCCAGGATCATGACCTGAGCCGAAGGCAGATGTTCAACCACTGAGCCATCCAGGCATCCCTGCCTTCTGAATTCTTAAAGGCAATATTGAAAGATTAAAAGGCCAGAAAGACACTCAGAATACTTTAACTCAGTTTCCTAGAGAACAGTTAATTTTCTTTTGGTTGTGAACAATATTTCCTGCTCCTAGGAAGGCTGAAGGAGGCCTCCATGGTGACCAGGTACCCAACCCCCATGGCTTCAGCCAACCTGGGCCTCACTGGATGCAGGTCCTAACAGAGCCCCAGACACCAACGGTAAGGTCATAGTCACCAGAAGGGGAGATGCCTGTGTCTGTCCAGGCCTGAATGCTGGGGCCCCTCTGCCTCTTGTGAGTGAACTCAAGCATCTGGCACATCTGATCAGGGGACATGAGATGTCAGGGTGCAGAGCCTATCCTCAGGGGGGTGGTTGTCACACTGTGAACAGATCTGTATGCCTGAATACTTCTCTGACCTGAGAGAAGTGATGAGATGTTCATGACAGCATTAACATAAGTCATTAAATACTGCAACTGGGCCCCAAGGACATATTCAAAACCAGAACTGAGCCTCTTCCCTTCAGATAGTTGAATATAGTTCAACATAGTGGCAGGTGCATATACCTGTGGTAGGGAATCATTACCACAACCCTCCAGCATGAGTGTCATGAGTCTGTCTTGACATGTGAAGGAGCCAAGACCCAGAAAGACCCACAATTTGTTCAAGGTCACTCCAGGTGGGCATCAATAGATAGGGCAGAATGAATTAAGATGGCAGAGCCAAGATTAGAATCCTTATCTATTGGACGTTAAAAACCATGTTCTTTCCACTGTGATACTATATTGATCACACACGACTTGTCACATCTATGCTTGCATACACACATGCACACACACACACACACACAAAGCACATATACTCACAGTGAGAGGTGGTCCTTTCCATGGCTATCTTTAAAAACAGGTGAAAGATTTATATAAGCTGAACAGAAACTGGAATGTCACCAATGTCCTCTCTGCTGCTGGCGTCAGTTCACTTCCAGAGTGGTTACCTCTGTGGTGGTATCTCTCCAGACAGGCTGTTCATGCAGACTCCTGGCTCAGCCTTCAAGCTAGGTGAACAGAAGAAACTGAACAGTTTTTCCAACAGGACCATCAGGCCTCTGCTATTAGCAGGGAGAAGGGGAATTGGCTGTCTGGACAGGATCTTTGCCACTCTTGAGTCTCCATGGCTGAAACCAGGCCCCACAGACCAGAAATAGGAGGCAGTAGGCCCATCAGAAAGAAGAGGGAGCCTGCTGCCTGGCAGTCTTGGCTGGTGGTCTCCTGGAAAGAGATGAGGTGCCTCTGTCTGATGGGACTCATGATGCTAAGAACATTTATCAAAGGTTGGTGATGATCCAGACAGTCTGTCTACCTAATCTCACTCATTCTTCACAGCAACCCTATATCAGAGAGGCTATAGTTACCACCATTATACAGATGGGGAAACTGAGGTTTTAAAAGTTAATCCGTGTGCCCAGGACTTCAGTAAAGGAGGGAAGGAATGTGGATGCTATCCATGTAATCATGCAACTCTGTTCTACTCCCAGATTTAGTCACTTCTGATGATGTTCATCAACCATCACTCCTATCCTGTCTTCCTTCACAAGCAGGATCTTTGGGGTGACCATCAGTTGGGTGGTATAAGACATCAGTGTGACACATGTAAACTCAAGAGCTCCTCATCGGTCAGGCCTTCTTTGGAGCACTTTACATTCATTTCTCCACTTAGAGTTCATAGGATAGGAATCGCCATCCCACCTGTGGGTGAGATGATAGGGTCTTGCAGCTATGCACCTTGCCCAAGTTCTCACAGATAGTCATGGTAAGTCTGGGTTGCAATGCCCATCCCCTCTCTGGCCCCAGCCCAGGGCTCTGCCACCACACCACAGCTGCCCCCACAACTGGGTGTACAGAAGGAGCTACAGTCCAGCTAGATCCCGTCTGGCCAAAATATAGAGCCATTCCTCTCCACTGGAACTCACCGTGCCCACACAGCCAGCCAGTGAGGTTTGCACTTTGCCTTGAAAATCCATTAAACTTGCCCATGGCAGCAGCAGCTTCTTTATTTGCAACCTGTACTGGCTCCACGAGGACAGAAGTGTGTGATTGATCTTCCTGAGTGTTAGACTGTGAGGCATTGAACCGCTCCATGAACAATGGCTTCTCTGAGTTTGGACTGACTTCTAAGGATGTCTGGCTTCTGTTCATTTCCTGTCTCTGAGCTACAGTGGAGCACTGGAGCTTGTCTTATATCTCCAGGACTAGAATCTTCAGCAAGGGCGGTTTCTCGCAGTTTCTTGTCCCATGTCTGTCCCTACTCCCCCACTATTACTGACTGGAGGTTAGCAGGGGTCCTGAGCACTGGGAAGACTCTGGGCTCCTGCCCAGGGTTGAGTGGTGGAAGGATCAGCACCACGGCAGTGGACAGCTCCCCTCCTCCCAGCAGGGTCTCGCTCTCCCATTACTTTCAAGAAATAGTGGCTGTGGAAGCCCAGACCTGACCTGGGTCTGTGTCTTTTGAATTCCTACACCAGGTTTTTAAAACAAGCCAGATTCAACTACCATTTATGGAGAGAATTCTAGGCTGTTTAATTCCATTCAGTATACTCAGAAACTGAGGTTTATGGCCATACATCTAGTGAGGGGCAATATTCAGGTCTGTTGGATTCTAAAGCTCTTAATCACTGAACTATACTGCTCTATCATTTTGGAAGTTGGACTGTTTGGAAACCATGTCTTGGGCATTCTCTGTCCATCATCAGCTCCTGTAGCATTTACAACACGCCGGGCTGCTCCCTTTCCTATGTGTGGCCTGATTTGACCTGACTCCACTAGGTTTCCTGAGGACTGTCCCCATGATCTATACCTCTGTGGTCTATGTTCCCAGTGGTCTGAAAAGGAGACATGCTTTACTGGTGGTTGTGAAGTTCTCCCAGTCTTATCCTCACTCCAGGACTGGGGCCACAGTCACATGAGTCCTCAACAAGGAGGCAGGAGCCCCTGATCTGAGTACCACTTTCCAGTACTTTCTGGGGGGAATGAACCCATCTCTGTGATAGGAAAGAGACCTTGCACTGACAGTGTCATGCAGTGGACAGTACCCTGCACTAGAAGACAGGAGTTCAGGATTCTGGCCTAGTCACTGCCCTAACTGACCATATGCCTTTGGGCAGTTCTTTCCCCTCTTGTAGCTCAGACTCCCCATCTGTGGAATGAAGTGGGTGGATGAGGCAATCTCACTTGTGAATTTGGGCTGCTTAATGATGCCACATCAAGGATTTGATAAAGGGGGAAGGAGCAGGAAAGAGGGAAAGCAGAGACAGGCATTGTGGGACCTTCCTTCCCCATTTGGCTGGAATTCAAACCCTTCCACTGCAGTGGCAGCTGAAGTCCATGCATGACTCTAGCTTAAGAGGTGTGTGTGTGTGTGTGTGTGTGTGTGCATGTGTGTGTGTGTGCTCATTCTCCTATGACTATGCATTAGTCAAAACAATCATAGGGCTCATCTTTCTGCCCTCAACACAACTAAGTGGACTGTGTATGCATAACAGGTGCTGCTCTATATATGATTCAGGAAAAGAACCGCCTGTGGGTCTGTTGGGGACAGAGGTTCTGTGTGTGTGTGTGTGTGTATGTGTGTGTATGTGTGTGTGTGTGTGAGAGAGAGAGAGAGAGAAAGAGAGAGAGAGGCAGACAGAGAGGCAGAGACAGAGACAAAGAGAGAGAGGGAGAGAAAATGAGAAAGTTAGAGAGGAAGAGGGAATGAGTCAGACTGGTTAGAGACCTGAAAATGGTCTTTTCTTATCGTTTGGGAACAAGAGAAACTGAGGCAGACATAAATCTCTTACTAAATAACTCAACTTTTATGGAGGTGACACTTAATAAGATTTAGAAAGCAGGACAAAGTCATTTATTTTGCGTGGATACTAAGGGGCACTTTATGGAAGACCAAACTATTTGCTCAAGGCAGAGAGATAAAGGAAGAGGGTATTACAGAAAAGAGTGTGCTTCTCTCAGACCCAAGGCCGATCATACATCCTCATTTACCACCTGTTAACATCAGAAGTCACTGTCCCAACCGGATGTTGTATCTTTGACACTTGGGGATCCAAATAAAAGGTGTCATACTGGCCTGGCTCAACGAGATGGGAGGGAAGACGTCACCCACCCCTCTTCTGCTCCCCCACTGGGAAGACAGCTCAGTAGCCAATCAGATTGTTGGAGTCATTCTGTTCTGTGTGCTATGACTCTGATATTGGAAGCTTCCTTTTTCCTTTGCAAATTCTTTTTTTTTTCTTACCAAACTTTGATCTACATAGAGAAAGATACAAATCATGTCATTGATGAGTTCTGATAAACACACCATCCCTGAAATCTAAACACTCATTAAGATTCAGAATGTTGCTATCATCCTAGAAACTTTCTTCATGCCCCTTTCCAGGCAACCTGCCTCCACCCTAGCTAACTACTGTCCTGCTATCGTAACAGATTAATTTTGCGAAGAGCTAGAACTTCATATGAATGAAAACATACACGTGTGCTCTTTTATATCAAACTTATTGTCTTATAGTTTGCCTTATTTCACTCAGCATAAGATTTTTTAGGTTTATCTATGCTGGTGTGTATTTAAGTAATCCATTCTTTTGTATTGTTGGGTAGAAATGGATTATATAAATGTACAACAGTTTGTTTAGATATTCTCCTATTAATGGACATTTGTTTTATATGCAATTGGGGGGATAATCTGAATAAAACTACTATGGACATTCTTGCACTCATTTTTTTTAGCATACATATGTTTTAGTTCTCTTTAGTAAATACCTACGTTTATATTTAACTTTTATGAGAAAGTGCCAAACAGTTTGCCAAAGTGTCTGTATAATTTTGCAGTGCAACCAACATTAAAATAGGCTGTTTGTCTTTTTCTTATTGAGTCGTAGGAGTTTTAAAATCTATTTTGGATATAAGTCATTTATTAGATTTATCTGTTGCAATGACTCTCCTAAACTGCAGCTTGTCTACTCCTTTTCTTAATGGTGTTCTTTGATGACACATAAATTTTAGAGTTGGCTTGCCAATGTTTTTTTTAAATGCTGGACTTTCGACTAGGATGGCAGTGAATCCTTTGATTAGTTTGGAGAAAATGTCATCCTTTCTATTTTCTCCTTTATAACATTAATCTAGTGAAAAACATTAACTTTCTCATGATAAACCAACTCCACATTCCCAGTTGGCCCTTCTTTTACTTAAGATTTCAAGGTTTTTTCCATCTATGTATTTGAGGAATATCCACCTACGGTTTTATTTTCCTCTGCCGGCTTTGTCCGATTTTGATATCAGGGTTATGCTTCCTCATTGAAAGACTTGTGAAATGTTCCCTTTATAAAAAGCTGTCATACTGTTTTGCAAAGTGGTTATGATATTTTTACATTATTATCTGAAATTTATGAGAGCTCAAGTTTCTCTGCATGCCTACTAGAACTTGGTATTGTGGGTTTCAAAAAGTATCCATTCTAACAGTGTGCAGAGGTATCTCACTGTGGTCTTAATTCACATTCCCACATTGAAAAATTATATTGACCATTTTTTCATTCTTTATTTACCTTTTGCAAAGTGTTTGTTCAGATTCGCTCTTTTTAGATTGGGCGTTTTATTACTGATTGTTGCATTTTGAGACTCTTTTATAAACATTCCAGATACAAGTCTTCTGTTAACTATGTGACTTACAAGTATTTTCTCCTAATCTGGGGCTCATCTTTTAGCCAATGTGTTTCATAGAGAAACCTATTTAGCTTGGATAAAGTACAAATTCCCATTTTTTTTCTTTTATGGATAGTGCATTTGTTGTTCTAAGGACTCTTTGTCTAACTCAAAGACTTTTCTCATATGTTGTAAAGTTTTATGTTTTATGTTAGGTGTGTAATTCATTTTAGTTAATTTTTTATGAGGTGTGAGGGATAAGTCAAGACTCATTCTTTTGCATATGGATATCCAACTGCTCCAGCACTTGTGTGTTCAAAAGACCATCCTCTCTTCACTGAATTGCCTTTGCAATTCAATATATTTTCATTTGTTTGTGGGTCTTATTTTGGACACCCTTTTCTTTTTCACTGATCTCTGTATCTGTCCTTCTATAATATCACAACATCTCAATTGTGAGATCTCAATTGTAGCTTTATTATAAGCCTTAAAATAAACTGTGACTCCCCTTTTTTGTTCTTGCTTCTCAAAATTGTTTAGGCTACCGTGTTTACTTTTCCTTCTCATACAGATTTTGGTATTGGCTCGTTGATA
The DNA here is from genome assembly GCF_048164855.1 of Canis lupus baileyi. Lineage (NCBI taxonomy): Eukaryota > Metazoa > Chordata > Mammalia > Carnivora > Canidae > Canis > Canis lupus. Next base: position 8,081,860 of record NC_132866.1, read on the forward strand.
TCTACAAAACAATCTTATTCAGATTTTGATTGGGAATGTATTGAATCTATAGAACATTCAGGGAGAATAAATATCCTAGCATTATTGAGTCTACTAATTTGTAAACATGATACATCTGTCTATTCAGATTCCCTTCATTAGTGCTATTGAGTTTTCAGATACAGGTACTGAAAATAATTTTATTATGTTTGTGCCTAAATACTAGCCTCAGAAAATCAGTTGGGAAGTGTTCCATCTCTTCTAACTTCTGAAAGATATTGTATAGATTTAATATTATTTATTTCCTAAATGGGAGGATTCACCAATGAAACCCTCTGGGCATGTGGTTTTCTTTGTTGGAAGGTCTTAAAGTGTGGATTCAATCTACTTAATAGAGGACAATTCAAGTGCTTTGCGCATGTTATCTCAGGAACCCCTCCCAGTGCTCCGTGAGCAGGTGGGAGAGATGCAGCCTTGGTGGGCAGAGGACCAGTGAACGTGGGGAAGAAAGCAGCAAGACTTGAGTCTTTCTAGAACCTGTGGATGGGAGACATTGTTGCAGCTCAGCACACACACTGCATTGCAGGCTAAGTCCCCTACACAAAGTAGATATAGAAAGTGTCTGTCCCCACTTCTGGGGCCAAAATGTGGGGATGCTGGGCTGCGCTGACCAGAGAGGACTATCATGACAGCATAAAATCGAGAATGAAAGAGGAGAAGTTGGGAGCCAAACAGAGCAGCTGGGGACAGGCATTTTTCATGTCCGATATTGATAACATGGATTTCATATTGCTAAGCAGCTCCTAGACCTCAGAAGAAAGACTCAGGACTGAGGCCACCTGCTGGATAAGGAGGCAATGGGACCCACAGGCTGCCTGGGACTCCTCTATCACACTCAGAAGATTTTCCAAATACTGACCTTTTAGTCATCGTGTTCTCTAATAAAGCATTCCTAAGACCACGGCAAGTATTGCTTTCACCTCAATTAGCTTAGCAATAGATAGTTTGGCATTATTATACCCACTTTACAGATGACCTGGGATTTGAACCTCCATCTGCCCTTCCCACCCTACCCTCATCACCTCCTGAGAGTTTGATCTAAAGTGCCGCTGGCAACACTTGATCTGGGGGAATGTAGGTGTATGGGCCAGGCTGTGGTGGGGAGCAGTCCAGGGAAGTGGGCCTCAGGAGAGATCAGGGTTCTTGGCATAGGCCTTCCATGCTTTTAGAGAAGACTTGCATGCCTTTGCCAACACTGAGTCTTCTGGCCAAGCCAGCACAGGACTCCAACTGAAAATTTCTATTTTGTCAATAAAACCCTTTTTTATTTGTTTTTTAGCAGAGTACTTTTGTTGGGGTTTTATGTAGCAAGAGCCTTCTGGTTATTGTTGGCAACCCACTGTCTTTCCTCGAGCGCATGGTCTCATAGTTTCATGCCCAAATTGCTGGGGAGGTGAGTCTGGATTTTGAATGATCCAATGCCCCTGAGGCATCTCCAGCCCCCTCCCCTTCAGATTACTCACATTTAAGTCCTTCATGAGGCAAACCTGTTTCACCAGAGTCACGGTCACTGAAGGCTAACAGGACCCTGAGGATAATCTATAGCAGCCCCCAAATTTTACAGATGGGAAATGAGAGGCTGGAGAGGGTTACATAGCACTAGGACCTAGAATCCCCAAACCTGCCCCCCAGTCAGGAATGTATCTCTCCTTACTTCCATTTTATAAAAGACAGGAAATGAGTTGACTCCTGCCACCCCACCCCATCCTAGCCCCACAGCCCCTGGGAGATTTGGGATAAGAGGTACATTGCCCATGTAGATAGTATAACTTACTTGCCCTCAAAAAGGACACCCTCAGGAATGCTGAGACAGTGAGATGTGCCTCAGAGTGGCTGCCGATCAGAAGTCTCACAAACAGAGACCCTCGAAGGTTAATACTGATAGGTTAATACTGACGGATGATGGGTGATGAGGGAGGGGCTTGGCCAGGAAGCATTTGGGCTCCAGGTGAGTCTTCTCTTCATTTCTCCCTGGGTGGTTTGCCTCAGGGTATGTTAGCAGCGGTGAAGGACTCTTTCAGGAATAGACTGTATGTCTGCAGACACAAGCCAGATGGGCCAGTTCCCTCAGTGGGACCCTGGAGGCAACTGGAAAGTGATATTGTCCTGGCTGAGATGGTTCCAGGCCCTGAGAAGAGCTCACTTTGCTGTAGCCCAGGAAAACTGGCCTTGAGGCAAGTTCCTAGCTTCTTGTGGATACCCGCCCTGCTTGTATCCCTTGTCAGACCCTTTCTCCTTCCTCTGTGCTACACACCCAGGACTCAGACTCCTCAACTCTTGCACTGAGTGATCCCATGCTGTTTTGTCACTCTACTTCACAACATATCATTATCCCCATTTCACAGGCGGAGTATGGGAGAACTGGTCCAAGGTTTGCAACAAGAACTGGCAGGTCCAGCATTAGGACCAGGGTCTATTTCATTCCAAAACCCACATTCTTAGGGCATCTGAGTGGCTCAGTCATTTGAGCATCTGACTTTTGGTTTTAGCTCTGGTCATGATCACAGAGTGAGATCTCAGTTGTGAGATCAAGCTACACATCCAGCTCTATGCTCAGCAGGGAATCTGCTGGAGATTCTCCTTCTCCCTCTCCCTCCGCCCCTTCCCCACTTGCACTAAATAAATCAATAAATTTAAATAAATAAGTAAATAAATAAATAAACAAATAAATTCTTTAAGAAAATATATTCAAAGCCCACATTCTTTGTTAAGTGACCTCTAGTCTGGGCTACCTCCTCTGTCAATTAAAAGAGGGCATGGGAATGGTCAGCATGTGAATTCAGGAGAGCAGGTTCACTGCCTCTGACCACTTCTTCCCACAACTTGGGGAGCTTTCCACTCACTCTGTCCAGTCTCAGGTCAGTTGTGTTCAGGTCAGCTTGAAGGTGGCTTCAGACATTTCATCCTTTCCATAATGAGTATGGTGCCCACAACAGAACAGAAGGCCAATCTGATAGTCCTGAAATCCTGCAAACTGCCCTGGGCTGTCCCCATCCCATTGCCACAGCTTCCAGCTACAGGAACACAGAAGGGCCAAAGCCACCTGAGTTGAGTCACCTGGTGCTTGAGCCAAGACCCAGTGCCCTGGTTCCCCTAGGATGGGCTGTGTTTTTGGTAAGGTTCACTGTATAAATCCATAGGGGAAATCAAAAGCCTCTTGTGGAAGGGATTGAGCTCATACAGGTAGGCTGGGGTGGGGTTCCTCCGGGCATGGGGCTTTGGGGTGAACCTTGGGGAATAGAGGAGAATATGTGAAAGGCTGGCCCTGTGAGAGTGTTTCTTTGTCCCTTGAGAAGTTCACAGTTTTCACTGAGATTTTAGGACATCAGCTCTGTGTTGATAAGCCAATTCTAAGAAGTCATCATCAAACAATTGCATTCACTTTCCTATGTGGCTTCAGCTCACTCATTTTTCCCTTCAACACACTACAGAGGGTCTCTGGACCTCACTGAAGGTGCAGGATGAAGGTGCTATGATCCTGGCCCTTGAAGTGAGTGTCTGCTAATAGTAGGTGCTTGCTAAGTGTGTGCTGGCTGACCACGGAACAGGTAAGGTCTGAGTTAAGTCCTGAACTTACACCAGGAGGAAGAGCATCTTTGGTAGAAGGAAGAGTTTATGCACATGCAGTGTGAGAACGCCTAAAGCGTGTGGGAAATCTCTTCAATTTGTAATACCTTGGATGTGAGGACCATACTGATTTTTCTTTAATCTTGTTTCAGAGTAAGGTGGCAGATGCCACTAACCACAAACGAATGGCACAAGCAGACACTCTGCTCCTGTTGGAATGGAGGCCACCAGTCGGGACGAGGGTCAGCAGTGTGGGCAAAGTGTCACGGGACAATCCCTACAGGCAGGAGCTCCCTCCGAACAGAGGGTGACACCCTCACCTCCCCCCATCCCTAGCTGGCCTGGGGGAGGCTCCACTTCCGTTCATCATACCATATCATTCTTTTTTTGTGTGTGAAAATATGGTTAGACACGTCCTGAAGAGCTGATAGGAGCTGGATTTAGAGAACACCTGTCACCACCAACACCTGAGAAACAAAACCCAGGATGACTTAGCACATTGCTGTTTTTGAAGATTGTTTGGTTATTTCTGAATACTCAGCTGGGGCCAACAAGATGCTGTCTTTGTTTGTGTTTAATTACACACACACATACACACTCATGCAGGCACACACACACACACACACACTTCTGTCTTTGTTTTCTTTCCTGTAGCAACAAGAGAGCATACATTAAAACCCAAGGCGCTAGCATCAGACCTTACCATCCCTGGTGTTTCTCTTTTTCATAATTCTGGTCACAGCTGTAATTATTTGTTCAATTTTCTCCTTTTCTACCAAAAAATAATAATAATCTGTCCCAAGAGGACAGGCATATAGTCAGTTCTTTTAGGAAGAATGTTATGGGGGCCCCTGGGTGGCTCAGTGATTGACCGTCTGCCTTTGGCTCAGATCGTGATTCCGGGGTCCTGGAATCGAGTCCCACATCGAGCTCCCATCAAGGAGCCTGCTTCTCCCTCTGCCCATGCTTCTGCCTCTCTCTCTTTTTAAAAATCTTTTTAAAAAAGAAAGAATGGAATGTTTGTAATGGACAGGAACCCAATTTGAACTAGTTTAGCAAAAGAAGAGATCTATTAGAAAGAAGCTGAGGTGCCCCTTAACCTTGATTCAGGGAGCGTCTGTGTCTTATAGACACTTGTGAGCAGCCCCAGGAACACCGCACCGTCCTACACCTTCTGTCCTTACTTGTCACCCTGCCGTTCTCCATGTCAGTTTTCTTATCTGTGCTGGTTTCATTTGTCTGGTAGACAATGTGGTGACTGAAGACCTATAAACCTCACGTGTTATCAACTTACCTCCAAAGGGGACCCCAGTCCCTTCTGCTCGTTGGACATGAACAAATCCCAGGGAAGGGCTCTTAGTGGCTGAGCTGGGTCAGGCCTGAGCCGTGGGCACCACCGCTTCCCATCACAACTGCTGTCAGAGAAGAAAGATTAGTTGTAAGGTGGAAAGCTGTGCCCATTCATTGTCATCTTTGTGCTTTATACTTGCATGGTGGACAAAATAACAAATGAACATTCTTCCAGGGGCTGAGAGGAAGTTCCAGGGTGTAAAGTACATTTGCCCCCAGTTTAGCTAAAAGTACATCAGTCAAAGGTGATTTTATTTCTTTGAAAGATTTATTTTATTTATTTGTTTAACAGAGCAAGAGAGAGAGAGCATGAGCAGGGAAGGGGCAGAGAGAGAGGGAGAAGCAGGCTCCCCGCTGAGCAGGGAGCCCGACGTGGGGCTCGATCCCATGACCCCGATCATGACCTGAGCCGAAGGCAGATGCTTAACTGACTGAGCCACCAGGTGCCCCTCAGAGGTGATTTTATAACCAGATCAGCCACAGCCCCTGGGGTATGGCAATGGCAGGGGTGAAGAGGAGACTAAGTTTACCTTTCAAGGGGGGGAAGGAGGTGTAACAGCATGACCTTGGTTACTTTGTAGACTCTTGGTGCAGTTGAGCTCCTTGGGCACTTGAGACACCTGTGCTGGGAGGGAGTGGCTGCCAACAGGAAGTGACAGCATTTTAAGAAACAAGAAGGGAGAGGAGAGCCAAGATGCTGGGCCACCCCCCTCATGGAGGTGATGGGGGTTCAATGCAGGCCCGATGACCAAGGAAGCTCCCTGATAGCCACGATGCACCCCATTCTTCTCCCTGCTCCCCATTTCTCTACCACTGATGGGGGGCTCAGGCTATTATGGACCATGAAGAGCAAGACAGAAGGAATCAAAAACTATGGCCTCCGTGGGAAAACATCTAAGGGAAGTAAAATTGAGGGCATGTTTATGGCTGGACCGTTTGTCCTGCATCTCTGAATATCTGCCTATGAGTAGGGAAAGTTCCAGAAGGCAGCTTCAGGCTTCAGCTGAAGAAAAATAATCATCGCTTAGCCGGTGCTTTCTAAATGTCAGGCACTGTTCTCTGTACTTGATCTATACTCACTCATTTAAAGCTCAGAGAACTGCATAAGGCAGGTGTGATTAGTGTCTCCATCTGTTCAGGGTTGAATAGAGTCCCCCCAAAATTCACGTTCACACTGAAACTGGGAATGTGACCTCATCTGGAAATAAGGTGTTGGCAGAAGTAACAAGTCAAGATGAGATCATACCGATTAGCGTGAGCCCCAAATCCAATGTCTCATGTCCCCATAAGAAGAGGGAGGTTTAGGCACAGACACAGACACGGAGGGAAGACAGTTGTGTAGGAACCGGAGCAGAGGTTTCATTGACGCTACCACAAGCCAAGGACACCAAGGAACACTGGCAACACACAGAAACTGGAAGAGGCAAGGAAGGATCCTCCGCCCGAGCCTCTGGAGGAAACACCATCTGCCAACGCCTTGGATGTAAGTGTCTGGCCTCTGGAACTGTGGGAGAATAAATGCCTGATATTCGGTTAGCACAGTCCCACCCAGGGAATGAATGCCCCACAGGATAGAGGACGAAACCACGCCATGGAGAGGTCAGCCTTACCCAAAGCCACCCACCAGAGAGTGACAGAAGCAGGAAGGTGTGAGGGAGGCTGGGGCCGGGACTCGGGACCTGCACAGGCCACAGGGGATGCACCCTGCAATTCCCTCTTGCGTTGCAGGCCACCCCAGCCCCTGCTCCGGAAGCCGTGGCATCCTGCCCCGACCAGGCAGCAGAGTCTCCTTGGCACCACTCTGGCCACGGTGGCTTTGCTTCTGGCCTGGGGCCGGCTACAGTCAGATGGTCGGGGTACCGTGACCCCCCTGGGGCTGCTCCCACACCTCTGTGGGAAGTCCACGTCCAGCCTGGGCCTCCCTCTGCTCCTACCTCCTTTCCTGGACATGGAGGCTCCCGTGGCTCACAGGCATTGGAAGAACTGACCAGCACGTTGGTGGCTGCCACTCAGGCCACTGGCTGGGTTGATTTTCATGCACTCAGAGCTTTCTCAACTTTCCCAAAATCTAAGAAAAAGAAAAAAAAAAGCCTCAGGATCAGCTTTTTGCTATTTTTTTCTAGCTCCTCATGATGAAAGTAAGAGGCATGCGTCAACATTTGGAAATAAGGAAAGAGCTGACCACACCTCCCTCCTCCAGGCAGAGGTGGAAACATTTCTGGGCATTTCTTTGTCATCCTTTTCTAGGCTTCTTTTTGTGCTTTTGCTTTCCCTGATGGAGATGATATTGTCAATGGCCTTTTTTACTTAATGTTATGACAAATCTGTCCCGCATTTCAACATCCTAAAGCAGCCACCTGAATTGCCACTGTCTACCTGAGAGCATCCTTCACACGCCAGACGATTGGAGGAGTTTTAATTTTCCAGAATCATAAACAGTGTTGCAACAAGCATCCCAGTTTTCATATTATGGTTCTTTTTTTAAAGAAAACTTCACAGCAGTGAATTCATGAGGGCGGACATCGTCAAGGGTTCCGATGTTCAGGGTCAGATTATTCCCGCAACGAAGGTAGGGAGCGGGCGTGCCCACCAGCGCCTCTCCTCACTCAGCGGGCTATTCTTTCTCTTTCCAGTGCTTAGTAATTTGATGGGGAGAGAGCTGGCTCCTGGTTCCAATTTGCATTTCCTTGATTACTAATGAGGGTGAACATTTTCAAATGTACTAGCCATTTGCATTTCCTTGTTCCGTGGATTTTTCTATTTGTGTCCTGGCTCCCCCCTGCACCCCCCTTCTCCTCTTCTTCCCTTGGTGTTTTCTAATAGGTCCAGGGGGAATGCTCCCCTTGGGGTTATTAGCCCTTTGTCTACCAAGCTTACTTAGAAATATTGCAGTGCCTGAGCGGTGCCATTGGCTAGGCATCGGATGCTTGATTTCAGCTCAGGTCATGATCTCAGGGTCGTTGGATTGAGCTCCTTGGCAGACTCCCTGCTCAGTGGGGAGTCTGCTAAGGATTTTTTCTTGCCCTCTTCCCCTCTGCACCCCTGCTCATGCATGTGTGCTCTCTTTCTCTCTCTAAAAGAAGAAAAGAAGGAGGAGGAGGAGAGGAGGAAGAAGAAGGAGAAAGCGAAGAAGAAGAATGGAAGGAAGGAAGGAAGGAAGGAAGGAAGGAAGGAAGGAAGGAAAAGAAAGAGAAAGAAAAAAGAAGAAAGAGAAAAGAAAGAAAGAAAGAAAGAAAGAAAGAAAGAAAGAAAGAAAGAAAGAAAGAAAGAAAGAAAGAAAGAAAGAAAGAAAGAAAGAAAGAAAGATTGTCCAAATAGTTTGGCCTTTAATGAATCTTTCATTGTTCTAGAAGCTCTGAGGTGACACCTGGATCGTACTGTTTTGTCTCTAGGTCCCTGTTACTCAGCACAATGACAGACTTGCTGGAAAGACCAGGTCAGCCCCCCTGCGTGTGCATTATGGACAAGGAGAAATGTAGTCAAGCAAAAGTAAAAATGAAAAGTTATCACATTCCTACCACACAGAGCTTTCCACCACTAACACCTCAGTGCATATCCTTCCTTTTTTACTTCACCCAAATGAGATCATTCTGCACATCATGTTTTATAATCTGATTGTTTTCAGTAAATAATCTCTACTTTGCTGTTGGTTTGGGAATATTTTTACACCATCTAGTCCCCAGCCCATATTCTAATTTCTCTGATTGACCCAACCATGGTCTCTAGAGCTGGCTCGTTCAAAGCAGCATGTGATGCAGGACCTCTCAGAGCATATTGCCATGTCCCAGGTCTCTGCTACCTCAACAATGTCCCAACTAAGTGGCAGATCAGGCCCCCTGCAGACAAACCCACCGGCTGGATTTGTCCTGCTTCTTCCTTATGGTGCCCTGAACTTACTCCCCTCCCCCCACATTCCTTGGAAGCAGTTTTTCCCCTTTAATTTTGATTAGTGTTTCTTACCAAACACAGACATTTTCCCCTCTGATTCCATCCCCTCTCCCCTCTGGGTTGTGACAGCCTTTCTCTGCATCTTCTGGTCTCTTCCTATACCCATTGGACCCTGACATCCAGCCCCTTCTGGAATCTGGAGGGATCTTTGCATTATCCTAGCGTTTGAACCATTTACCCAGGAAAGGCATTAGCTGCCCTGAAACTCATTACAATGCCCTAGTGGGATGCCTAGCTGGCTGCAGGCTGAGGGATGCAGGGATGCACCAGTCTCAGGCAGGGAGTCTTCCTCCAGAGAGAGTCTAAAGCATACATTTTACACATTTCTCTAATTTTAGGGAATATCTTGCCTCAGCCACCTGCCTCAAAATCAAAAATATCCCAGTCCTCGAGCATTCAATCTGCTTTAGCTGCACAGACCCTTCCACGAGGGCAGCAGGTCTTTTCCTGGGAACCGTGTGCTCCTGGGAGCAATTACTCCTGGGGTCTGTTCCAAAGAAAAAGCTTGGCGTAGGGAGTGGCAGAGAGGGAGAGAGGAAGCTGGGTGAGAGGCAGGGAAAGAGAAGTCCAGATGGTGTCCCCGGCATTGTCTACACCCTCCGTACCCGATGCAGCTCCAGCGGCGATGCCCCAGAGTCACAGAGGTCAGGCTGGGACCTCCCGAGCCTGGGCACATGTTGCTCATCCCTCTAAGAGTCCGACTTCCATTGCTCAGTGGCACGGTGGTGGCAATAATGACCACACTTCAGGAAGTCAGTTCTGCAGGGGCACTTACTGTTAGGCACATACGCCAAGGATGCTGGGCCGCCAGGTGCCTGGGCAGCAGGCCCTCCATCAGCTCTGCGGGTGCTGGTGTTCACGGAGCCAGCAGCACCAGGTAGACAGGCCGGTGGGGTGAGGAGCCGGTTGTGCCCGTCTTTGCAGGGTGCGTGCCCCACGGTGCTGGTCCTTTCAGGACCCAGATTACAGGGACAGGCTCATCCTGTGACCATGACGTTGCCACAGCGCCTTGTGCCACTCCCTCCCTGCCTGCCATCCCAAGCGAGGTGCCAGCGTCTGAAGCCATCTTCGACGGTGGCCCTCTGGGCACCTCCAACCCTCCTCCTTGGTCCCCTTTCTCTCTTCTCTTCCTCTGAGGGAGACTCTGGCTCCTGCAGCATTGGGAACAGAATCAAGTGAAGTGGCTAATTCTGTGCATTGTGACCGTCCCAGGACGCTGGGGGTGGCCTTGTGTCGAAGTGTCAGTGCTTTCAGAGTGTCCGATGTCCCCCGCTTCTCAGGGCCACCCAGGGGGCGCAGCGTGTGACTGTGTCATGCATTCGGGTGTTCATTCACAGGTTCCGCAAATCCACAGTCAGTGCCAGGCCAGCGCCACTCCAGGGGACAGGTGAGTGGAGGCCACCCTTCCCCTCCTGCAGCTCGCGTGCCCCGGTGTGAGACAGGTAGGTGGGCGGAGGAGCGCTAGGCTGGAAAACTCTGCGAAGGACGCCAGGAGGTTTCTTGGGGGGCTTGGCAGGTCAAGGTGACCTGAGAGCTGAGGGCAGTCCACCTGGTGAGCGGGGACATAGACAAGGAAGTTCAAAAACAAGGGCCATGCAGGGGCGTGGGAAGAGTGCTGGGGTAGGAGGAGTGCTGGGGAAGAAGGCGCAGAGCTGCTCCCAAGGGCATGGGGACCAGCTGGGGGGCAGGGAGCAGGTGTAAGCAGACAGTGGCGAGTCAAGCTGCACCGTGTGCGGGATGACGAGAGGAAGGACCTATGCTCAGAGTTCCACGTGGCAGTGGGAATTGCTTCCTCTGGGGACGTCTGAGAATTCTGAAGAACACGAGCATTTGTGAAAGATTATGAATACTCATGTGTTGGTCCCAGCAAATCCCTTCAATTCATCCTGCCTCATTTTGCTCATCTGTAAAATGGGTATAATGAAGAAATTTTTTTTTGTACATATGCACGAAGACCAATGTCTAGGAGTGGTCATTGTAATATCATTCAGAATATGAAAAATGGAAGCGATCTGAACACCTGTCACTGCAGAACTGGTAAAATAGGCATCAGCCATGCAAGGGAGCACTCTAAAGGCCTTTACCATGAGGCCGTTGATTTAGAAGTCTCCCCAAGACGTATTGTTGAGATCAATTCTCAGAATAATATATGTTGTATGGCACCTTGCATATTAAAATATATGCCCATGAATATGCATATAAACACTTAGCTGCAAGGATGTTCCAAAACCTTCGTGGAGACAATCTGGGTGTGGGGAGGCGTTAGGGTGGGAGGCTGGGGAGGGCCTTCCTTGCCCGTTACCACACACTCATATATTCTTTGCTTCTCTTGTAACAAGGTACCTCTGTAAAAACACGGAATCCATGACACCGGGAAGCATAAATTCTGGAAGGTGATGGCGGGCTCTCCAGCAGCAAAGTTGGGGGTTCAGGGCTCCCTGGAGGGGTGAGTGCTGAGCATGACAGGCCCTCCACCCCCACTTCCACCAGGGGGCAGCAGAGGGCGCGTCACTCAGGCTGAGAGCTTGGGTGATGGGACCTGCGCCAGGTGACCTCACCTCCCCATGTCTCAGTTCCCCCACCAGTTACACAGGAACAATAAGCCAGACCCCCCAGTGTGGGGGATGATCCGGTAAGATCATGTACGTGCAAATCATAAACAGGCATAAGTAGGAAGATGACTGCGACGAGGTAAGGAGGGGGTGAGGAGAGCGCACACCGGGGACTGGGAGTAGAGGTGAGAGTAGATGTTAGGCGTATCATTGCCTAACATCAAGATCTCATCGTTAGGCACCGCTGTCTGCATCTTGGGGATGAAGCCAAGGTTCCAAACTTTCCCGTGTAGCTAATAAGTGCAAAACGTTACCCGAGTTGGCACACTGGACCCCTCCTGTCTCTCTGCCTCCATGACAAGTGTCCAGCACCTATCTGCAGAGGGCTGAGTGACAGGGTCTAGATGCTAGCATCTCAGAGAGTCACCCATGCCAGGGGCCTTTGAAGTGGGTATTCAGGAGAAGGGGTCTCCTATCACTCGGGCACACGAGCCCACTCCCAACTGCCTCAGGTCCTGACCCAGGTGCTGGGACCTAGAACCCTGACTCCCCAGGATAAAGAACTATCCCGTATAAAACTCTCCCCACTGTCCTCTGCCCCATTTGTCAAACCCTGATCCAGACTCACCTCTGAGCTTCCCACCCCACAGCAGCCACAGTCAGCACCTGCCTTTTTTTTTTTTAAGGTTTTATTTATTTATTCATGAGAGAGGCAGAGACATAAGCAGAGGGAGAAGCAGGCTCCCTGCAGGGAGCCCGATGCAGGACCTGATCCTGGGTCTCCGGGATCATGCCCTGAGCTGAAGGCAGGTGCTCAACCACTGAGCCACCCAGGTGTCCCGGCACTTGCCTTTTGAAAGCACAGCGTACCCTGTCAAATGTGCTAGATACAAAAGAGCATTCTGGCTCCCTGGGGTCCTGTTCCAGGACGCAAAAGCACTGGCAAGACTCCGGCCCAAGAAGGCTGTACAGTTCGGACATCGGCTACACACACTGACAACATGCCAGCACCGCTCCACCATTTAGGTTGTTTAGGAGAGGGAGTGATTTCTCCATCCTAATTTATCTAGAATGCTAATTAGTGGCCTGATGTTCAGTTCATTGGGTTGATTTATCTCCTTCCGCCCCCAGGAACCAAAGAAGGTGTGGAAAAGCAGCAGGTCTGAGGCCTTGGCCGAAGGCCAGCCCCTCTGGCAGCTCTTTGGAATAATTCTGCTGCTGGGTCATGGGTTGCACCTTCCAAAGGTTCTTTGTGTCTGTAGTTTTCTTCTTTTTACCTGAAAATGGCTAGAAATCTCTGGATGAAACAGCAGAAAGGTCCAGAGGCTGCCTCTCTTAGAGAGCCCATGGGGCAGGAGGGATAGGTGACATTTTAGCATTTAAGCCCTCCTCCACAAATCCTTCCAGCCTGTAAAGCCTGACACCACCCCCCACCCCACCTGCAGTGCCTCAGGCTGGCCCAACACTCCCCAGGGGCTTATTTCACCGTCCAGTGAAGCCCCCAACCCAGTCCCCATAAGCCCACGGGCCCGGTTTCTACAAGCAGCTTTGCTTATTTTCATCGACTCCCTTCCACGTTCCTGGCGCTCTAAACTCTTGATCTGTGTTTCTTTAAGCAGGTTTGGGTTTCTCTACAGTAATTGTGCACATGTAGCTGCATGACAAACACACAATTTTGAGGGACGCCATCGAAAAACCTGCTTCTACCCTAGAATGTCAATGTCACCCCATGTGTTGGCCATCACATCTGGGCCAGGTGAGCGCCAGAGGATGTCAGGGCACCTGCATCGACGGTTTCGTGGACAGAAAACAGGTGCAGCAGCACCTGGCGCCTGGTCGTGCCAGTGATTGAGAAGAACTGAGCTCCTTCCAGCCCCGGTGTGAGAGGGTCTTGCCAGGAAACCACCCCCAGTCTGAGGACTCATGTCCACGTGCACCAGCTTTCGACAACAATAGTAAATGTATTTTGTTCGCGATTCCAGCGGCAGTAATCAGATGAGGCATCCATTTAATTTCCCAACCTGAATAATTCCCCCGCGGTAACTACCTTCAATGCCATGATGTAGCTTTTCCGTTATCAAGCGGCACTGCGTTAAAATAGGCGTTTATGGATTGTTCATGGCAAGTTTCCGTTCTATGCAGAGGTTCCATACCCAGCGCTGGAAAACAGTGCCTGGGTGGGACTAGGACCCCTGGATACCACATCTTTGTTTCTTCAGCATATGTTTCTGGGCATATGTTGTCTTTCCTTTTTTTTAACAGTTTCATTGAGAGTATAATGAACATACTGGACAATTCATCCACCTACATTTATGATCAAATGTTTTTTAGTATATCCAGGGTGGTTCAACCATCACATCCAGTTTTGGAGGCTTTTGGTCCCTGCCCACCCCATACAGTTAAGAAACCTCATACTCACCATACTCATGAACAGTGACCGCCGCCCCCACCCTCACCCCCACCTCCCAACGCCTAGACTATCACTAACTTCTCTTCTGTCTCTAAGGATTTGCCTATCCTCTGTGGACATCTCATATAAATGGAATCAGACAGTTCGTGGTCTCCTAGGTCTAACTTATTTTCACTTGACATGTTTTTAAGTTCATCATGTTGTAGCAGGTGTAGGACTGCATTCCTTTTTATGTCCCCCAAATTTGCCATTGTACAGATAGACTGCTGTATGCATACAATTATCCCTCAGTCAGTTCATGAACATTTGGAAATTTCCACTTGTTGGCCATATGAACTGCTGCTATGAGCATTCATGTGCACATTTTTATGTCAACATATGCTTTCAATTCTTTTGGTTATATACCTCAGCATGGAACTGCTGGGTCCTATGGTAACTCCGTGCTTAGCATTTTTAGAAATTGTCAAACTGTTTTCTGAAGAAGTCCCACCATATAAAATTCTTACCAGCAGTGCGTGGGGGTTTCAATTTCCCCACCTATTTGTCAATACATGTTATTATCCAACTGCTTGATTATAGCCATTCTAGTAGTTTTGATGTGTATTTCTCTAACAGTTGTGGATGTAGGGCGTCTTCTCACATACTTATTGGCCATTCGTACATCTCCTTAGGAGAAATTTCTATTCTAATGTTTACCTGTTTTTTAAATTGATTATTTGCCTTTTTATTATTGAGTTGTAAGAGTTCTTTATATATGCAGGATACCAGTCCCTTATCAGAGATATACGACCTGAAAATAATTCCTCCCATTCTGTGGGTACATAAATTTTGCTAAAGTTTCATTGAATATAGACAGGAGGCAGCATCTTCCTACTTTTAAATTCCAAATTGGATGTTTAGTTTCAGAAAAACAGCATCATCTGTCACATCAAACTGTGATAATTTAAGTGTGATTGGTTTTACAGTTTTATTTCTATTTTAGCTGTTAATCTGCTTTATTTCCCCAGTTGTGTAAAAGTTACTCATAAAGTTAATATGTAGTTTTATATTTTAATACATTTCAGTAACATTAGATTAAGAATTACAGGGGTGCCTGGGTGACTCAGTTGGTTAACTGTCCAACTTGATTTCGGCTCAGATCATGACCTCAGGGTTGTGAGATGGATCGCGAGCCAGGGTCCACACCCAGCATGGAGCCTGATTTAAGATTCTCTCTCTCCCCTGGCCCCTTCCCACAACTCTCTCTCTCTTTCAAAAAAAAAAAAAAAAGAATAAGAATTCCTTAAATGAACAATTTCTTTTAAAAATCAGCTCTTACATATTATGCTAAGTGAAGTAAGTCAGGCTGAGAAAGACAAATGCCATATGACCTCACTCATATGTGGAATCTGAAAAGAACAAAGGAATAAACATACAGTCCTATAAATGCAGAAAACAGTCTGGTGATTGTCAGAGGGGAGGCAGTGGGGGTGAGCAAAATGGGTGAAGGGGAGTGGGAGGTACAGGTTTTCAGTTATGGAATTATTAAATCACAGGGATCAAAGACCCCACAAAGGGAATACAGTCAAGGATACTGCAATAGGGTTGTATGGTGACAGGTGGGAGCTACACCTGTGAGCACAGCATAATGTATAGAGAAGCGGAATCACTATGTTGTACATCTAAAGCTAGAGTAACATTGTGCGTCAACTATATACTCAAATAAATTTTTTTTTTAAAGTCAGCTCTTTATTTTTCAAACACTGCCTTAGCTTGTAAATTCCATGAGGTTGACAACATCTGCCTGGCTAACTGCTTGCCCTGAGCTACCTATCATTGTAGCTGGCACGTAAAGAGCGCTCACTAAATAACAGAGGGAATTGATGATGGCCCCTAATTTCAGGGCACGACCCTGAGGCTCCTGGAGCCGCCCTCTTCTATTGGGTGCCCGTCACCAGTCCCGGATGATAGTAGTTTGGCCTGTCCTTCTATCCCCAGCACTTGGGCAAGAACACCATATTCTAACCTCCACAGAGCTGGCCCCGGTTCTGCCTCAGGCTCTGCCAGGAAGAGTAGAAACTAGCCTTCGCTGAGCTCTTCCTAGAATCCTTGTCTTTCTGCGTCATCCTCTCCACAGCCCTACGAAGGAGTTATTAGCGCCCTTCTTTGCCACTGGGGAGACTACGGCCAGGAAAGGTGAAAGCCAGCCCTCACCCAAGGTCACACCCACTGCTGAGGGGTGGAGCTGGATTCCTTGTCAGGCAAAATGACTCAAAACCCCCACTCTTGCCTCTTCGTCCTGCTGACCCCAGAGAGCGATGAGGTCTGTTCACTCATTTGAGCTATTTTCAAGTTTACTTTGAGTGAGTTGGAGACTGGAATCCATCACAAAGACATATCAGCCCTGATTCCAGCAGAATTCGTAGCCAGAAGTCTCTGTTGCCTTCTCTTTTTAGAGGAGAGCTGGCTTACCAGCAAGATCTGAGAGGCCTGGGGTCTTTCAATGTCACTAATTCCATGGCATGTGTCCAAGTCCATGAGCAAGGAGGAAACTCACACAGAGAGCTGTCTGCATGTGGCTCTCATTTTTATGCTGGAGGCTTGCCAGCGAACCACAACACCGTCATTTCATCCCTTGCTTCAGAAAGCTTTGCACTGCCACCTGCAGCCACCTCAACTGCCACTCTACGTTCCCCAAAAGAGCCTTCCCCCAGACCGGAAGTCTTCTCACCCAGCAGTGCCATTTAAAGAAGGCCAGTAGCAGAGCCTCATATGAGACTAGAGATTAGGGAAATCCAGAAAAAGCCTCCTAGTACTTAATGCTGGCCCATCCTGCACGCTCGGTAATCAGAGGGTATGAATTGGATGGGCTGCATGGCCAACCTAATTAAGTTTGTAGAAATAGGCTGTTAAAGCAGCTGAAACTTCCCTCATTAAGGGTAAAAACCCGATACATGGATCCCTGAGTTTTGCGTGGGCCCAATTTCTTCTAAAGGGATGGGAACTCAGCACTCACTTCCGAGAGGAGACCATCAGGAGCAAGGAGGGAGGGAGAGCCTTGGATTCTGCACATCACTCTCTCTCTCTCCTGACAAAGCCACAGAAGACTGGAATCATGGCAACAAAGCCCTAAGCAAGGACACTGGCCTCCCCCCTGGCTGGTCGCTGCATCCCACCTCAGGTCCTGGCAGGCAGCAAGAAGAAAGCTTGGGCTGCGGTTCTCAGACTCCAGACAGTACAGCCTCACCTGGGTGCTGAATGTGCATGTGGGTCCCAGCCCCATGCAGAGCACCTGACGTGTAGCCCTGAGGAGACGTTGGTGTGTGTGCCCCTCGCATCTCCTGGGGATGTCTGAGGAGAAGCAAAGTAAACCTTCAGAAGACTTTGAATTTGCAGGCAGATACCATAAGGAAATACCCTTCGTATTCCACTTTTCTGGGGCTGACTGAACCACTTGGTTCTATTCTTTTCCCAGTACAGGCAAATACTTTTTTTCCTCCCTGGCTTTCAATTATTTTCCATTTTAAATGCCAGGGAAAAATATCAACTTTGTGCACTGTTTGGACTCCTCAAATAGTTTGTGTTTGATTTGTGCCCAATATTGCCACAGCTTTTCAGACAAAAACATTGGGTCAGACCTGTAAAAATTTAGCCAATTTTGCTTCCAACACTTAGACAAATTCTCAATGTGCAAACAATTGACAGACTGTTTTCATTTTCATTAGGCTGTTTGTTTTTGTCATCAGAGGCAATAGTCCCAGAGCATGTGGGTTCAAGTGTATGCAGAGCCTGTTCCGGCCCAGAGGTGTTTGAGGAGAACTTCCTGTTATATGTATTTCCCTTGGGTGGATATCATCTTTAAATAGATTTTTCATAATACGAAAGGAAAAATGAATTTTTTTATAAACCGAAGGGACACCTATTTTGACAGTATTTTTAAAGAAATTCTAAGTCTATGCCTGTGTATAATTAATGCAGTTTGTTCATGGTTGTATTGGTAAACCCACTGTGGGTTTGGAGAGATCTTTCACTGGAAGTAAAAGCCCTTCATAGAATATTCCAGTCTCCAGGGACCTGAGGCATGCCTGTGTGGTGGAGATTTCAGGCATCGTGACATGTATTGCCGTGATCCATAATGAAGTACCTCCTCTATGTTAGGCATCGTGCTTGGAGCTAGAGCTACCCATTTGGATAAGATGCTATTTATGATCTCAAGGAGCTTGTGGAAATGATACGGGACATGTATCTGGGTCACTGCAATATGGGCAGAGAGGCTTCACTGCATCAGTAGCATCAGTACAGGTAGGACATTTTGTAGGACCCCCAGAGAAAGTTTCATTTCAACCGAGGATTAGGAAGAGCCTCTGTGAAAGAGGTGGCCTTCCAGCTGGACTTTAAAGGGAAGGCAAGAATTCAACAGTATGAAATGGGACAAGGCTGATGGCTCAGTACGAAGACAGACAATAGTAGAAGGTCTGGTTGTGTTCAGAGGAAAAGAGACAAGCTCTGAGTGACTGGATTTGTAGGAAAGTGACATAGAAAGGAAGGCAAATCTCAGAGGCCAGGAGGCCCTAGGGGCAGGGAGGAAGATAGGGCAGATTACACAGCATGGTTGGGGCCATGCGTGGCAGGTGCACTTAGGTAATGAGGCAGCCCCCGCTGACTCTGCTTCCATCATGAGGCTCACTGGCCGGAGGACAGCAACCGAGGATGGGGACGAATGTCTAGTTGCCCTCAGTGCTCCCAGGAGTGGGGGGATCGTTGTCCTCTCACTGACTGTCTGGATGTGGATTTATGAGCCAGTAGGAGACCTTTGAGAATTGTCTGAGCAAATTATGATCATTCAGCTCTATCCTGAGCCATGTCATGGGGGCCAGAAAATGTGGAAGCCCAGAAAAGCCAACCTTGGCTTCCTCAGGGAAGGACTCTTCATATTTCCCCACTTGCCTTCCAAGTAGTCTTCTACTCAAATGACCCTACTCATCCACGGGAAAAGTCTCACCCCATGCTGAGCTGGTGGCATTCCAGACACCTCAGGTCCCACTGGGACTTCCTTCCTTATATTAGAAAAGCATGGCAAGGGGATGCTGACAGAGGTAAGAATATGTCACAAGTAGCACAGAGAAAACTGAAGCTGTCTTAGACACTCTCCCCCGCTGGCTAGTTTCTGCTGCTGGGGATGAACTGCATTTCTCATCCTTCAGTTCCTGAGGCTCAAAAAGACATTGCAACAAGATGAGTCACCAGTAGTACTGGTTTTCACTGGGGAACTTGTTGTGTGCAGTCACATCACGCACATAAAATTTGATTTAGAGGCTCAACTCTGCCCCACAGCTGCAAGTTAGTCTTCAGAACATGAGCCCATCAAGGGCAGGGCTTTTCTTTGACCATCTATCTGGACATTAGAATCACAGACTATTAGATCTTAGAGCTGTAGAGTTCATCTAGTGCAGTATTTCCCAGTGGAAAAAAAAAAAAAAAAACCTGTCAAGTGTTCCTCAAATTGCCGGTCATCATTTTTGCTCAAATGCTTCCAGCAGTGAGTAATTGACTAAATGAGTCACCCATGATGGGTTCAACCTGATGCAGAGTCAAACCACAGTTCAAGCTTATGTGTTTCCAAAGCTACCTGTCCAAGCCAATGATTGCAATTTTGATCTTTTAAATTCATACAGTTTGAGGTCCAGCTGGCCCAGTCTAAGCTTGTAGTTGAAGAGGCCAAGGGCACTGGAGAGATGAGAAATCCTTCAGCGTGGCCTCTGGATGGACTCCGTCTACCAGAGCACCTTTTCTTTTTCCAGCCTAGCGTCACTGCCCTGGTTCAGAACTTCATCATCTCAAACCTGGATGTATATAGTAGTCTCCTGATTTCCTTACTTTCCCCTTGTCCCTTCTATTCCTGACCACTGCCCACAGCATCAGTGGATTATTTCCCTCCTCCTCTAGGAGCTTAAATCCGTACTGCCTCTCACCCCAATGTCCATATGGTGGAGTTTGAGCTCCTCAGCATGGTATTTGTGGTTCCAACTCATGAGCCCCATGCCCAGCTCCATTTCCCCATTCAGCCTCCCCTCCTTCCAACCCAGGCACCTGTCCTGTGTTACATACAAATGAAATCACTGTTCATTGACTAATAATCTCACTTACATCTCGGTAATTCCACAAGTCTTGTCCTTTTTTGGACATCATTTGAGTGCCAACTCAAATGTCACTTTCGTTTTGAAGCTTTCCTCACCCTCTTAGCCTCTCAGCCCTGGACCTCCCTCCCTGGGCAACTTCTCTGGGCTGCACTGCACTGAGCATCACACTCTGGATGCACCCATCCTTATACTGCTGGTGTTTGTGCATATCTCTACATCTTCTGCTGAGATGTGCCCCTTGAATATTAAGTCGTGTCATGTTCATTTTTATGTTCACAATACCAAGCAAAGTCAGTGATCAGCATATGTTGATTGAATCCATGAATAAATAAATAAATACATGAATATGGGTTTATTGTGTGTTCATGGAACTACCAGGCAGAGGTAGGTGGGTGCTCCTTATTACCAACATCTGTAGCAGGTACTGCTTGCCCCTGCAGTATTCAGTAAAGGGAATTAGACACATTTTAAGGGGGGAGTTACACACCTGTCTTCTTATCCTGAGAGACACCTGACACGTTGCTCTTCTGTCAAGGGGTTTAGTTAAGAAGATGAGACATAAATATTTAAAGAATGATGTTCTTGATGAAAACTAATTTCTATTCTATATCTCTTTTGAAGTCAAATAAGTCTAGAAGAACTGCAAACATACAAAACTCAGCCTGGCTCATTCACTTGGTAGGTATTAAATCCAAGTCTGATCCTTCTGTGGGGAACTGTGAAGGCCACTTGGGGCCAGCAGGTCTGCTGGATGAGTACATCTACCTTGGAGAGCCTTAGTAATGACCATACACTTTCTCTGTCTTTTTTGGTCTCATTTTAGCCTCACAAAAATCAGGGAAGTGGTAGTATTATTGTTTCCACTTTGCAAAGAAGCCATGATCACCTACAGCAAAAGCCTTCCAAGTGAGCCAAATGGGAAACTTCCCTTCCCCCAAGTCATTTGTATGCTCCTTACTTCATCTGTTGTGCACTAAGCACCTGTTCAGTGCCATGCATGGACCAACATGAGACCTGGCTCTTCTTCTGGAGGGAGACCTAGCTAAGTGTGACACATGCAAGAGTTACACAAGCTTTCCCTAAATGCCATCTGTCCCTCCCTAAATACTGAAGCAGGTGCTGTGTCTTTCATTCATTTGTTCTTTCATGAGAAATCATAAGGGGCCATAACATTGAACAGTAACATGCAATCAATCTAACCCTTGTCTCTTTTCAGCTGCACTGAAAGCTCCCCAAGGATAGACTGGATCTTACCAGTCTTTGGACTTGTTGCTGAATTTATGTCCACCAGCACATGTCGTGGGCTCTGCCAATATGGCAGAAAGGGCTTTGGATCCTAATTCATGAGGATGTGAGAGCAGCTCCACTGTTTTCTTGCTATAGGACTTTGGCCAACTTGTGCCAGTTCTCTGGACTTGAATGTATTTACCTGTGAAATGGCGATAATTGTCTCATCCCAAAGAGGAGATGTGCAGAGAGTTCAAGAGCAGTGAGTTTCCATTCTGCAGCATCTTTACTTTCAAAAGTAGGGTTGCAAGAAGGGGGTTTTAGGGCACTGGTTATCCACTGGAATGCACACCTCCTCTCTTTTCACTCTCCCCTCCAACCTCCAAACCTCATTTGATTCTTGTTGAAAGGGACAGTCCCTGTGGTCTACAGCACTGGAATCTTAGCTGGGAGTGTTGGTAGATCAGTGGTGGACTGCAAGCTTGAGACCCACAGACTGAGGAAATGATCAAATGCCTTAATGTTTGGGAAATGCTAAGATTCACCTGATATATCTGACTTTGCTTCAAGCTCTGATGAATCCAGAGATGAACCCCCATCAGTTATACATCTATGCTCAGAAATTGGTCATTTTGTTAGCTCAGAACCATCTGTTCACTAAAACATCAGTTAAAGGTCAGCAGCGGGGAAACCAACCAAGACAGCTTTTTGGTAGAAGGGCATTCAGTTCACTCGGCGTCTACACTCGCATCCAGTGTGACAGTCAGGTGGATTTTAGAGAGTGGTGTTTGACCAGATGTCCTGACTGAGCTTCCTGGTTCATGGAGAAATTCCCCTTAGGAAACTGACAGAGAGCACCTGGAAGAGACCTTTTAAATCATCTGGCACTCCCACCTTATTCTGCAGGGAGAAAATTATGGCTTGATCCCCATCATTTGGGGCAAAGAAACTGCGTCCAGCCTTGCTGGTCAATTGCCCAAAGAACTCCTAAATTCCAGAGAAACTGTGGGTGCTTCTGAGTCAGCAGAGAACAGCTTTTTGCTTCCTCTGGGAGTTTCCTCAGTCTTGTTTTTCCGGTTGCTACCATACAAAGTGAAAATAATATTTCTTTAGGAACTCCTGCCAAGCCAGTGTATTCCTCGGTTCCCCTGGGAGATCTTGCAGGTCTCACTGGCTCTGGGCATGCAGCTTTCTGTTTGAAACCTCTCTCTTGAGTGGGAAGCTGGTAGCACAGTCTTGGCCCTGGGTTTGGTTTTCAGGTTGTTTGCCTGACTCCCAGCTCCACCCCTCCCCCAGGAACTTCTCTACCAATTGTGACAGGTGAGGGGACAGAGAGGGAATACTCAGTCAGTTTCTCTGACTTCCATGCTATGCTCCTTCTGCCCTACTCACAGCCTAGATCCCTGCACAGATAGGTTCATGTTCATACAGTATTCTCTCCACCTGTAGCGCTGCTCCCACCCTGCTCTCTGCCACCTTCCACCCCCGATAAACATGTCAGCTCAAGGGCAGCCTATGTCTGATATCCCAGCCCTGAGGTGGGGGGTGATTACACACCTGTCCCCTTACCCTGAGAGACACCTGACATGTTGCTGGCTCTGCCGTGTTTACAACAGCTCTCTTCTACTGGGAGAAAGAACAAAAGGAGCTCCTCCACTGTGCAAGATGCAGAACACGTCCAAGAACTCGACCAGCCTCTCCCAAAGATGAGAATCCACATGTGTTGCTCACATTGCTGACACATACATCTTGGCCACACTTGGTGGCTTTGGAGGATCAAGACATCATTTTCTCCGTGAACCTACTTTGGACTTCTCCATCAGAAATACCTATTCCCAGGATGTGCTCAGTGCACTCCGGAGTGGGCATGTACCACATCTCCAGAGGACACACTGCTGACATCTGACACGTGCCCCATGCCCAAACCGTAAGTCACCCTGCCCAGGAAGCCAGGCATCCCTGTGCCATAAGTTGGAGGAAATCTCATCTAGGAAAGCAACACAATAAACCATCATGGCTTTTGTGGTAGTTCAACATTACTCTTTCGAGACTCTTCCACCTCGTTGCATGCAGCCTTACTCCTTTATTTTAGCTGCTCTATGTTACTTGGTCATGTGAATAACCCAGCACGTCCGTTCTCCTGTCAAGGTGCATTGAGGTGCTTTCCATTTTCTCCTCATTTCAAACAAGGTTTCAGTAGGTGAATGTCCTTGTCCTTGCCCACGCGCAGATGTTTTCCAAAGTTACTGCAACTTCTGCTTCCTTCAGCTTTGCTCCACATATAGAAAAAAAAAAGAAGGCTTTTGCCAACCTGATGGATGGATTTTTATTCTTTTGGTTTTTTGTTTTATTATCTATTTTGAGACCATATGACTGGATACATACGAATTTAGAATTGTTATTTCTTCTCAGGGAACTTTTTCTTTTGCTGTTATGCATTGACCTTCTTTATCCTTAATGCCTTTTTTTTGGTCTTAAAGTTAATTTTGTTTAAAACTTAATACAGCTACTCCAGCTCTCTTTTTATAAGTATTTGCCTGGTAAATATATATATTTCTTCTTTCCTTATTACTTTCACCTTTTTTTTGGCAACCTATGTTTTATTTCCCACTAAAGATTCCTTAATAGTTAAAAAGAAAACATAGAAATCTCATTAAATCATTCCACTCAGTCACAACACTCTAATGATATGGAGGGAAAGCCTTATATATATTTTTCCATTTAGTTTATATAAGCAGTTTGGCTACACACTGGTTTTCTAGAGTGATTTTTCTTTATCCAGGAGAAGCAACCTTAGGAAAAAAAGTCCATCTCTTTAAAATAATGGTGAGTTTTAAAAAAGCACCTAGAGATAGAGAGGAATATGGGAACAATTAAGTTTTAATTCCTATGAACACGTAAAAATCCACATTATAGAGCAATATAGAACATTTAAATAAAAAATTATGAAACTATGTAAGTTTCATTATCAGTGCCATTAACAAGAGTATCTTTTCTACTTTTTCTAATTTTGGGGAGAGTAAAAAAAATCAAAATCAAGCATTTCTGCACATTTCAGGTTTGTATTTATTAAAGGCAAAATAGCAATTCTGATTATGTGAGCATCTACTACAATGAAGATATTTTGAATTATGAAAACAGAATTATGAATAAATTTAAATGCCTCAATATTTTGAAGATGTAAGTAATTTATCTTTCCTCAAACATCTTTAGAGAAATGTAATTTTTGATTTTTAAAAATTCAGTTGAATGTATTGACCCACCTCCCTTTTGGTAAAAGACAAAAAATCCTGAAGGTCAGTATTACATTCACACCAGCTACAATATAAAGTTCAAACTTAACCAATGCTCAACGGTTTTAAAAACATATGAATCTGAGATTTTATAGGAAATGGGAGTAGAAAATCACAGTAAAAGTCAAAACTACACCATACAAAATACCATGGATTTTTTATGGAGGAAATGAATATTCAAAAGTAAATATTCTGATTTTAAAAGTAACTTCTAGGAATTTGAAGTTTAAAATGTAAAAGTAGTACACAGATTTGCTTTCCTAAGCATTTTTTAAAAAGTAAAAACAAAACCAAAATGAGCCAAACAATACTAGTCTACAGATACATTTTCAACTTTTATCTGCACTAATTTTGTCCATTTTCATTTAAAACATACAACTCCAAAAGTTCTTTGTACAAATGGCAAAACGTGAGGTAAATGTCTCGCACTTACATGAAAGCATTTAATATTACTTAGATATTCCCCATGCCTAGAACAGTGCTTAAATAAATTCCCCACAAATAGTGATATTGTCATGAAACATAACTGAACCATATAAGCAGATCAAGTCTCACAGTCCTCTGAAAATGGCAATGATGTTCTTCAGTATTATTACAAAATAATCATGACTACTTTTCTGCAGCAAATGTTTTGCCAGCAATATTGGTCCATTATGGATTAAATGAGGCACTGAGCTACAGTAACAGCACCTGCAATCCATTCACAATTGCCTTTGTGCAGCTCATGCGGAAATAACCTATAATTAGTCTCCAGTTCTGCTGTCTCCAGTCCCTTCCTGCAGTATTGCACTTCCAGCTGAGCTCATTTTGTTAGAGCTTGAAACATCCTATCTCCCACTTATGTTTGAAAGATGTTTCACTGGGTATAAAATTCTCCATGGCTAGTTTTTATTTTGTCTTTTCCAACATGTTCAAGATACTATTTTTGTTGCCTTCTGGCCTTCTGTTTCCTGCTGGGGAGTCAGTCATTACTGTTATTTTTCTTTTCCCTCTTTGAAAGTAATGGGTCTTTTTTCTCTAGCTGTTTCTAATATTTTCTTTTTGTCCTAATTTCTCAGCAGTTAGGCCGTGATGTGCTTAAGTGAGTCTTTCTTTGTCCTTATTCTGTCTGGGCTTTGGCAACCTTCTTGAGACTGTAGGTTAATTTCTTCCATCAATTTGGGGCTAGTCTGAGACATCTTTTCTTCAAATATCACTTCTACCTCATTTTCTCCCTGCCTTCTGGGATTCTAATTACATGTATGTTAGAACATGTTTCTCATGCTCTGTTTTTCATCATTAATTATTTTGTTTAGTATTATATTTAGTATTATTTTATAATATTTCCTAGTGGAAATTTGCTAAAAATTTGGAAGTTAACCAACACATTTTAAAATAACCTATGGAGTAAAGAATACATGGCAAGAGGAATTAGTAAATATTTTGAACATGAAGAAGAATAAAAATATAAAAAATATGAGATTTAACAAAAGCAGTGTTTATGGGGACAATTATAGCATTAAATATATATAATAGCAAAGAAAAAATGTCTGAAATTAATAATCTAGGGTTCTGAAATGACAACAAAGTAAACCCAAAGTAAGTCAGAGGAAGGAAACAAAGTTAAGAGAATTCAATAGAAAACAAACTAGGAATGGCGATAAAACCTAAGATAGTCTTTTTTTTTAATTGAGGATTGATAAAACTCAAATTAGACTGATCAGAATGAAAAGAGAGAATGCCAGATTTCCAGAATCAGAAAGTGAAAAGTGGACATCACTACAGATATTATAGACACCATTGGCTCATAAGGGAATTTTTAAACAGCTTTATGCCAATGTTTTGATAACATAAATGATATGGATACATTCTTTAAAAGACAGAAAGTACCAAAATAGATTCAAGAAGAGCTGGAAAATCTCAAAGAGTCAGAATCTATTGATTAAGTTAAATTTACAATTTAAAATCTTTTCACAAAGGAAATTCCAATTGCAGATATCTTCACTAATGATCTTTGAACAAGTCAGAAAGAAATAGTGCCAACTCCACACAAACTTTTCAGAAAATAGAGTGTAGGGAACACATCCCAGATTGACAGATAAAGGCTTGATGTCAAAGGACAAACAAAGATATTACAAGGATACAATAGACTAGTATCTGCCATGTATCCCTCAGGCACTAAAGTTTTTGACGAATATTAGCAAGTCGAATCCAGAAATATATAAAGATAGACAGTACATAATGACTAAGTGGAGTTTATCCAAGGAAGCAAGGTTAAGTGAACATTTGGAAGTCAATGTAATTCACCATTTTAACAAACTAAAAAATGAAAACAATATGATTTTCACAATAGATGCTCAAAAAAATCATTTGTGAAAATACAACATCTATTTGTGATTTAAAAAAAAAACTCATAGAAAACTAGGAATAGAAGAGGATTTACTTAACCTGATAACTTCTTTTTTTTTAAATCTAGTTAACATCACATCTATGGTGAATAACTAAATGGTTTCTAAGTTTGGGAACAAGACAAGAATGTATGTTCTCACACTGTTCATTCAACATTGCACTAGTGGCCTAGCTAGTGCAATAGGGCAAGAAAAGAAGGTTTAAATTCACTTGGAAATGAGGAAGTAAAACTGCCTTCATTTATCAATGAAATGATCATGTTTTTTATATGATCATATTTATATAAAACTTTTATCTATAGAAAAGCTACACATTTTATCTATAGAAAAAATTACTATAACTCACAACTGAGTTTAGAACAGCTGCAAAATACAAGTCAATATTTAAAAAATTAAATTTTTTATACTAGCAATGTAGTAGTATTCTATATACTAGCAACTAACAGCTGGAGTTTAATAATTTAAATACTACTTACATGGTATTATTAGCCTCAAAAATATAAAATACTTTGGGATAAATTTAAGACAATATGTGCATGATCTGTACATTAAAATCTATAAAACATCAATGAGGCAAATAATCTAAACAAATAGCCTAAGTAAATAACCTAAAAAAGTGGAGAAATAGATCATGTTTGTGGATCAGCAGCTCAATATTGCTAACTCATAAATTCTCCAAAAATTAATCTTTAGATGCTAACCTTAGCCAAAATCTGAGCCACATTTTTGTATCAACAATATAAATTAATAACTACTAAAGAATTTGAATTTGTAATTAAAAATCTCTCTGCAGAGGGAACTCTAGGTCCAGATGTCTTTACTGATGATATTTTTAAACACTGAAGGAATTCCAGCTTTTTGGGAAGTGAAGGACCTAGAATAGCCAAGGTGTATTTAGAAGAAAGAACAAAGTCATAGAACTACCTGATTTCTAGACTCAGAATAAAGCTTCAGTAATCAAATAATCAAGATACTGTGATATTGATATAAGCTCAAATAGAATAAAGATTCCTGAAATACATCTACATATATGTGATCAGTTGAAGTCTGACAAGGTTTGCAGGGTTTTTCATGAGGAAGAGATAATCTTTTCAATATATTGTATGGAGAAAATGAACTTTCACTTTTACCTCATGCCACGCAAAGATTAAACTTAAAATAGATAACTTGACCTAGATTTAATAGCAACCACAATACACCTCCTACAAAAAAAAAAAAAAAGATAAAATATCTACCACCTTGGAGTAGGCAAACATTTCTGAAACAAAACGCACACAAAAAAACACAAACTGTTAAAAATTAAGTGGAGGCGTAGACTTCATCAAAATTAAAAACTCTTTCCAGAAATATCTTTAAGAAAATGAATAAAACAAGCCACATATTGAGTACATTTTTATAATAAAATTCTTGTATCCACAATGCTTATAACTTAATAATAAAATACAACCCCCAATTTTTTTCAAAAGATTTTATTTATTCATGAGAGATCACAGAGAGAAGCAGAGACACAGGCAGAGGGAGAAGCAGGTTCCGTGAAGAGCCTGATGCAGGACTCGATCCCAGCACCCTAGGATCATGACCTGAGCCAAAGGCAGATGCTCAACCACTGAGTCACCCAGGCATCCCTGAACTTTATACTTCAAGAGGATGCATTTGTATTACATAAATTGCACTTCAGTAAAATTGATTTTTAAAATATGCAGTATGAATCTCATCCTAATAAAAAAGAAATTCAATTTTTGCAAATGAGAAACTGAGTTACGGAGGAGTTGCTTAAAAGTACACAGCGACAGAGCTAAGAAGTACTGAAGTTGGAACTGAAAATGTCATTCGCCTCTCCCGAAAGCCTACATTTTGAGTCTGTTTGCTATTACTACCTGCTTGTATCACTGTCATATAAAAATAATAATACAATAATAATACTTTCTTACAGCTGTGGATTAAGTTTTAATTTTTCCAATTCCTCTCGCGCTGGGTACTCATTGGATTCTTACAAGAGCTGGGTGAGATGTAGCTCTCACTGTGTGTACTCACCCATTTTGTAGATGAGAAAACCACAAAGGCCACAGTGCTGGCCAGGGGTTAAGGCAGAGCTGGACATAGGGAGCCAGAGATCAGGGCTGCAGGTGCGGAGTCTGTGGCTCCTCCAACAGCCTCCCCTTCTGCCTGTGGATGTGCTGACCGTTTGTCAGCCCCATGCAGCAGAGCGTTGTGGTTCACCTCCCTTGCTCCTATCACCCCAACTGGAGGATGGGAACCTGCCTTATGCCCTCAACCCCTTCAGATCCTGTCATCCCCACTGTGCCTGGCATATGACACCGAAGTCGTCCAGGCACTGACCAATGGGTTGACACATTCCCCAAATGCTGGCTTTTGGAAGACTTTATCTCAGTGGGCAAATGATGCTAAGTCAAAAGGAGGTGCACGTTTTAATTTTTAAAGTATTTCAAACATATCTTAATTATATAAACAATCTATCTTCCTTAGCGGAGAAAATTCAACTACACAATCAAGAAGAAAACAAGACTCCACCAGATGTACCCAGAGACCCCTATTGTTAAACTGTCACAAATGTCCTCCAAACCCCTTCTGTGTATTTATACAATGTACGTAGATGACAAAAGCGATACCCCACTGCACTGTGTTTTTTCCTGGGAGAAAGTTTAATGGGACAGAGACAGAGAAGGGGATACAGGGTGAGAGAGGTGGGAAGCAGCAGGAAGAAGAGGGAGAGAGCATACAGAACTGGAGAAACCGCCCCCCCCCCACCTCCTTCACTTTCTCCTGTAAATGGAACACTCTGCCCCTCTAAAATCTGAAATAAAATTGGAATGAGAGACGAGAGCAACAGGGGCAACCCAAAGAAGGAAAAACATCTTGGAGGAGAGGACATTTGGAAAATCCTCAAGGGAGACTTCCCTATATTTGTACCATTTGCTCTTTTTACACCAAAAATCTGTTTAGGAAGTATTTTTCTACTTCTCTGAAATAAGCAAAAGGAAAAGGAAGGTGAGATGCTTTGGCAGGCTGCCGTCCCTTCTGCCTGGGAGGCTCTGGATGGTCATGTCCCCGCCTGCCTCTGGGGCTCTGATCCACTGGGTCCCCAGCACCCCAAGCAAGCTCCCTGGGTGTTTCTGCGTAGAGTCTCTTTGCTGTGGCCCCTGTCCTTGGGATATTTGCAACCCATGTGGATGAAGAGGCAAAGGGAACTAAGGGATGTTTGGTATCCCTGGAAGCTCCAGGGAGAGTGGGCCTCCTGGCCTTTCCCCTTCCCTGAAACTGGTTCCTTGGGGGCAGTCACTGTGTTTTGTTTCCTTTCTTTTGCTGTTACATTAAAACAAACAAATGAGGGGTGCCGGGTGACTCAGTAGGTTGAACATCTAACTCTTGATTTTGGCTCAGGTCCTGATTTCATGGTTCATGGAATGGAGCCCCAGGTCCGGTTCTGTGCTCAGCAGGAGTCGGCTTGGATGGATATTCTCTCCCTTTGCCCCTTCCACTGCTTAAACCATCTCTCTCTCGTTCTCTCTCAAAATAATACATAAATCTTTTTTAAAAATAAAAAATAAACAAGTGAACAGCAAAGCAAAGTTCTTGAGGAGGAATAAAAGGGCTGTGTAAAGGGCAGATTTCTGTTGTGGCTGGTCACACATGGAGCTTAAGGGTTCAGCTCGTTCCTACTTGAGACTCCAAAATCAGCTTCAAGAAGTCTGCTACTGTCTTGTTTAGCAGGCCAGTCAATCAGGTCAGCTGAAGTTTTAGAAATGTAGACACACAGGACATTGACAGCCCCCCTTCCTGGAGCAGGCTCTTTCTTCATTCATACAACACACATTCCTTGAGGGCATCCTCTGAACCTCGGAAGGAAACAGAAGCGGTTCTAGCTCCTATGCTGCACACAGTCCCAGGAAAGAACCACATGAACTTGAGTGACCAGACTGTTGAGGGATGGGCAGAAGGCATTTGGGATTTCAGGCAAGGGCAATATGCCCCTAGAGTGAGTGAGTGACTCCCACGAGCTCTCTTGACAGGTCAGGAGCAGAACCCAAAATCCCAGAATCCCTGACAGCTCCTTGGGTGCCCAACCTTGCTCCCTCTGCAACTGGGAGCTTGGCACATAGCCTGGCATCTGCCGTGGCTCCATCTCCTGCATGGTCCCAATCAGAGAGGTTAGGTAGCCTTGTTTTAGTGATTTGCTTTTAGTTGCAGCTAAGGTCCTTGCACTCCAGGTGTGGTGCCTGGGCCAGCAGACTCAGCATCGCCTGGGAGCAGGTGAGATATGCAGAATCTCAGGTCTCACCCCTAAACCACTGAGTGAAAACCTGCATTTTAGTTAAATCCTTGGGTGACATATGTTTACATTAGGATATGAGAGCCCTGGGTTAGGGCCAATCAATGCCCTTCGTGTCCTCTTTCCTGGGAGCTAGGCATCAGGACAACAAAGTAGATTCCTCAGTTTGGGACAGTGGTTCTCAACATGGGGTGATTTTGTCCCCCCAGAAGGTTTTTTGGTTATCACAAATTGGGAAGGGGTATTGGTGTCTAGTGGGCAGAGGACAGGGATACTGCTTATGATGCACAGAAACCCTGACAGCACAGAAGCTTCTAGCCCCAAATATCAACTGCACCACAGCTGAGAAACCCCAGTTTAAGATTAAGAGATTAACCCCAAGCTGGAGGACACCTCTGAGCTCTGCCAACATGCCCCGAGGTCAGGATCTTAGTTTCCTGCTGCCTGCAGATCGATAAAGGGGACAGCAAGCTGGGATCAAGAGAGAGCTTTGTGGCTCAGCAAGATTGGATTAGAATCCAGCTCGGTCACTCACTTGCTGGGTGACAATGAACACTGAGCATCGTCTCCCTTTCTACATACTGGGGACTATATCTAGCTCACAGGACAATGTAGTGCATCAGAGAGAGACCCAGTCTGCCCAGCCAGAGATACATGGCTATAGCCTCTGCTCTAGGCATTGTTGAACGTGAGTGCTCCCATCTGGGGAATGAGACCACATTCCCCACTCCAAAGGGTGATTTGGGGTGATTATGATGTACCAGTGTGGCTTTATCAATTATAACCCTCAGGTAGGGGATGCAGACAGTAGAGAAGGCTGGCTGGGGGCAGGGGATATATGGGAAGTCTCTGAACCTTTCAGTTTTGCTAAGAACTTACAACTGCTCTAAAAAAAAATAAGGTCTATGAAAAAAAAAGAAACATTCTATAAAACATTTAGTAGAGTACACAGGGGCCGAGACTGAGCTGTTGTTAATACATGTTACCTCTTGTTATTGCTAAAATTACTGACGGGATTAAGTGAGATCTTACACTCACAGCAGAGTGAGTGCAATA
Organism: Canis lupus baileyi; assembly: GCF_048164855.1. Taxonomy (NCBI): domain Eukaryota; kingdom Metazoa; phylum Chordata; class Mammalia; order Carnivora; family Canidae; genus Canis; species Canis lupus. The sequence goes on from NC_132866.1 coordinate 8,114,099, forward strand.
CACCAGGAGAACAGTAAATACGCGCTGACTGAACGAGGGAATGTGTGCAGGAGGAGTAGGGAGGTTGTGTGGAAGAAAGCATGGGAATTAGGGAAATCGGGCAACCTGGCTCTGTCCGATTTTGTTATGGGATAATCTCAGGATCTCGGTGGACAGATAACCAGGATTGCTCCCTGGTTAAAACAGCCCATGCTTCCTGGGGGGATGGAAGTTCCCAGGAACTTAAAATGGCCAACTGTCAGGTTTGTAGATATTTGTGTGTATGCTTGTGTGTGTGTGTGTGCGTGTGTGTGCCCCCAAGTGTTTGAAACACCTGTGAGAGCCCTGGTATCAGCTCTGGGTGTGCAGCCCTCACAGCCTGGGTGGGCTGGGCCCCTGTCATGTTCATTCAGACAGCCCAGGTTGGTGGTAGGGGTGAGTTCAGAGTAGGAAGGACTCCCCTGGAGAGACACAGGAGGTGAGAAAATTCCGGGGTGGGGAGAGTGGACAGCGGGCTCAGCAGCTTGAGGGTGGAGCCTGGAAGCACATGACAACACTGGATATCAGCTCAGGGGGCTCTGGGGCTCAAGGGTCTGCAATCTTTCCCTCTCCACATTCCTGACTTGACATTTAGGGACATCATATTTTGTCCTTCACAGTAGCCATGATGTGTTTAAAAGGGGCTTCAGTCTCCTGATTGACTCGAGGCAAGCCTTTCCAGCTGCCCAGTTGAAACCCCCCACCCCCCACCACTCTGGGAGGCCTGAGACCTCAGGGGCAAGGGGCTCTCTAGAATCCAGGCTGCTGGTTAGTGGTCAGCCAGGCTGCTGGCCCTGCGCCGTGCCCACCACGACTTCGCACGCTCTCCTACACCCAACTGTCAGCAAAGCTCATTTAGCTTCTTCGCTGTGTATTTTGGTAAGAATCTAATTATATGCAAACAGCTGTCTTTCTGGAACTGTAGTGGACTCTCTTGGTTTTCCGTCTTTTATAAATGTGTCTCAGGCCCAAGTTAACATCAGCTTGGTTTGTATGCCACTGGACCGCTCGCCTCTCCACCTGCCCGCCCAGTACCACGGGACCGTCTCTGCTAGAATGTGGCTTGGCCACATTTAGGCAGCCTGAATCCTGCATGATTTGTGGGATGGTGTCCAAAGAAGAAATAAAGCTGGTGGCTTAAGTGCTTGGGGACACATCCATCATTCCAAAATCACCTTTTTGGGAAAAAAAAAGTACTTGTCACTGCTGAGGACATTCACAGTATGCTTTGAAGATGCTATGAAGGTTGAATTGTGTCCATCAGAAGGATATGTTGAAATCCTGACTCCTGGTGCCTGCGAATGTGACCTCACTTGCAAATCCCATCTTACCAGATCTAAAGTCATACTGGAGTAGGAGGGATCTGAATCCAATGTGACTGGTGTCCCTACAAGAAGAGAAGAGTCACAGGGAGGCACTGAGCACAAATACAGGGAAAAGAAGACCATGTGAAGACAGAGACACATGGGGATTCCAGAAGCTAAGTCGGCATTGGGAAGAGTCTCTCAGAAACAAGGGCTGGGAGGACGATAAGGACTTAATCCTATGCACGTCTCCAGTTTTGATTCGGGGAGCACCATGGACTTTTGACTTCTCAATTGCAACCTGACCTCATCTGCTCCTCCAATGTGGCCCTCGCCCATCTCCTGGCACACATCCCTCTGCTTGGGTCTGACACCAAGATAATGCAGCATTTGTTTGCTAAATAGTCAACCATGCCCCCCCAAAGTCAGTTAAACTATGCCAGCACCAGTCAGAATTCCTTCAAAACAAGTTATGTAACCTTGTGGGGTTTTGCCTTTATAATCCTGCACTTCCCCACTTGCAATTCAGAGCACAATTTTAATTTCTGTCCACTCTATGGCTCCCAGATTGCAACATCTGGATGGCAGGAGACAGGACCATCTTCTTACTAGCCTAGGGAGGTTCCTGGATGGAACCCAATTGCTACTGGTTGCTTTACAGCCTCTTCTTCTCAGTCAGCAGTGGCCATGTGGAGGCAGAGGCAGAGATTAGGGTGATGCTGCCACAAGCCAAGGGATGCCTGGGACTATTGGAGGCTGAAAGAGGAAGGAATGGATCCTCCTCTAGAAGCTCCTAAGGAGTATGACCCAGCTGTCACTTAGCTTTTGCATCTCTAGCTTTTAGAATGCTGAGAGAATAAGTTTGTTATTGTTAAGCTACCTGGCCTGTGGTATTTTGGTATGGCACCACGAGTGGATAAATGTAGACTCAAAGATGCAAGGTGTTTTTGAGAGGATTGGGTTCTATTGAGGAACTGCTCTGGCCTAGTAAGAAGATGGTCCTGCCTCTTGCCATCAAGAGGTTGGTCCAGGCAGGCACAGCAGGACCAGGGATGACCCACTGTTGCCTAAAGAGCAGAGCTGACTGAACCAGTCTCTTTCTGCACTGGGACAACACTCACAGCCACTCATCTCCTCCCTCATCCTGGCAAGATGAAGTCCAGGTTCTGGAGCCTATTGGGCCAGGTCCTTGGAGCTCCCCCCTTGCCTTGTGTTTTTTGCCCTAACCAGGCTGATCTTCCTGCCCTACCTGGCAGGCCATGCACTTTGCCTTCCAACCTTTGCTTGAAATACCTTTCCTTCTACTTCTCATGTCTTTCATGAACTTTTCCTTTCAAACTAGAACAAATGATTCTCGGTGATGCTAACATCACAACAAGTGAGGAAACCACCATTATACAGTTTCTAAGAGAAGCACACAATACTCCTGGTGAAGCAGTCTTGCCAAAAAAACCTCCAAACAGAATCAAACCAGGACCTGACAAAAAAAAAACTCTAGTTCTAACTACCAATTTAACAGAAAAATAAACAAGTTTCTGAATCCACAGGGATTCGATTAGCAAAACCCAGATAATGGGAAACTCTCTAGGAAAATTACATGGATGAGTTCTTCAATAAAGTACTTGCAAGGAGGAAAGCCAGATGGAGGAGCCACCTACCAATTGTGATGTGCAGAACTTATTTGGAGCTCAAGTCAAGTTGGTAAAAATTTTTAAAATTCATGACAAGTGAAGAAATATACATTTTGATGGGATATTTGACGATAATGGGACTATTGTAAATGCTTGTTCATAAATATGCCCTAAGATTTGAAACACCCCTGTGGACCCCTGAAATCCAGTTCTGACAAGCAGCTCTTCCCACCTTGGATGAGCTCAGGACCATGAATAGATTGTGAGGCCCTGGCATATGCACTGATTAGGACATAATAGTTGTGGGGGGCAGGTGGGAAGGAGTTCCTAACTTTGGTAGGATGGTAGGTTCCTAACTTTGGTACATGCTAACATATTTACAGATGAAATAATATCCTGTCTCTAGCCAGGAGAGGTAGCTGAGGGACAAGCAGGTGGATTTTCCCAAATGGGTTTCCTGCTTATCTCACGAGGCTGCCACCAAGAGCTCCCCCTCACCTGCTGGGTGACCCAGTTGACTCCCCATCACTGCCACCCCTGAGGGCCAGCAGAGTGGCAGACAGACTTCATTTTCTCTACCATCTGCCTCTGGCCATATTTTATTTCCATTGCTGGCCACCCGTCTCCTCTCTACTGGATTTTGAGGACACAGACAATTCAAACAACCGAACTCTACTTGGCTGCATTAATAAGTAATGAGGCAGCCTCCAGACCGAGAACTAAAAATGGAAAATGGAAGGGATGAGACCAACACGGCAGATATGCTCTGAACCTGCTTTAAAAACCATTTGGTGCCCTGGACTTCACAGTCATGCCCACCCTGTTTCCTTCTACAGCTATACTCGTGGCTGGAGCACTCGACCAGCTCTTCTCTCAGCCCCTTGGCCTCCAACCACTCCTCCTCTTCCTGGATCACTTTGCTGTGGAAACAAACCACTGAGTCGCTCGACTATTTCTTCTTTCTGCTGGCCAAAGCTGGCAGCACAACTAGGGTGTGTGTGTGTGTGTGTGTGTGTGTGTGTGTGTGTGTGTGTGAACCCATGTGGCTTCAGGGTAAATTTTGGGTTACCCTGAAATACTTTCCTGTGACAGTGACAGTGCTTTCCTCTTGGTCTCCAAGCAGACATGATATTAGCTGTCTTCTAGATTAGATTTCAAGGAAGCAAGGGCTTGGAGTTGGGTGAAAAACTGGCAGAGGTAGAGCTAAACCATGATTCCTTTTGGAGACAGAGAAGAATCCCAGCTGCCCCCAAGCCTACCCTTGTATGGGGTGTCAGAATTACCATCAAAGCAGACATTTGGTTATAGTCCTGTGGTTCTCACAGGCAGAAGGACATAGACTGGAAGAAATCTAAACGGGTTAAAGTGGTTTCCCAGGAATGACCAAGAGTTCACTCTCCCTTGGCTGTCATTTTAACCTATGTGTTCCGTGGATAGCTTTCCTGCTTACCAAAAATGGTTATAATAAGACTCAGGAGAAGTAAGATATTCTGTATGATGACAGGGCTCATGTTCCTTTTTAGTGATTGTAGAAATGCAAGACTCAAAAGATGCAGGAAACAGAACCCAGGATTTGGAGTCAGAAAATAGCAAAGACCTCATTTTATCACTTAGAAGCCTGGAACAACTCTCTTATTCTTCACTCAATGTCCTCACTTGCAATGAGATTACTGTCACTGGCTTATCACGTTGTTGAGAAGATATAGCAATGTAAATTACAATGTCTTATACACTCTAAAATCTGCGTCATCACCACCATTATCAGTCCTGTTGGCATCACCACTGTCAGCTGCATCCTTGTTCTTCCTTTTGTGTGGTCATTCACACTGTCATCTGCATTGGGATCATTGTCAGCATAGCTGTTGCTGCTGTGACCCTCGTCCACCATCATTACTTTGTCCATTTTCAATACTTGCTCCAGTCACCTCTATCATCATTGTCCTTGTCACCAGTGCCTTCCTCATCACCCTCACCATCTTCACCGTCATCATTCCCCATCCAACCACTCCAACCAAGGGTGGGTTGGCCTGTAGGTTGGCTCGCCTTCCCTACTGAAGGTTTTCCATAAATCAAACAGCCACATTGTGAGACTTGAAGAGTCCTATTTGTGTTCATTGGTATGGAGTGTTGGTTTTTGTAAAAAATATTCCATTCCTGCTCATGCTGAGTGAAAATAGCCAATCTCAAGTCGGCTATCTCCTGTATGATTGCATTCATATCACTTTCTCAAAATAGCAAAATTATAAATGTGGAGAACTGGTTAGTGCATTGCTGGGAGTTAGGGAAGAGAGTGGGAATGGTTGTAAAGGTGTGACTGCTGGAAGCCTTGTGGTCATGAAGAATTCTGTATCTTGATTGTGACCGTGGTTACACAAATCCAATTGTGAGATACAATTTCACAGAACTGCGCACACATACACATGACAATGAGTGCTTGTAAAATGGGTGGGACCCAGCTCTGTGGGCTGCACCAGTGTCAGTTCCCCGCCTGTGCTATTGTGTGATCATGTATAAGACATCAGCACTGGGGGAAGTGGAAGGGAACCTGGGATCTCATTACAGATTTTTTGCAATTTCCTATAAATCTACAATTACTTTGAAAGAAAAAGTTTTGAAAGACATCTTCCCTTCCAGTCTACCTCTGACCACCGGGTTAATGCAGGCACCACTGGGCTCCACTGTCTCACCAACCACCCCCTCGGCCTCTTTTATCCAAGACGTGCCATTTCTTTTTGGACTTGCTCCTCAGCTCCATCTTGTTATTTTGCCAAGAAGCAAAGAAAAGAGAATAATGCCTGGTTTGGGAGCCCAGAGAAAGTGACCAGCATCTAAACCAGCCCAAACATGTCACTAACACATGATCTCCCATGTGTTGAATTCCCTCATTTCTCAGCCAAATCAGAAGTGCTGTCTCCTGTTTTTCCTCCTCCATGTCAAAGATTTTCATTCCTATAAGTTGAGCAGTGTCAAATTTGTCTTTTCTCATTCCCAGCAGGACAGCTAGCTGAGAAGTAAGAGATAGGAAATTCAAGGTCACCAAACTCTGGCTATGAGTCCTCTGTGCAGCTACATGGATTTAAGCAGGATATAACCCTGCCAGTCCAAACCAACTATTCTCCTCCTGTCGATGCCTGAGAACTCACTTCATATCTACCTGCACAGTAAATGACACCTTGTGGCTCCAGTGGGCACGCTGGCTGTGTGCTCTTTGATCAAATTTTAATATAAATGTTTCTTTTTTTCTATATTGGGGGAAGTCAGAAAAAGCCCCGGTATCTCACTGCCAGAGTCTTTGGTTAACCAACCAGTGGTTTAAACAGGTGGCATGCACAGGGTGAGGAGGGCAGGCAGAGGGTGACCCCATCATGTGAAGCCACAAATTTCTGAGGTGCTACAAGCACATAGTCCACAATCCCTCTTGTCTCAGCTGTGTGCTCAGTGCAGCCTGGAACTACATGGAAAGAAAACGGAAAGTTACAGCAGGCAGCAGGAATGGGGCTCGAAAAGATGAATTAGGATTTGTTGAGTGGAGAAAGAAGGGCCTGGAGAGGAATCCTAAGTAGAAGAAACAGCCAGTGCAAAGTCTTGAAAGTGTGCAAAGTATGGCTCTTGTAAAGAATAGAGTACTTATTCTAGGTGACTGGACGAAGATCATTTATATATTCTAAGATCATTCTATTCATTCATTCATTCATTCATTCATTCATCTAACAAATATTTGTTGGCTGAGCAGGGTGCTGGGTACTGGTGGGGGTGGCCAGCAGGAAATGACAAGAGAGATGAAGAACCCTATCAAGGGTCAAATCATAGAAGGACTTATCTGCTGAGTAGGAGGTTCTAAAGCTGCTGCCAGGGGAAGGGACAGTGTGGGAGGGATTTAAGTAAGAATATGACTTGATTTTGAAAAGATGATACCCAGGTCCATAAAAAGTTACATCCAAATGGGGCTGCTGGGACAACTAGTTTGGCAAGTTATTTTCACAGTTTGAATAACATGATTTTTAAGCCATGATTCTTATTTGGATTCAACTCTCTCGCCACATAAAGTGGTTGTTTTGATGTGAGACACTGGCCAGGGAAAGGGCAGGGCAAAGACAGGTTTTAGAGCAATTCTTGACCTTGTTCAACTGTTTTTGGTTTGTTTGTGAGTCTTTATTATTTTTTATTTCAGTGTTTTCTAAAGATGATATACACACGTGCTTAAAAAAAAATGTGAACAATACAAAAGGGTGTTCAGCGGGGGAAAAAAATCTCTCATCTCCTTGCAAGAGATTCTATTGAAAAGATGTGCAGTGATTTCTTTAAGCGGACCCTCTAGCTCCACAGACACTCAGGGTTTTTTAGTCTCTTGTCTGTGAACAATTACCACAGTATTGTTAGTTCTGGGGTATGGGGATGGTGCAGCTTTCCTAGTCTGTCAACCCCAAGTCCTAAAGCAATTGGGTCTAGGGCCCAAGCCCCAGAGGCCAGCTGGGAATCCCCGTGGTGGGTTCCTCTCCTATAGGCCCAGAGTCTTCTGATACCTTCTGGTACTGGCTCCAGGTTCCCATGAGAAGCCCAGGCAAAAGTGGTGTCCGTTGCTCTTGCTTTGGTCACTGCAGCTGTGATCCTACACAGCATAGGTTTTTAGTTAGCATGGGTGACCTTTCTCAGTGGCACCAACCTCCCAGGCTTAACTGGGTGGGGGGTTGGTGAGCCCCAATCGTTTCCTTCTGCGTCTTACCTTTTGGGCCAAAATAACATACAAATGTCCCGGGTATCTCCTGTGACATTTTACAAAGGCTCGGCACTCACTCGGATTTGGTAATTTGACATTTGCATTTTCTTCTGCTGCTTCATCTCAGATTGATCAACCGGATGAAACTCAAGATCGCCAGTCCTGTTTCAATATTTAATCATTTGGCTCAGTCTGGAATGTCATTAAGCTAAAATAGGAAACTTATTTTCAAAGAGCACTTTAAAGAGGACCTGTTACTTTGCTAAGGCTGTCTGTCTCGAGGCACAAAAATAGACATTTCCCCCCCCCCCACCTCTCCCTCTTTTTTTTTTTTTTTTTTTTTAACCCTTTTAAACCTTTATAGCATACAGGTTAGCTAGAAGCTATGATTTCTGGGATGTGATTTCTTCACATCACCAAGCTGTCCAGCTCAGTAAAAATGTCTTGTAGATGTAGTAATGAGCTTTCTGGTGTCTGCATCTGGCTGACGAGGCCAGGGCAGGCTGGATCCATAGGGCTTCCAATAACAGCAGCCCTAGCATACTGGCCACTGTACCAGCAGCAGAGGGCATTGAGTGCCTACTACGTATCGGATGCTGGAGTAAGTGCTTTATGTGCATTATCATATTTAATTGTGTATTTAATGATTGGAGTATTTATTGATAAGGAAGCTGGCTGGGACAGTTCACATGCCAAGCTCCTCACAGAGTGGGGCAGGAGAATCCCAGGGGCTACTGTTCAGGAGTGGCATTTACCAGCCACAGTGGGTGCCCACCTGCATCTGAGAGACCTCACTAGTGGCCAAGAGCAGGCGGGGTTGCCATGGACAGAAGTGAAATGAGCACTGAGCCGAAGAGCAGGCGGACTGGGGCAAAGGAATGTGAGCTTTGGAGGTAGCCACACCCCAGTGGAGTTCTTGCTCAGCCACCTACACTGCCCATGTGTCTCCTCTGGCTATCAGTTTCCCGATCTTGAAAATAGGAATGATTAATCTGATGCACAGGTAGTCCTGAGGCTTAGACAATTTGATGAGTTAAAGTTGCCTGGTATGAGAGCAAGTGAGCAGCAGAGCTGGGAGAGCCAGGGTCCTACCCTCCCTGGCTACCAGAGGCCCTACACCAGAGGATGGCCCCAAGGGTTTACATGGTAAACCCAGAAAAGGTTCAGCACCCAGGCTGACTAATACACCCTCATGAGAAACGTCAGGCATCTCTGCTGTCCATAGAGTGCAGAGGAAACTGTCTGCAGAGGCCCCTCTCTAGTTCCCAACTCTAGTGAGCTGGGCTGAGTCACCAGAGCTGCGAGAGCCCCCTCTGCTGGTCTAAGTTCTTTTCCTCTGGATCACCAGCCAGATTCTTCCTGTCTTTCCAAGGAAGAGATGAACACCTGCTCCCAACCAAAGGAAGCCTGGGAGGAAACCAGCAATCCAGAAGGGGACAATTTTAAGAGAAGAAGGGCTTCCAGATGAGGGTGCCAGGTGAGGGTACAAAAGAAAAGTTTCAAATGCCTTCATTCTGACACAGTAGCCTCTGATCCCCAGTACCATGGTCCTACGGGTCTGTTGACCAATGGTTTTGACCAATGGTTTTGACTTTCCTCAACAGGGATGGGGTAGGAATCAGGGAGAAGGCAGAGAGTTCCAAGAGGGATGGGGAAGGGTCTCTCCTAACCTTAGCAGGCCTTCTCTAAGGGTCCACCACCAGCATGGATGGGCAGGACTGCATTTGTCCATGTTATCCTGGAGGAATAAGCCATCTTTAATCAGTTTATTCAGACTGCCAACTGTTTGAGACCTTCCACACCTCTCTGCACCCCTCACCTGTACAGTGAGAATGCAATCTCCTACTTATTTCCCAGAAAGTAGCAGTTACTGAGATGATGGATGTGCCATCATGCAAAGGCCCTAGCTGCCACCCAAATATCAATGCCTGAACACCATGTGCAACTTTTGGCCACAGCTACAAAGGGCGAGGTGCAGGGAAGGCGGCTCTAACACACTCCCACAGGCCCCCAGCCTCCCGCTCCCCTCCATCATGGCCTCTCCTCTTCTACGGAGCCGCCCTCCCATGTCAGAAGCCCTTCAGACATGCAAGAATGTCTCCTACAGTTTCTGATGTGCTGCCGGGAAAGGAGGCGAGCCCAGCCATGTGGCAGATGCCCACACACAGCCTCACGTCCAGGTCTGAGGACTGGCAGCTCCACAGTGTCCTGTCAGAGCACATCTTGCATCTTGATTGTTGTCCATGTCAACATCTCCAGGGAGTAGTTGCCCAAGCTTTTCCTTGAGGGAATTCGAAGAGCTGGTTAATGCAGTGGAAAAATCCCCCAAACCAGGAGAAAATCCCCCAAACCAGTAATCGTATATATTTAGGTCTGTCTAAACATGCTTGGCCTCAGGAACTGGTCCAATACAACTACAGTTTGCACACTCCAGATGCACAACTCGGACTATAAGGGAAATTATGGGGCAGACAACCTTGCTTCCAGCTGGAGTTCTGGCTTAGCACTGAGTAGTAAATCAGTTTGCTGCCTAAAGATTTCAAATTGAACTAATTTGCTCTGTAATCATTCTCAGTGAGGCCTAAATGTAGTCCTAAATGTGATACCTAAACATAGTCTCTAAAGCCCCTCCTCACTTTGTGTGTGGTGTGTGTAGAGCATGTGTGTGATCTGTATGTATGTGTGGTGTATGTGGTACGTGGTGTGGGCGGTGTGATGAGGTGTGATGTATGTGCGCATGATGTGTGTGTGATGTGTGTCTGCAATGCGTGTGACATGTAGTATGGTGTGAGTGTAACATGTGTGGTGTGTGCATGGTGTGTGTGTGGTATGTGTGGTGTGGGGGGTGTAAGAGAGGGGGTGTGACATGTGTGTGATGTATGTGTATGATGTGGGTGTGTGTGTGATGTGTGTAGCATATGTCATGTGGAGTGGAGTGTGTGTGTGATGTGGGGCGTGTGATGTTTGTGGAGTATGTGTGAGTGACATGTGACAACTGTTAGAGATTTGCTTTTCCATTTGGAAAGCCTGGTAAGCTTTGCTGTTTGAGTTCCATCTGCCTTGCACAGAATGATAGATTGTAGCGTCCCTTTGAATATCATCAATCTTAGTTCTCAGTGCTATTGTGACTGGTTGTCTTGTTCCACACGTTGTGGGTATTTGAGGGAGAGGCTTGGAGTGCTGTTTAAGGAGCTGTAGCCAGATACCACTTTTCAGTTTGGGGAATTTAAAGACTCTTGCTACTCATTCCATCTTTTGCATCAGAATTTAACATTTCCCAGGACCATCTGACACTATATGACCAAGATCTTGGCTAAATGGCTCTCAGGTGGGATCCATGTCTGGACCAAGGGTGGTCTGGGTCCTACAGGAGTTAGAACCCAGTAAGGAAGAGGCCAGGGTCCTGTGTGTGAGAACATCTCCACCAGCCTGCATGTTCTAAATAGCCCAGCCAAGCCCCCACACGCACTGTCTGCTCTTCACTAGAGACATTGCCAGTCTTGGGTGATACTTGATCAGTTCAGTCCCCAGGAAGTCTGGAGCTGTGTTTCCAGACCAGTCTCTTTAATTGCACTCAAAATAGTTATCTCAGTGGATTGGCCTCACCAGCATCAGGAGACTGCTGGTCTACATTTGCTGTGTAGGAAGCTGTCCGTGGTACTGACTGCACCCTGTTACCATATCCCTGCTTCGACGGCATCCTAAACCTCACCAAACTTGCTGTCTGTTTGTTTAAGCAACTCTGTCCTGTTCCAATCTCTGCCTGGCCCACTCTGCTTCAAACTGTAGGTCAGCTAATCAAGCAGTCAGCACTGACTGATCACTGACCAGGGCCCCATGCTAAAGGCAGATCAAAGTCTTGGGAGTCAGTGGTAATCACATGCTAGCCTGCCACTTCCTATCTGGGTGACTTTGGATAGCTTGCCTGGCTTTCAAAGCTCCAGTTTCTTTATCTGAAAAACAGGAGTAATGACAAGGTTTTCAAGATTGAGGTGAGATAATAAATGCAAAAGAAATGGGCACATACAGGCTCAACACAGAGCAGCAAACCAAACATGCATCTCTGTCTTCCTTCCTGATCTTTTCCAAATTCTCAGTAATTCACTGTACAAGCACTTCCTGCAAAAGAAGTAGAGAGGAAGCCCCATTGAGAGCTTTTGTGTTTGAGTATCAGAAACCAGATGTGCTTAAGGCTAGAGTAACAAATTTAAGATTAGTTGTGGAATTTCAGTGGTGAAGAGCATATGAGGGCATCATTTCTCACCTTTATCATCAATCAATAATTCACTCTTTGGTTTAGCAAGCTGTGAGTAGAATGTTTACTAGGAACAAGGCATACTGGCAGGCATTGTGAGGTGGAAGCAGTCAGTAAGCTGTGGTTTGTGCTTTAAAGAGATCACAACTCGGTAGAGATGACCATCATGGATGAGCATCAGCTGTGGGCCTTCACAGTCTAAATCTTCACAAGCATATCTATGTCCTTCAGCCTCACAATGACCCCAGGACACCAGGATCCTTTTCATTGCCCTGTATTGGTCAGCTGTGGCTGCTATAACATTGACTTAGTGGCTTAAATGATAGACATGTGTTTCCCATTCCTCTGGAGGCTTGAGAGTCCAAGATCAAGATGCTGGCTGATTCAGTTCCTGGTGCGGACCCACTACCTGGCTTGCAGATGGCCATCCTCTTGTTGTGTCCTCACATGGGAGACAGACAGCAAGCTAGATCTTTGATCTCTCTGGGAAGATCACCAGTCCCATCTTCAGGGTCCATCCTCATCTAAATCTAATTATCTCCCAAAGACCCCCACCTCCTAATAGCATCACGTTGAGGGTGAGGGCTTCAACATATAAATGGAGGGGAGCACCAATATTCAGTCCATAACACTCCATTTTACAGTAAAAGACACTGAGGCACAAAGTGAAATTATACCCAAAGTCCAGCCACTAAGGAGTAGAGTCAGAATTTCAACCCAGGTCTAACTACAAAACTATTGCAGCGTTCTTCAATAGTATGTTATCTATGATTCTAGTAGAGAATGCCTAACCTAGATACAGACAAACTCTGATGGAGTTATCAGATTTAAAAAAAAATTTGAGGGACACCTGAGTAGTTCAATTGATTAAACGTCCAACTTTTGATTTCGGCTCAGGTCATGATCTCAGGGTCATGAAATCAAGCCCTCTATAAGTCTTTGAGCTTAGTGAAGAGTCTGCTTGGATTTCTCTCTCCCTCTCCCTCTGCCCCTCCTCCATGGTCTTTCTCTCTCTCTCACTATTTCTAAAAATAAATAAATAAAATTAAAATTGTAAGCACCCAGGTAAATTTGAATTTCAGGGGGAAGAGAAAGAGGGAGGGGGAGAGAGGTGATTTATTAGGAGAGTTCAAAGGAGGAAGATACAGTGTCTCCATACAGCAATCATGGTAGGTTTCTTGGAAGAAGTCACATCTAAGTTGGCCTTAGAACTTATGTAGTCTGGGTGATAAAATTTCCAGAATATTCCAGGCAAAGGAAGTACTCTGAGCTAAGGACAGGTCATGAGAGGAGGCAGGAGGCAGGAGCAAATCTCAGAAGGCCAGTAGGAGCCTTGAAGGCTTCCATGATGAAGTTGGCTCTGTTAAGAAGGTGATGGGGAGCTAGTGCAGTTGATTCCACACACATTCCCAAAGATTTTATTTGGGGAAGTTCTTTCAATTTTTCACTAAGATCTTGGGTGACTAGATCCAATTTCCCCCAAATTTGACTTCATTTGAATATCCCAACTGCCCCTTTCCAATTCTTTAGGATCCTGACCATCCCTCAGGAGCCAGGTGGGAAAAGGAAAAAGCTCTCCTCTGTTTCCAGACTCCTGTTTCCCACTGGTATGGCCTGGACTCAGGGAACTGGCTCCAGCATAACTGGTCTGGTGACTCCCTAGCCTGGGACAGGGCATTGAAATACACTCCAAGGTCTGCCTCTCCCCTGGAAGTCTGCCCTCCAAGACCAGCTGTCTACTGGAGCACTCAACATGGGCCTCTGCCCGGGTGGAGCATTGAGGAAAGGACGTCTCTGGACCACCTGACAGGATTCAGGGCAGCGGGATAAGTCAGCTAAGTCAAGCAAACATGTGAATTGGTTGCTTACATTTTCAAATCTTTCACTTCAAATAAACTTTGTAAAATTATTCAAGCGATGCGCCTGAACTTCTTCAACCCAGGAGCATGGCCTCATTCAGACTGGGAAGATCTTTCCCTGGTTTCACAAATGTGAGCTTAGATCGTGATGATTGGTGTGGGGTTTTACTTGGCTGTTAAAAAATGTATACAGCTCAACAGCAAATAAACGAAACTTTGTAAATGGACTTAAATGTCTCTCATCTGCCAAGATTCATCTTTAAATTCAGTGGAGCAGAATTTGAAATGCCTCTGAGTGGAAGACATTTTCTAAATGTTTAAAACCAAAGGATTTAATAGAGGTTACTTTTCCCCACTCTTGTCAAAGGCCTATAGATAATCACAGATAATATTTCAAGTTACTAATAAAACTCACAGTTGGAGGTAGGTATGTAAGGGAAGCACCTTGATAAAAAAATTTGAAAAATAGGGCTGACCTTCAAAAGCACTATGATGGTTGAGAAGTGAGCCCTTCTGTGGAGGTGCCTACTCAGGGCCCCTCCCAAGACCTGTTTCCTGCTGCTCCAGACAGCTTCATGCAGCTGAGTCATCCGTCTGAGGTTAGGCACCAGGCAGGGGATGCATGAGAGGAGATTCAAGCAGTGACCCATGGTCGTCTCCCAGGACCATTCTTGGCCAAAGTCAGGAACAAAATCAGGAGTTTTGCCAGCTTGATGCCCCTTGCTGTTCCACAGGCATGTCCTTGGAGCTCAAGGGACAACCCCAAATCTTCTTTCCCGAGAAGACATTATTGAGAGAAATCTCTTCTGACAAGTGGCTTGTCAGCTCCGGTGGCTGTGTGACATTGTTTGGGTCTCTGTGGACATCTGCAGTGTCTGTTTCCAGGGGGCGGCTTGATTGCACACCTGTCAGTCACATCCATAGCTGTCTCTTCTGATGTAGAATCTTTGCTATATAATCCTCAAAACCAACAACCGGATGGAGGTGGAAAGCATGCTGAGGCATACACAGTCTACTTATCTAGAGTTCCTCAATATGAATGTGTGCAAGAATCTCCCGGGAGCTGGTTCAACATGTGGACTTCTGAGCCAGAGGCTCTATTCGGAGGGTCCAGGCTGAAGCCCCAGGATCTGTATGGTCAGCAAACACTCCAGGAGCCTGCACTGTGGGATGTCTTCTCACTCAGTGAGCTCACAGACCCCTGAAAATTGCCAATCAGGTACTGCTAACAGCATGAGGGCAATGAAAGCATGCCTGGAAGATCAGGTATTGAAAGCTTAAAGTTTCTGTGGGCTCTAGACACAGGCAGCACAGGTAGTGCTGATTTGGTAGGAGCCCAAGTAGTTAGAAGTAGAATTAACAGCTTTGCAAAGTCCTAAAAAGGCAGGAGCCACTGATGAATTCCCAAATGGGTGCGTTTTCTTCCTAGTCCAGTGATGGCAAGTTTATTTTCCCAACATTTTATTTTGAAAGATAAAAGACCTACAGAAAAGTTGGAAAAACAGAACAAGAATAGTATGATAAACACCTATAACCAATATGTATACAGGTTGTTCTTCATCCATATTCATCACAATTGTTAACATTTTTCACATTTGTTCTCTTTCCCCTTACTTTTCACTATATATATATATATATATATATATATATATATATATATATATATCTTTCATTATATATGTGTGCACTTTAAAAATAACACATATTTCTCACTGCTTCGATTATAACAGCTTTATTGAGATATAATTCACACACCATAAAATTCACCCACTTAAAGTGTACAGCTTAGTAGTTTTTAGTATCTTTAGAGTTTGAAGCCATCAATACAATCACATTTTAGAACATTTCATCACCCAAAAAGCCACCCTGTGCTCATTAGCAGTCACTTCCCATTCCATGGAGGGAGGAAATAGCCGAAGCTGATGTGTTTGATTCCTACTTCCCATGAGTCAAGACTTGTCCCACAGGGGCTTGACTTCCTTAGACTTCTGGAGAGTGTCATCCAGCCTCTCAGAAAGCTATCCTTAGTCCCATGGTGTGGTCTTCCACCCAAATCTGTAAGTGGAGGTCCACTCAGTGTGGATAAAGCTCAGTGTGTGAAGAGTAAGGGCTATGCAGGCCCAAGGGTCCAAATGGGATGCCAACAAGCTGGGAAGCTCAGAAAGGATGCCAGCTCCTGATCCCTGGAAAAGTAAAAGCAGAAATGAGAAAACTCCATCACAGAGACACAGTGGAAGAGGGTCAAGCTTGACAAAAAGCCTACACCAGATGATGTGTAGAGTCCCTATAAGCCCAAAGATCCTATTAGATGAAAACTAAAAAAAGACAGAGCCAAGGGGCGTCAAGAGTGACCAGCCACTCAAATGTGTCCAGAACTGAGGGGCTTCTGAATGTGAGACTTTTTCTACCAAAACCTGAAAGGTCCTGGACAAACCAAGTAAATTGATCATGTAGTTATATCAGAAGCTGTTCTGGAACTGATGTTATTTTCTTCCACCACATGGAAGGCTGCTCGGGCTAGCAGTGAAGACTGAGATCTCCGGGTTGCCTATGCTTGAACCCTGGATCCAATATCTTTTCTTTCTTGAGCTGTAAGTGGAGTTAGTAATAGTTCTTAACCTTGGTTTGTCACAAGGTGAGAATACATGACATGATGTTTGCAGAACGACAGGGAGAGCACCAGGGACATAACTGGCACTCAATAACTGCTGACCATTGTCGATCACACGCTCTGTGTTGATCACACAACAACTGTGCAGGGAATGCCTACTGATGGGCAAGCATGAATAGAAACTTGTTTAGTAATAGCCACTGTTACCTCCAAGAAATGGTATGTTCCATTTTATGTTTGTTTTGCCTCTGGAGCAGCATGACCTGGATCTGAACTGGAGTGGACCCTGGATCTGAACTGGAGTGGACCCTGTATGTCCTAGAAGTTCTATTTGCTCTCAGACAACAGGTCAAATAGAGTCATCTGGTAATCTAGTTTGCTGAGGGCCTGGTCTCTGTGTTTTTGTTTTGTTCTTTTTTTAAAGATTTATTTATGTATTCGCGAAAGACACAGAGAGAGAGGCAGAGACATAGGCAGAGGGAGAAGCAGGCTCCCTGCAAAGAGCCCAATGCAGGACTTGATCCCAGGATCCCAGGATCACGCCCTAAGCTGAAGGCAGACACTCAACCACTGAGCCACCCAGGCATCCTAGTCCCTGTATTTTTATGGCTGAGCACTGTGGATACCCATCAAGGGGTATATTCAGGCTTCTGAGGGTAAGCAAGCATTCTGTGGTGTGGACAGACAGGAGAGTACCTTATTTTCTGTCACTCTTGGTGCCCTGTCAGTGGCAGCTGTAAAGCTGCACTTGCCTTTGAGCAGAGCCCTCCGAATGTACATCCTCATTCCAATATATTCTAAGGACAAAAATCATGAAATTGATGTTCTGGGTGTGTTGTTCTGGGTGTGATAATGTAGTAAGTCGGAAACTATTTTACTATATTATGGGGTAGAGCAAATGAATTAACATAGTGACATTATTAAGAACCAGGGTTCCAGTGTGGGTGAAGGGATATTCAAATTTTGGGTGGGGAAGGTGAGGAACAGCCCCATAGCATTGACTTTGAATTGGAGGTATGAGGATGAATGTGACTTAATCAATAGCATCCATGGCCTAGCAATGATATCCTAGTAATGATGAGATCTATGGTAGATGCCCAGTGATGAGCAGGGAGGGAAGAGAATCTGATCTGGAATGGGAGAGAAGACTGGCTTTCCAGGGGCTTTCTGCTGGTTCCAGCATGTAAGAGACCCAGCCGTACTGGTTTTCTGTCTTTGCAGTTATGGTAACTTAACAGGACTTCCCTCAGCACCCCCTTACCTCTTTTTACTTGAACATGTTCCTATGGCTTGCAACCCAAGAGCCCCAAATAGAATTCCCTGCAAGCCTCTCTTTACTCTTTACAAGCAGCAGGTGCCCTTTCTGCTCCAGTTGGCTGCCATAGCACCGGAAGTCCTGTTGGATGGAAGCCATGAGCCAAAGAGTGCAGAGTGGCAATGGGGTGGGAGCATGCTGGACAGATGCTATGGACCTAAAGCTCAGGGCTCTGAAGTCCAGTTGTGTGACCTCTGAGAAATCTGGCAAAACTCCAGAGACAATCCTGAGAATTTGAATTTCAGTTCCCTTTCACAGGAAGAGGCATCTCTGCCCGATCCCCTCTTGGGCTCCTGCCAAGGAAGGCCTAGGTCCTGAGGCATGGGGGCTGGAAGTGGCAGAGGAGTTACAGATAGACCGAACCCGGTTGCAAATATCATGAAGTGCAGGCCAGATAGTGCCCCAGATTCAGCTCAAAGACTGTCCTGGGGCCAAAAGACTCAGAATTAATCCATGGAGAAGTTCTGGTGGCAGCTAGAGGTTGCCCCACAAGGATGCTTACTGAGGGAGGAGGACGTGGAGAGGCAGGGCTGGTAAGACAGTGCTTGTCCCTTCTCACCATCCTCTCCTACCCCACCAACTTCCCCCCATTCAGATACTCTTTTTTTTTTAAAAAAAAAGATGTATTTATTTATTCATGATAGACATAGAGAGAGAGAGGCAGAGACAGGAGGAGGGAGAAGCAGGCTCCATGCCGGGAGCCCAACGTGGGACTCGATCCCGGGACTCCAGGATCGCACCCTGGGCCAAAGGCAGGCGCCAAACCTCTGAGCCACCCAGGGATCCCCCAGAGACTCTTTAATAACAATCATGATGATGGTAGTGGTGGTGATGATGGTGATGAGATGGTGGTCATGTGATAATGGTGATGATAGTGTTGGTGGCGATGATAGTGATGATGATGATGAAGACAATGATGATGGTGATGGTGGTGATGTGATGATGGTGATGATGACGATGGTGTTGATGGTGTGATAGTGGTGATGATAGTGATGATGATGATGATGACGATGATGGTGGTGATGTGGTGATGGTAATTGATGGTGATGATGGTGGTGATGTAATGATGGTGATGATGGTGATGATGATGATGACGATGATGGTGGTGATGTGGTGATGATGTTGACGGTGATGAGATGGTGGTGATGATGATGACAATGATGATGGTAGTGGTGATGATGATGGTGATGATGGTGGTGATGGTGATGATGGTGGTGATGTGATGATGGTGATAATGATGGTGATGATGATGGTGTTGATGGTGTGATGGTGATGATAGTGATGACAATGATGACAATGATGGTGGTGATGTAGTGATGATGTTGATGGTGTTGATGGTGGTGATGTGATGATGGTGATGATGGTGATGGTATGATGGTGGTGATGATGATGATGATGATGATGTTTGATGGTGATGACAGTGTTGGTGGTGATGATGACGATGACAATGATGGTGGTGATGGTGATGGTGGTGATGTGGCGAGAATTGCAATTTGTTGAGCATTAGTTTGCAGCAAGCATTAGGCAAATCTATTTCTATATATTATCTCATCTGACCCTTAAAACAACACTGTGAGGCAGTTATTTTTATTATCTCTATTTTACGGAGAAGGAAACGGAGGCTTATAAAATTTAAATGATGTGCCAAGGGTACTATGGTTAGTGATGCGGGGAACAGGGACTTGAAATCAGGCAGTGACTCACCTGCTCTGTTCTTCAATTGATGTGATTCTGGGGCATGACATGTCTGTTGAAATGCTGTTGAATTTAAAAATCCAGCTTAAAGTATAGCATAGTGTATTAGTTTTCTATGAATGCCATAAGAAATTACTATAAATTTAGTGTCTAAAAGAGTACAATTTTATTATCTTACTATCCTGGAGTTCAGAAGCCCAACATGGGTCTTACATGGCTAAATCAAATCAATACATTATAGGAGAACATGTATTCTTATCTTTCTAGCTTTCAGAGGCATCCCAATTGCTTGTTCACGACCTTTCCTTCCATCTGCAAGGTCAGCAATGACACGTCGAGTCCTTCCTAAGCTGCCATCTCTCCAGTCCTCTCCCTTCCGCCCCCTCCTGCACTCGTAAGGACTTTGGGATTGCATTGGCCCACTGGCTAATCCAGGAGAGTCTCGCCATCTCAGAGTCTGCTGATTAGCATCTTAATTCCATCTGCTACCTGAACTGCCCTTTGCCACACAACCTAACATATTTACAGGATTAGGACATGGACACCTTTGAGAGGCCATTATTCTGCTAATCACACGTAATAGCTTTCTAGAAGACAAACTTGAGTTCGACTTTCAACTTGGGGATGCTGCTTAACCTCGCTGAACCTCCTCTTGTGGGGTAGTGATATCTGTTTGTAGACATATTCTGAGAATCAAATGGAGTGCTGTACAACAAGCCCTTCTTTCAATCTCTGGCACATCCCTGGTCCTCACAAAGGGAGTTACCTTTGCTTCCCTGGATCCCAATTGGCCTCTCTTTCCAGCTCCTCCAGACAGATCACGTTATCTTCCCTTCAACACTTGGACGTGTCTTATCCACCCTCCCAACATTCTAGGGGCCCCTTGAAAGAGCCCTGTATCTCTTTAATAAATGGTGCTGGGAAAATTGGACATCCACATGCAGAAGAATGAAACTAGACCACTCTCTTGCACCATACACAAAGATAAACTCAAAATGGATGAAAGATCTAAATGTGAGACAAGATTCCATCAAAATCCTAGAGGAGAACACAGGCAACACCCTTTTTGAACTCGGCCACAGTAACTTCTTGCAAGATACATCCACGAAGGCAAAAGAAACAAAAGCAAAAATGAACTATTGGGACTTCATCAAGATAAGAAGCTTTTGCACAGCAAAGGATACAGTCAACAAAACTCAAAGACAACCTACAGAATGGGAGAAGATATTTGCAAATGACGTATCAGATAAAGGGCTAGTTTCAAAGATCTATAAAGAACTTATTAAACTCAACAGCAAAGAAACAAACAATCCAATCATGAAATGGGCAAAAGGCATGAACAGAAATCTCACAGAGGAAGACATAGACATGGCCAACAAGCACATGAGAAAATGCTCCGCATCACTTGCCATCAGGGAAATACAAATCAAAACCACAATGAGATACCACCTCACACCAGTGAGAATGGGGAAAATTAACAAGGCAGGAAACCACAAATGTTGGAGAGGATGCGGAGAAAAGGGAATGCTCTTGCACTGTTGGTGGGAATGGGAACTGGTGCAGCCACTCTGGAAAACTGTGTGGTGGTTCTTCAAAGAGTTAAAAATAGATCTGCCCTACGACCCAGCAATTGCACTGCTGGGGATTTACCCCAAAGATACAGATGCAATGAAATTCTGGGACACCTGCACCCCAATGTTTATAGCAGCAATGTCCACAATAGCCAAACTGTGGAAGGAGCCTCGGTGTCCATCGAAAGATGAATGGATAAAGAAGATGTGGTTTATGTACACAATGGAATATTACTCAGCCATTAGAAACGACAAATACCCACCATTTGCTTCAACATGGATGGAACTGGAGGATATTATGCTGAGTGAAATAGATCAATCGGAGAAGGACAAACATTATACGGTCTCATTCATTTGGGGAATATAAAAAATAGTGAAAGGGAATAAAGGAGAAAGGAGAAAAAATAAGTGGGAAATATCAGAAAGGGAGACAGAACATGAAAGACTCCTAACTCTGGGAAACAAACTAGGGGTGGTGGAAGGGGAGGTAGGCGGGGGGTGGGGGTGACTGGGTGGTGGGCACTGAGGTGGGCACTTGACAGGATGAGCACTGGGTGTTATTCTGTATGTTGACAAATTGAACACCAATAAAAAATAAATTTATTTTTTTAAAAAAGAAAGAGCCCTGTAACCCATCATTCCTGTGTTCCTCCAGCACCTGACAGGTGCCTGGCACAAAATCAGCCCTCAAAACAAGTTGTAAGGAGCCCTGGAGCTTGGAGTGAGAAACCTGGGCAGAATGTACAAAATCACGTTTTTAATTCAGATGGGCTTTCTGTATATCTCTGTCTCTGTCTCTGTCTGTCTCTCCCCCTCTCAATTTATCTATGATTATTCCTGGCTGAACACAAGAGACACACAATAAATGTCTTATTAGAAAAAGCTGCATCTTTTTCCTCCTCTGACACAGTGCATTTCAAAGAGTGTTGTTTAGGAATTTCCTTCTTCATCCTACTATAAGCCAAAAAAGACCTTTTGAAAGACAAAAGTATCATCATCACCTCTTATAAATGGAATGAATATGTGAGGCTTTTCATGTTTTCATGGAGAGAAAATGGATCCGTTTTTGGTCGGGAAATCATGCAATTTTATAGCTAAAATATTTGGTTGGAGTGGACAGTGGACTGGGAACAATGGGTGTTGGAGAGGAAGGGTGGGGGGAAAGATGTCTTTGTGTCTTAAGGACCAATCTTGCAAAGCTCAAGGGGACAATGAAAGACAATATCCTCTTATCAAACTTCCAAAGACACAATTTTGTTGTCAGTTTCCCCAGCAGTGAAAATCTTTTTTATGGCCAGAAGTGGGAGGTTGCCTTGTAGTCATGGCTGAGGTGCAAGTTGGAGAACATTGCTGCATTTTTGTTATGAAGTGCTGGATGTTTCTTAGGGAAGCAGATTTATTGCTATTTTGTGCTTCCCTGCATCCCTTCATTTCATGCACCTTTATCTTCTGAACTTAGTGAAGAATTAAAGGGAGCTCAAGGAGGGGGGATTCCAGCTCAACATTTAAAGGTCCCCACTTAGATTTACCTTGATGACTTAACCCAAGTGGAGAAGCCAATCATTCCACCAACAGGTATTTCTTGAACACATTCTCTAGGCCAAGTACCACACAAAGCTCAGAGAATGGGAAAGTTCAGAAGACATGATTCCTGCTGACGAAATAAGAATATCTCTACACCTTCTTGTAACTGTGCAGCACCCTCACCATACAGAAAATTGGACTCTACCTATCAGTGGCTTCTCTCTCCCCTTCACATTCCATTTAAGTCAATCAGCAGGTGCACCCATTCCCTCCCTTAGGCATCCCTCCAGTTCACCACTTCTCTCTAGCCCCTGCCACCACCTTGACTCAGGCCCCAGCACCCTGCCCTCCCCAGGTGCTCTGATTTCCATCCACCATCATCTACTCCCTGTCCTTCAATCAAGTTGATTTTCCTAGAGTGGATCTAATCATATCACTCTCCTGCCGAAAACCTTCGAGTGGCTTCTCACATCCTTCAAGACCTTGTCTAGAACCATTACTGTAGTTCTCAGGACCCTCCTGACCTCCTGCTTGACTACAGCTAACCTGATAGGGCCCTCACTGTGGACAGACCCTGTGCTAAATGTCTTCCATAACACAACGTGTTTAACTTCTCCCAAATATGTGAGGTAGGCCCTGCTGCTGCATCTCTATTTCATACATGAGAACACTGAGGAACACGGAAGTTCAGCAACTCATCCGAGATCCCCCAGATGCTAGGTGGCAGGGCCAGGACTCAAACCCTAGCCCAGCTGGCTCCGGAACCATATATTTGACTCCTATGTGAACCTGCCTGCTTAGCAAACCAGATTCAAGTTTCTCAGCTTTCTCCAACCTCCTGGCTCCTCATGTTAATGCTCCAGCCACATAGACAGCACTCCCCACCCACACACCTCTGCCAGTTTCACACAGGTCTCAGATGTCACTTCTGGAAGCTTCCCTCCACAACCACCCCCCCCTTCCTCACTGGAGTGCATCCCCTGAAATACTTTGGGCCCCACCCCCAGCCAGAGCTTTCAGCTTATTGTTGGACAAATGCCTGTAGGTCTGTCTCCCCACTGGGAGCAAGCAACCTCCTGTAATTCACTGTTCAATCTCCAGTATCTGTCGCAGCACCTGGCTCAAAGCAGGGCTCACCAAAGACTGACAGACAGACTGACAAAGCAGCCATCTAGCAGACTTAACCTGTTCTTCACCGGAATACTCTGAGACCGAGGAGAATAACCTTCCATTCTGTGTCATATACCAGGGTTCAAGTTCAAATGCTTAAATTATCTCCCAAAGAACTTCCAGCATCCAGAGAATGAAGAGAGCTGGAAAGAGCATCATTCCCACCTTATAACAACTGCCACAACAAAGTTAGGCAGTCTACAAGGTCACACCTGTTCCCAAATCTATCAGAGAGCTGAGGTTGCAGAGCAACCTACTAACCTGACCTCTAAGGAAAGACTGGTACGTCCAAGTGCAGATCACTTGTGAGCACTTGTGTAACTGGGGCAGATGCCACCGGCCACCACTGAGGAGAAATCAGCTACAATTGCTAAAGACCGAGTATGGGCAAATGAGAGACTATAGAAGCCCTGGGGGCTTCCGACACAAGCAGAATTCATATCCAGGTGGGGTGCTTTCCATGGACCTCATCAGAGTGTCCCATGAAAGATTAGGGTCTAGAGATGGTGGAAATTCTCCAAAGTGTGGTCCCTATGGAGGTGGGAACAGCAGTAGGAGGGGCAGACAGCCCTGCCAGGCCCTCTTCCTACCCCACCCCCTCACCTACGGACCAAAAGCCTTAAACCCTGAGAAACCGTGTGGCCACTTCTTATAAAGTTAAACACACACTGGCCATATAAACATACACTTTTCCACTCCTAGCTGTTTGCCCAAGGAATCTCAAGCTAATGTTCACACAAAAACCTATATGCTAATGTTTATGGGAGTTTTCTTAGTAATGGCCCCAAACTGAAAACAATCCACATGTCCTTCAACTGGTGGATGGATAATGGATATAGGCCATCCCTACAAGGGAATAGCACTTAGCAACGAATCCCAGACACCTGTGACAACACGAGTGAATCTCATAAACATTACACTGAGTGAAAGGAGCCAGCCTCAAAAGGCTACCCACTGCACGAGTCCATTTACATGATGTTCTAGAAGACCAAGCTCTAGAGTCAGAAAACACTGGAACACCAGTGGTTCTAGAGTCAGAAAACACTAAAACACCAGTGGTTGCCTGGGGCAAGGGATGGGGGAAAGGGTTAGCTTTGAAGGGATACAAGGGAATTTGGGGGAGTTGACAGAACTGTTCTATATGGTGATGGTGCTTACACCACTGCACACATTTGTCAAAATTGGGAGAAATGAACACTAAGGTGGCAGGAGGCGTGGGGCACGGATTCCTGCTTTAGGTAGATAATATGTCACAATGAAACGGATGAAATACAAATGCCTAGAATGGAAGGGGAGGTTTTTTCACCAGCCTGTCTATACAAACACCAGTTTGTCTGATGCAAGGCTTTTAGAGACCAGGATGCCTCTGTCTCCTGCAATGCTTCCTCCAGCCTATCTCCTGTACAGCAGCCATGTGCAAAAGTCCTTGCAGATTTCAATTCCAGAAATTGTCTCTCCTGACACTGTAGCATTCCCTGGACTGGGGTTCTGTAGAGCATCCATCTGGGACATTTAAGAGGGTGTCAAGACACTTGTAATACCTCTCCCCCTTGAGATCCGGGATGCCCCTTACCGTATTCAAGCCTCAGGATGTTTTGTAGCATAAAGAAGACATCTTTAACTTTTTGAACTAATTTGGGAAGGGGCTCATCTTCCCCTCCTTCACCACCATGGTCTATTGGCATCCTATGGAACTCTATTGTAAAACATGGTTTTGAAAAATTCTGTATGTAGTTTAATTTCCTCTTTAACACTGGGGAGTCAGGAATCTCAGAGACAAATTCGATGCTAAATTACAACCATCTTAGGTTCTGATAAATTTACTTTTTCTGTTAATCTGTATAAAGTCTTCCTGTATAGTTAGTGACCTGATTATTGTTTGTATTTTTATACACACTGCGTCATATTCTTTTTTGGAGGGTGGAAGTAGGGGAGAACTAATAAATTTTTGATAAAAGTTATCAGCAGAGACAACTATGGCAACCTATAGGCTGACAGAAAAACAAATATAATTCAAATAATCATTTGGAAGCTGACACTGTTGATCAGTTCCTGACACACACATTTGAGAAATCAGTATGCGCTTGCCACTGAGTTATAAATTAAAAGCACAAAGTTCAAGAAGATGTTTCCCCTGGCATCAAAGACTCGCAATTAGTAGGAAAGAATGACCAGCAAGCAAAGAACTCTAGGACGCAGGGTAGTGAGCTCAGTACTACAATTTAAAAGCTTCAGGCCAAGTGGGGGTGTAACTCCATTTGAGGCGATCACCTCCCTTTGGGGTTGGGGCTTCAAAGACTGGATGCTTCCACGAGCATCTGAAAGGTCGTGTTGGTTTGGGGAAGACAAATAGGAAGGGGAAGTTCCTTTGAGGTACAGCACATGGCATGTGCCAACCCCTGTCTCGTTTCCCTCACGTCTTTGCTCTGTCCCTGTTACTCGCTGTTGAACCACCTTGAATCGCAGGTATCCCCATCCACCCAGTCACCTAGACCACAAACCTCCAGACCTAGTCACCTTCTCCTGTCTGGTTCTCTCTCCCAAATATCCCCTTTTCCTGTACCCTTCTTTCCATCACCACCTTCTTGATTCAAGACTCTTTCCACTCACCCCGGATTCAAGCTTCTTTGTTGATCCTTTGTTCTTTCTTCTGATCACCTCCTCTCTACCATCACCCACACCTCCCCCACACACCATCAGTACTCTCTACCTGAGTAGCCAAGCCAATCATCTCACTACTACCTATTTAGAGTTCTTCAGTGGCTTCCCGCAGCTGCAGGAAAAATCTAAACTTTATGAGCCACATATGACCCATTGTGATTTTTACAATTCCCCTTAATCGTAAAATAATAGTACATTAAACATTTCATTTTTAACTTAAAACCTATGAATTTCATGGATTATCAAGAGCTTTTCTTTGAGAACAAGTCCTTTGTTTGGAGTTTCCAGTCTTCTTTCTTACATAAACCCACCCCAAACACATCTCTATAATTTCCAATTTTGGTTTCTCTAAAACAAGTGAGAACTTAAGATAAAGTCTTTTAAGTGCAGGTATTTTTAGATTTATACCATTCTCCTCAATTTTTTAAAGTCACCTCGCCCACACCTAATTCAACTGCCGTTATTTTTAGTGACTTCCCTTTATAGAAGGAGCATTTCCAAAGAATTAAACTTAGTCTTTGTGGAAACAACTCACTTTTGGCCCTCTTCTTTCACTGGGTTTTGTACACTGTTTATTTACAACGGGCACAGTTGACCCTCGGAGGCATTCAGCCCAATCAGGAAGAGGAAGGGAACAGGTCTATGAGACAATGGCCATCAGGGTCCCTGCGGGGGTGGGAAAGATGGCAGAAGGAGCCTAGAGACCCAGCTGGGGTGTTGGGATCAGGCTAGAGACCGCAGTACACCCACACCAAGGAGAGCTGTTACCTGGGAATTCTCAGACGGGATGGGTGCTCTTTTAACTGACTTCTGCTGGACTAGCTCCCAGCTTAACCAACACACACCCCTTTTCTCTCTAGAAAACCTGTCACCTGATACCACCCAAGCCAATGCTCCTCTAGAGTGAAGCCTTTGGTTAACCCATCAACTGCCATTCCAGTCCTAAAAGCTAAGCAGCTCTTACTTATTTGAGAAATTGGTTTTCCCCCTCTCCTTGCATAATCCAAATGTTCAGATTAGGATTTACCAGTCACATGTTTTGAAAGCCTCAGCCAAGAGCAGGAGGATTGGGGGATGCAGCGACATTCAGTTGACCTGCTTGATGGGGGGTCAAATTCAGTTTTTTGCCACTTGCCTCTGGCCTTTCCTGGGATGAGGACCAGTCGACCCCTAGGATCTGAGTGAGTCATTGCACATTTCCATGTTCTGACACTTCAGGCACCTCTAGGTTGACTCTGAAGACTGTGGCTTAGCTTGTTGTTTTTCCAGAATTCTCTTCAAAATGAATTCCTTGCCTTGGTAGGTGTTGAGATGCCTCCCTCTGAATCTCCCCTCCCACATCCCATACTTTCACATATCACATAACTTTGGCTTACAGAGCATTTCTTTCCAAAATTAAAATGTTTTCTGGATATAGAAGTAAAAGAGAAGGGAGGGGAGGGAAGGAAAAAAGGAAGAATAGGGAAGGAAGGAGGCAGAGAGGAGGGAAGAAGAAAAGCGGGAGGAAAGGAAGGAAGGAGGGAGGGGAGAGGGAGGAAGGATGGAGGAGTAAGGGGAGGGAGGGAGGAAGGAGGGAGGAGAGAGGGGAAGGGAGGAAGAAAATATGCAAACTAGGTAAGCTTCCCTGAGTCCAGGCAATTTCACTTTTCTGTAAAGATTTTTCCAAACATCAGCCTTGCATTAGTTAATTCTCAGTAACAAGGGCTCTTAGCAACACTGTGGTATCAAACTGAATCTGGGCTATGGACATTCCCCAAAGCATTGACTTCAAGCACATCGGCTGCAGAGTTTCAGGAGCTGGAGCTGCTTGGAAATAAGAGTCTGGCTCTCTGGATTCTGATGAGGGAGACACACATGACAGAAGTCAGGGCTGCACAGCACCCAAGGCCAGCAGTCTCTCTGCATCCCAGCCCATGGGCGGGAGAGAGGGGTGCAGAGAAGTGATTTTATTAGCCCTGATCTTCACAGTGCCTAATTGTCCCTTGCAGATTCTCCTGAGGTCAGAATGGCCCCTCACAGTGATTTCCAAATGTGCCAGGTCTTAGAACCCCCTGGATTCCTTGGTAGGAAGAAACAGGTGATCCCATATGAAACCCACTAAACTGGAACCGAGAGAGAAGCAGATGTTCTGCATGTCTAACAGGTGGAATGTGATGATTTTCAAAGGCTTTCCTCAGAGTAATTTCTGCAAGCTTCTCATTGTCCAGATAGGGAAACTGAGGGTCCTCTTTCCTCTGTCAAGGTGGGGACCTACATTTGCCCACAGCTTCCAGTGGCTTCCAAGACAGGGGCACTTTTACATCTGACCTGAGGCCAATGAAGGTACTGAAGGTTGCTGAGGGTGAGGAAGAGGGCACAGAGGGCATGTGAGGGGAACTCTCCTTCTTCAAGATCCCAATGGGGACCCATCATCCATGGGTGCACAGGCCTTTTAATTCCACCAGGGCTGGTCAAGCATCCCTGCCTGCTTATAGCTGAACTTTCCACTCTTGGAGATAATAAAGTTTGCTGAGAGGAGATATTAATAGATATACGACTAGATAGTTATATAGGTATGGAATTTCATGACAGGACACCTGGTCTAGACAATTCTTGTCCATCTCCAGAATGCCATTGGTCTTGAGCAAATCTCTTTGCCTCTCTAAGCCTTGCATTGGTATCTGTGAACAAAAAGCTGAATTAATCCTGGAATCCTGTGCACCTCTGCCTGAAAGTATCTGGGGCAATTAGAACAGAGGGAGGTCACTGTGAGCTGCACGCCTCACCTCTGCACTGTGGAGGTGCCGCAGGCAACATAGGTCTGCGGTGGAGGATGGAATGAGAAGGAAAAGCAGTGGACTAGAGCTGGCTTCTGTTGAAGGAAGACATGTCACACCTGAGGGTAGAGGCAGTTTTAAGCAAGTGCAGCAGGTGCTCCTGGTGGAGATTACCACCTTCTGGGGAAAGACAAAGGGGTGGGGAGAGGGATGACAAGCTCAGGTTTTCATTAGCCCCTTCCCTATGATGTTGGAGTGCTGCCAACAGGACAACTGTGACAAACAGGTTGGGGGGAGGAGGGGTCTGTCCCTTAGGGGAAGGATAGATGCTGAGAGAGAAGAAATTCTCCAAGTGGCATTTCTCTATCAGGAGCATAGACCTTCCAGTCTGGTTGCATTGGTTTCTAGCTTCTCTGACAATGACCTTCCGAAAATGAGCTCTGGAGCCAAAAAACAACAGCAGAAGATGACTTCAGAGGGATGCCCCAGTGTCTGAATGCAGGGTTGCCAGAGCCCCATGGCTGTTGGAGACTTCCCCCCGCCCCACCCCGGGGAAGTGGCATGAGTCAGTATCCAGCAGTGACAGAGCCAGGGTGAGGAAGCGGGTGACTGGTGAACAGTGGGATTGGGGGGTGGCCCCATGTAGGAATCTGGAGACTGTCCTCCCACAGGCCTAGCTTTGTGAGCTTGTTCTGGGATCTTGAGCATCAGTTTTTCTATCTGGGAAGAATGGGAGTTGGGGATCCCGTACGATCTTCTCTCTCAGGCCATTTAAGTCTAGTGCCAGGGAAAAACTGAAATACAGGAAAATTGAATGAGCATGGTGTTTTAATTCTGCCAGGGGAAACTGAGTCTCCAGCTTGTAATGGGTATGTCATTGCATTAGCGTTGTGAATGGGGCCCAGAGAGCCCTGGGGCCTCCATTTTACAAATGGAGAAAGTCCTTTGACTTAGCTTTTCATTAAAGCATCTAAGCTTCAATGTGCCTGTAAATGACCTAAGGATCTTGCTGAAGGTTGGCGTGGAGTCTAAGATTTCTCACAAGCTCCCAGGGGCGGCTGATGCTGGTCTGCTGGCCACACTGTGAACAACAAGGATTCAAGCAAGTGCTTATGGTTCCTTAGTTAGTAGGTGGCAAAGGATAAATCCAGACTGTTCTGGCTCTAAAACCTGTCATCTCTCTCCTGTGCCTTCACAGAGTAGCAGTGCCAACCACACAGGCTGGTGGGTGCTGTGTCAGCAATAAATCAGATGATTCCAAGTGGGATACTTAGCTGAGGCCAACCCCACCTGGCCCCACCTTAGCGCTCTGGTCCAACCACACGCCTGGAGTTGCTGTGCTACCCTATCCAAATGCTCCCAATTTGAGCAACAAAATAAATATTGTAGTATTGGATTATAACCCAAAGTACAGAATATAGAGCCATGAGTCCATACTGGTATAATTAGAGAACCAAATAAATAAATGAAAGGTGAGACAAATCTATGTGGAAAAATTACCAGTAATTTATATAGATGTTCTCTTCTCAAGGAGGTGGAACATAACTCCTCACTCCGTAAGTGTGAGCTTCATATGGTGACTTTCTTTCAAAGGTAAAATATGGAAGGAGGTTAAGAAAAAATAAGGGTAACTTTATGACAGAGAAATCTTACAAACACTACTTTAGGCAAGTGATTCAGATTAACATTGATGGGGTACCTGGGTGGCTCAGCAGATTAAGTGTCTGCCTTCAGCCCGGGTCATGATCTCAGAGTCCTGGGGTCGAGCCCCACATCGGGATCCCTGCTCAGTGGGGAGTTTGCTTCTCCCTCACCCTCTGCCCCTCCGCGCCCCCGCTCATGCTCGCTCGCTCACTCTCTCTCTTTCAAATAAATAAATGTGCCCCCGATATAATGTGATGAAAATGACACTACTCTGAGGGCTTCCTCCCCAAAACCCATACCACCAGTCTACCCACGATTAAAAATATCACACAAACCCTACAAAGGGAGCCTTCTACAAAATGCCTGAACAGAACTCTTCAAAATTGTCAAGGTCATCAAAAACAAGGGGAGTCTAGGAAACTGTCAGAACCCAGAACTGTCCAAGGGGACACGAGAGCCAATGTGATGTGAGATCCTGGATGGGATCCTGGAACATAAAAAAAAGGCATCTAGGTAAACACGAAGGGAATCCAAATAGGATATGGACTTTAGTTAATAATACCGTGCTTGAAGCATGACTGCTTACACATGATATGTATAATGGGAGAAGTCAGATCTTGGGTAAGTGCAAATACTGTTTTATCTTCACAACATTCATATCAATCTAGATCTATCCTAAGATTAAAATTTTTGCAGCAACAACAAAGAAAGAAGAAGAGAGGTAACTCGGATAATATATTCCTGGCATGACTTCGACACGTGCTATAGGAGTTTTGTTCACTTATCTCTCTCAGGGCTTTGGTAATTAATCATGCATAATGAATAGATTTAAAATTAGCCCAGGCGTTTTGGTAACAGCTGGTCCCCCCAGCCCCCCAGAACCCATAATATACAATTTATTCTGACAGGCTGCTCCTAGAAGTGCTGGTAGGGAGGCACAGAAGAACTGCCTGCGCTTGAAAAATCGTCTTCTGGAACCCCAGCTGAGGGCCTGTCTGGGGGATGTGGGAACCTGAGTCTGCACCCTCACCCCCCGCCCTTCAAAGCCCTGGTCAGATCCTGTTATTCCCCACTGATGGGATGGTGTGTGGTCGCCTCTGCTAGAGCAAGGGAAGCACACGCAATGCTGACCACATTTGAGCAGATGTTTGATGACGGACTCTGCCCTCTGCCAGAAGACACTCCAGCCTCCTCCTCCCGTAGGTCGTGGGTGCTCTTCCAGGCTAAGGGCTGGTGCTGAGGCTGGACCACGGGCAGCCTACAGGAGATCTGGACTACAGGAGGCCAGGGCTGGGGTGGCAAGGAGATGTGAAAAGTCAGCTCTGAGTTAGAAGCCAGAAAAGCTCGGCTCAGTCTTTGGGCTGCCCCTAGTAGTCTAAAGGTCCTTGAAAACTTTACCTCATCTTTCTGGGTCTCAGTTTCTCCAACTGTAGGAGGAGGTTTAAAAAAATCAGAAGAAGAGCTATAAGGGTCTAATGAAATAATACTGTGCAAAGGTGTGACGTAGGGCCATGAAAACCTCATTCCACTGGCCAAGTACAGCACCGGGTGGACACTCTCTCAGCATGTCCTTCTGCCTCCACGGGGACACTGTACCCTAAATCAGTCAGCAATTGTGCTCAGGTGACAGTGTCCGATGTGCTCAGGTGACGGTGACCTCACAAAGAGTAACTTAAACAAATAAGGGGCTTCTATTTCTCACACAATCGTGTCCCAGAGGAACTGAATTACGCCAGGCACTCGAATGAGCTTGGAGGAGGACCCCAGCTCCGGGGGCTTCAGCCTGGTGAGACCCAGCCATGCTGTAACTGGACTTCTTGCCTTTAAAAATGTGAGCTAATGAATGGTGTTGTTTTGAGCTGCTGTATTTGCAGTGATCTGTTACATGCATGAAGCTCTGACTGCATAGTCACCTCCACTCCAGGGGCAGTCAATGGAATTGGCCCCTGGGTGGTGACAAAAGTGGTAGTAAGCTTGCACCATCCAGGCCACGCAGCCTTTGTTAAGATTAAGCTACCCCGGGGGCACCTGGCTGGCTCAGTCGCTAGAACATGCGACTCTTGGTCTGTCTGGTACAAAGAAGTGACAGCACCGAGGCCAATGGATGCATGTCAGAGTTTGGCAAGGCTGGACCTTTGGGATTTATTGGAAGCCTACTGGGGGCATCTTTATTTTCTCTTCCAAGGGAATTATAATTTTAGCGTTCATTTTTGGCTTGATGTGAGGGAAGGTTTAAGGCTTTTTGTTGTTGTTTTTCTCACGTAGATATCTAAGTGTTCGAGCAACATTTACATGTTGAGTTGCCTTGGAGCTTTTGTAAAAGTTCAATTGACTGTATATGCGTAAGTAAGTCTATTTCTAGACTCCTATTCTCTTCCACTGACCTACATTTCTATCTCTTTGCCAAAATCCATACTGGCTTGATTTTTGAAGCTTTTTAGCACATCTTACAATCAGGTAGTGTAAGTCCTCCAATTCTGTTCTTCTTTTTCAAGACTGTTTTGGATATTCTACATCGTTTGTATTTTTATAAAATTTTAGAATTGCTTTTGTTGATGTCCACAAAGAAGCCTGGTAGGATTTTTATTGTGGTTACATTTAACCTATAGGCTGATTTGGAAGACCTGATATCTTAGCAATAATGTTTTCTTTTTTATAATTTTTGTATTTTTAAATGTTTTATTTATTTACTTGAGAGAGAGAGAGAGAGGCGGGGAGAGATAGTAGGGGCAGAAGGAGAAGGAGAAGTAGGCTCCCTGCTGATCAGGAAGCTTGACCCGGGCTTGATCCCAAGAACCTGGGATCATGACCTGAACTGAAGGGAGATGCTTAACTGAGCCACCCAGGCACCAAATAATGAGTTTTCTTATCCACGAGCATGATATATCTCTCTATTTACATCTTTAATTTCTTTCAATAAAGTTTTGTAGTTTCTGGTATACATGTCTTGCACATCTTTTGTTAAATTTATCCCTTGATATTTGGTGCTATTGTGAAGGGTATTATGTTTTAAATTTCAATTTACAATTGTTTGTGTCCAGGATTGACAAATACTATTAACTTTGTATATTGATTTTGTATCCTGTGATCTTGCTAAACTCACTTATTATCACTACTAGTTTTTAAATCTTCCTTAGGATTTTTCTACATACACAATCGTGTTGCCTATAAATAAAGATAGCTTTACTTCCCCCATTTTGATCTGCCTTTTAATTAATTTTCTTGTGCTAAAGCACTGGCGGTGATCTCAGCAGAATATTGAATAAAAGTGGTAAGAGAAAATATTCTTACTTCCTGATGTTAGGAGAAAAGCATTTGACTTTTACCATTGAGTTTGAAGTTAGCTGTAGGTCCTTCATAAATAAGATTGAGGAAGTTCCTGTCTCTCCCTCCCTGCTGAGAGTTTTTGTCATGAATTGGTATTAAATTTTATCAAATGCATTTTGCATATAGTGATCTAATCACTTGGGTTTTTCTTTTTTTCTTTTTCTTTTTTTTTGTTCTGTTGATGTGGTGAATTACATTGATTTAACATCTCTGTGATAAACTCCATTAAGTCATGGCATGTTATTTTTACATATTGCTGCATTCAATCTGCTAATATTTTGTTGAGGATGTTCGAGTTTATGTTTATGAGGAATTTTAATTTGTAATTTTATTTCCTTGTAATGTATTTGTCTGGTTTTAGTACCAAGATAATGATGGTCTCATAAAATTAGTTGGAAAGTGTTCCCTTATCATCTATTTTCTGGATGGGGAAGAGTTTTTGTAGAGTTGGTGTTATTTTCTCCTTAAGTGTTTGGTAGTATTCGTCGCTGAAGACATCTTAAAGCCTGGAGTGTTCTTTGTGGGGAGAGTTTTTTTAACTTCAAATTCAATTTTAAATAGATTTAGGACATTAGGCTATCTAATCTTTCTTGAGCGAGCTTTATTAGTCTGTGTCTTTAAAGAAACTGGTCCATTTCATAGAAGTTACTGAATTTATTGCAATTAAGTTGCTTATACTATTTCCTTGTTATCCTGTTAATGCCTGTAGCATCTAAGATGATGTCTGATTTCACATTCCTCATATTGGCAATCTGTGTCTTCTCTTACTTTCCCTTCATTAGATTGACTAGATGTTTATTGATTTTATTGATCTTTTCAAAGAACCAGCTTTCAGTTTCACTGCTTTTTCTCTATTACTTTGTTTTGCTCTGTTTCCTTTCTATTGTTGTTTTCACCTTGTTTGCTTCCTTTCTTTTAACATCAATGTCCTTTGCTGCCTGTTGTGTTGTATGCATCGTTCAGTTTTCTGTTTAAGAGGAGAGGAAAAAATCTGGTATGGTTACTCCATCACAGCTAGAAGTATTATCTCTTACATTTTTTGACCTGGGTAACTGAGGTCCAGAGAGGGCAAACTCATCGGGGTATCAGGGCCAAATGCCAGTCTGAGGTCCACACTGCTGGGGTCCTGCCTATTACACCAACCTTACTGCCAGCTGAATACTTCCCAAAATACTCTCGGTTCATCACGCGAATGTCTTGATAAAACCATGTTGTAAATTTGGGGGAACCACAAGCCCTTAACATTTTGTTCCTAAGTTTTAACAGAGCCAAATTTTTTATACTTTTCCTCTGGGCAACAATGGAATTGATTGTCATACTAAAAGTATTATCTCTTTCATGGCATCCTTCCACATGGCTCCAAACACCTAACAATCTGGGTTTCCCAAATAATCATTGCTATGAAGTTGTTCTTCCACACGCATAGGAACTTGGTTTGTTCCAGTGTTAGCTCTTTGTATTCCAGAAAATAAATAAATGGTAATGACATAAAATATCGGTACCTCTCTAAAGCATGCAAAAGGAAGTAATCTGGGCAGCCTGGGTGGCTCAGCGGTGTAGCACCACCTTCCACCCAGGACCTAATCCTGGAGACCTGGGATCCAGTCCCACGTCAGGCTCCCTGCATGGAGCCTGCTTCTCCCTCTGCCAGTGTCTCTGCCTCTCTCTCTCTCTCTGTCTGTCCCTCATGAATAAATGAATAAAATCTTTAAAAAAAATACTAGCAAATCAAATTTTTTTAAAACAGGAAGTAATCTTTTTTCAGTGTCTTTGAGAAATGTTGGAAGCTCAAGCTAGAAAATCTAAGTAGCTAAAATCGGCTGCAGGACACAGAAGGTGATGTTGACATTCAAGGCCAAGCAAGAGCTCTGTCTTAGAATGCCTGGTTACTGGGTGGGTCATGTAATTCCTCTACCCAAGACTGTTCAAGATGTGCCCAGTCTATGCATTTCTCTATAGTTTGAGCTACATGCTTCCACAATTGGAAAAGATGAAACCTGGGTCTGGATGGGGGAATTTGCATGTTGGGATGTATTCCACTGAAAGTGGGGTGGTTTGGCAGAGGTAAGAGGAAGCCTCAAAGGTCCTCCTTGCCTTGCAGCCCTTATCTCTATCTGCTCCCTAATGACATGGGTCCCCACAGCAGATGTAGCCAAGCGGACAACAGGTCTCAGAGGCAGCCCAAGGGATGTACTCACCTGCTGATGATGTCTCAGAGCCATTCCTAATACCTAGGGAGCCTTTGCATGAATTAGAAACAGGCACCCCCTGCAGGCAGATGAATTACAAAAGTCTTAGCTTCCTCTGAACTAAGAACCCCTGGGCAAGAAGACACAGCTCCATAAGCCGACATCTGGCTGGAGTCCAGCCCCACCTGCACCCACTGGAGGGGCACCTGTGGTCAGGGTACAACTTACAGGGCTGCTTGGCTGCTCCCACCTGTCCACCACCCATAGCATTTGTGCTCTACTCAGCCTTGTCGACCAGAGGTCTGAGGGGTGGGATGGTTCCTGTGAGGGCTTCTTGTTGCCTCATCCATTCCTCCCCTACCGAAATGAGTCAAGTCTGCCCTCCTTCCTCTTTCTCACCTTTACTGTGCCCCATGTCTGCCAAGAGCTTGGCGTTCCATTCATTTCTGACTTAGTCATTCAACAGAGGCGTTTCACATGGGAGGAAATGCAAGAGTCAATAGTGATAAATGAAATGCATATTAAGACAGCAATGAGAGGTTATTTCCACCCATGATATAATCAAGAATTTACAAAAAGGAGAATATCAAGTGTTAGCATGGATATGGACAAAGAGGCATGTTTGTTTGTTATCGTGAAAGTGAAGTCAGTTAAAGAGGGTAGTTTGATAATATATATTTATCAAAACTCTTGATAAAGTATGTGTACCTAAACTCCGGAACTAACATTTCCACTTCTAGAAATATGTTTCTAAAGCTTCACCTGCCTTCAAAGATACAAGTAACAAAGATGTTCATTGCTTTATTGTTTACAATAGCGAGAAATTGGAAACAATCCAAATGTTCATTAATGGGGGTTGGTTAAATGAAACATGTCACATCTGTCCCATGGAATATTGTGTCGTCATTAACAAACGGAGCGGGCCTCTGTGCAACAGCATGGGAAGGCCTCCAAGACATAGGAGTGAGGAAAGCAAGCTGTAATAGTGTATGTAATAGAATCCTGTTTACACAAGAAAATGGTAGCGTGTATGTGTGTCAATGCAGGGACAGTTGAAGGTTGTGCACACAGCCTGCCAGAGAGGAGCAGGAATGAAGCGAGGGTGGGGGTGTGCGTGAAAAAGAATGTGGTTATACAGCCGATGGTAAAGCAGGCACCCAAAGCAGTTGAGACCATTGACTTGCAAATAGATAAAAATGAAAAAAAAAATTATATCCAGAGTCACCTCTCAAATGCACCTTTCAACAATTTCAAAAAAGAATGAAATGCAAAAATTGAATCCTAGAAAAGCTGCCAAAATTAAATATTTATAACTTCCTTAGAGGAGTGTGTTTTTTTCTAAGCCTTGAGGCTCTGGAAGAAATCACAGAGGAGAAGGTTGACAAATCCCACCACAGAACAATTGGAAACTTCTGTGCAAAATGCGCTGCACAAATGCAAGAGAAACAAAGGAGCAGGACAAAAGAATCACTGCTGTGCTGACTTTGCAGTAAGGAGAAAAGTTCCTCAGATCAAGACACAAAAAAGCCAAACCGACAGAGAAATCAGGACATACCTGCGCTAGAAAAGAAGTGACTATGTGCTTCTTTTGAATGGGAAAGTGTCCTGGAGCATTTAAAAGATCTCATTTTCCCCCACATCCCTCCGCCCTACGCTTGCCTGTTCAAGCTGCTGCATAAATTGAAAAGTCACCCCAGCCTCCACGGTTCTCTCTGCTCTGGTCTGCACTTGGCAGCTGTTAGATGCTGGCTGGGGGCAGGATGGGACTCTGGGACGACTGCACAGGGCACTGTGCAGAATGTCCCCTGCTCCCCCACGGCACAGGGACCCGGTGTGCAGGAGAGAGAAGGTGAGGACACAGGGCCAGGTAAGGAGGCTTCCCACGGTGGGGCCTGGGGCAGCCACCCAGCCTCTCTGGATTTCCTGATTTCCTTTCCTCATCCTCTCCCTCCTGCCTCCTTATATGATCTGATGAATTAACCCTTGGATGGAGGCTTCGAAAAAGGCAGGTTCTGTTCCCCAGTGTTCCCCCCGGGGCCTGGGCCTGTGTAATAGCCCACAGTCCGGCTTCCATAAACATCCACTCTTACCAGATGCAGATGCTCTGCAGGTGTTTGGGCCTAGGAATCAGGGCCTCTCTCCTCGTTTCTGGCTAAATAATGAGGTAGGCTCCTCGGTCCTGCTACAGCAGAGTGAGAATGCCCAGAATCTTAGTAGTTCTTTCCAAACCTCGGGCAGGATGCAGGCAGCTTCCCCATCCGGGCGGGAGGCTTGGGTCTCCCAGAGCACCTCAGGCACTTGCTGCGTTGGCCTAGCCCTGCCACTTCTGCTTGTGCCCGGTCCTGGGGGAAACCTGGGAGGCTCCACAGAGGAGATCACCTTGGAGCTGAACTCTGGAGGATGAGCCCGCGTTTCCAGAGTCGAGAATGGAAGGGTCAGCAGGTGCTAAAGAGCAC
The DNA here is from genome assembly GCF_048164855.1 of Canis lupus baileyi. NCBI lineage: Eukaryota > Metazoa > Chordata > Mammalia > Carnivora > Canidae > Canis > Canis lupus. Next base: position 8,152,802 of record NC_132866.1, read on the forward strand.
GGCGTGTGGAGAACAGGGCAGAGCCCTGTGGCCGGCCAAGGGGGGGGGGGGTGGTTAGGGACATAAGGATGCAGACGTGGGCAAGGGAGGAGCCAACAAAGGGACTTGACCTCGGAGACTGGGTGGCTGGGCCGAGGCTGCAGACGGGACGGCCCAGGAGGCAGCGGCAGAGGTTTAAATAAGAAAGCAGGTGGCAGAGTGAGAGAGTGAGGCAGAGGATTGATGCTATTGTACAGGAAAAGGGTAGGTGGAGGCCCGAGTGTGTGCACGTGTGTGTGTGTGTGTGTGTGTGTGTAAGCGCATGGCAGCAGCGGCAGGTGGGGGCTGCCACTGTCGACCCTCAAAAGTGAACACAGTTGCCATCCACTCATCCACCTCTTCTTCCTGCTGCTTATTCTGGGCTTGGGCCAGGCAGGGGGAACCCTCAGGACGCAGACACGGTCGTTTACCACGAAGGAGCAAGAAACTCAGAGCGGGCTTCCTGGAGGAGGTGTCTCCCCCAAGCCGGGGCAGGTAAAGTAAAACAAAAGGTGGGTCCATGGGAATGCCCTTTGGTAAGGCGTCTTCCTCCCTGCGGTTCTCTGTCCTCTAGGCGGGACCTGGGCTGCTGGGGCCTGGGCCTCAGGAGCAGGGCTTGGGGAGATGAGCTGCGGCCCCTGTCAGAGGACAGAGCGCACTGCTGCCCGGAGCACCCCCTGGAGGCGCCGCAGCCTCCCACCTGGGATCCTAGCCCCATGGGGAGGGTGGCAGTCTGTCCCTTCTTCCCCAGGCAGGAGGGCTGCTGGCCCCGCATGGCCCCGGGAGCTTGGGCTCTGCTGAGCCAGGCCTCTGCTGGCAGCTGGATTGGCTGCAGCGGGGACGTGGCCATCTGCCCTGAGTCAGCTCCTCCGGCCACGTCGAAAAGCAGGGCAGGGGCACCGGACGCCAGCCAGGGGCAAAACAAGGGGTGACACCTCTGTGTCGGGCAGGGTGGCCCCAGTGCCCTGGGACTCGGGTCCACCACGCTAGGCCACCTCTCCTGAACAACGCCAGCCAAGCTTTGCAGGAGGCAAGCACTTCCTTTGTGAGCCGGAGAGACTTCCAGATCGCTGAAAATGAGCAGCCGATAAAAATACAATTCCAGTCCCTCGAGCCACACCTCCTGGCGGTTTTGCAAACAGCCGACTCTGGAAAAAGCAGACTTGTGTGGCTTCATCGTCTCTCAAGTCACAATTCAGCCTCGCGGAGTCGGGGCACAGGCTGCCCTCTGGCGGTCTGTGCCCTGCGAAGACACCCCCTCCCCACGGGCAGAGCACTTAAGAGCAGTCGAGCAGAAAATCCACGGGGAGCATTTGAACCACAAGCACCTGTTCCACGTCACCTTCCCGACTCCTGATTTAAGGTCTAACAAACAAATACGTGTCATCCCTGCTCCTGATTCAGGCTGTGGTTTCTATGACATTTCCTGACTTGCCTTCAGCAAGACAAGAACGTTTTCTCCTAAAGACGGACTCTTCTGACCGAAAAGTGGCTTTGTCATTCAGCAGAGGCTCTCCACGCTGATGTGTGTGTTTGGCTTTGTTTGTCCATGTTCTGGGGAGCAGGTGTCGTTGGAGACACCCCAAGAGAATGTCCAGCAGGGCAGCAGGGTATGGGGTTAAGAGGACCACACTGCCTGGGTTCAGACCCACGTCTGCCTCTTGCTAGCTGGGTGATCCTAGGCAAATCACTTAAATTCTGCATGCCTCAGTTTCCTTCTCTGTAAAACAAGGATGCTAATAGAATCTATCTCATGGAGTTGTGAGGATCAAACGAGTTTATATGCATAAGGTTCTTGGAATAGTGCCGGGCCCCTGGCAGGTGCTGTATGTTTGAGACTGTTGTGGTGACTGCTTCAGGGTGCAAGGTCTCAGCAGTCCAGCCCCTTGAAATGTGGATAAGAAACGTGGCCAAGGGTGGCTCGGTGGTTTAGCACCGCCTTCGGCCCAGGGCCTGATCCTGGAGTCCTGGGATCGAGTCCCGCATCGGGCTCCCTGCATGGGGCCTGCTTCTCCCTCTGCCTGTGTCTCTGCCTCTCTCTCTCTGTGTGTCTCTAATGAATAAATAAATAAGATCTTTAAAAAATTAAAAAAGAAACGTGGCCAAATATTGGTGACTTTTAGCTACCAGTCTCCCAAACCCTTCCTGCTGGGCGCTGGGCGCTTTGTGCACTGTGGAAATAGGAGGAAGGAGATCCAATTGTGCAGAGGGACTGCCACCATGTGACCCCATCCAGGGAAGGGACGCACGGTTGGCAGCAGTGGCAGAGCCAGAGTCCTTGAGCGGGGCTGGCGGGTGGCAGCTCAAGCCAAGCAGTGCCGGGGGCGACCCAGCTCGGTCCTGGGCTGCCGGCCACCTTTGTGTCTCGCTTTGCCTAGTTCTCTGCCTTGTTCTGAATTGCGTAAGCCACCTAGCAGCTCCATTTGGGCTCAGTCCTTTCATTTCTACCTACAAATCCTGATGTGTCCCAGGACACTGGAGCTCGGGGAGGGCAAGGCGCAGGTCACAGGTCACAAAGCAGTTCTGTACAGGCAGAGCTGAGTTCCACCTGCCTAGGTTACTGACCCTGGTGAACCAGCCCGTCCTTCCCGACTCCGCCACACCCAAACTCAAGGACACGGGTGGCTTGTAGGAGCCACAGCATGTGTGAAGCAGTGACAAGTTCTCAGCTGCTGTGGGACACAAGAGAAGCCCACACGGGTACACATTCAGGCACCTGGTTTCTTCAAGGGCAAGAGCTTCCCTCTTGGCTGCAGACCCTTCGGCCAAGTTCAACGGCGGCCGTTTACAGCTCAAGGGCTCCCCCCAGTGGCTGTCTGTCTGGCAGCCCGAAGCCCTGGAGGCCTGGACCCCGCCACCTCCCAGACCCTAATAAGGGGAGGGGGTGAGGATGGGACTGTATGCACCTTGACCTCTGACTCCCATGCAAGGTCAGGCAAGGTCGGGGCCCAGGGGCCAGACACAAGCAGCGCTGCCAAGGGTGACATCTGGACGTATCCCTAGATGGGATCTTCCCTGGGGTGGCCTCGGGGCCCTCCCTCCTGGCCACCCCCCCGCTGCTGTGCACCTGCTGTGAGCCCATCCCCTGTTATTCAATGCATCCCAAACAGAGGCTTGTGTGCCCTGAGTGTGGTGATAAAGACGAGGCTCATCTCCTCGTCGTGGGCGCCACAGGTAGTCCACAGACTGCTCAAGTAAGAGGCACGTGAGCAGAGGTGTGGGTGTGCCCACGCATGAACACGCACATGTGATCACACACACGCTCACATATGCACATGTTCACAGCTGACACACATATGCTTTCACACACTTTCATGCCCTTACACACACATGCTCACACACATGCTCTCACACATGCATGCTCTGCCTTCTGGATGTGCACGATTCATTGAAGGCTCCTTACCTCAGTTTGCCCCTTTGTTGTTGTTTTAAGATTTTGTTTATTTATTCATGAGAGACACAGAGAGAGAGAGAGAGAGAGAGAGGCAGAGACACAGGCAGAGGGAGAAGCAGGCTCCATGCAGGGAGCCCGACGTGGGACTCAATCCCAGGACCCCGTGATCACGCCCTGAGCCAAAGCAGATGCTCAACCACTGAGCCACCCACCCAGGGGTCCTCAGTTTGTTCCTCTGTAAAAATCGGCTTAGGGTGGTATCTAGTTGGCAGGGTGCTGTGGTGCAGAGGAAGATCGGCAGATGGGCGGCTGTTCTGTTCTCTGAAGGACCAGCTCAGGGAGCCCAGCACACACCTCGCTCTCACAATTGACTGAGCAAACATCAAACCTCTAAATGCTTGTGCGGAGCCAGGTACTAGGGCATCGTGATGAATAAGATACCATCCTCCACCTCCAAGAGGTTACAGTTCTGCAGGAAAGACAGATACACAGACGATTAGAGGTCAATATGTATCCCGGTAGGAGAAGAAGTTCAGGGTGCTGTGGGGGCGGAGAGGAGGGACACCAAAGCTAGGGGGCAAAAGGGGCAAAGGGAAGGAGGAGAAGAAAAATGAACCCAAGAGCAGGGGGTTGAGAAGTGTCAGGGGGAGAAAGGAAGTGGGATAAAGAGGGATCAGAGAGAGCAAATCTGTCATCTATCTATCTATCTATCTATCTATCTATCTATCTATCTATCATCTTATCATCTATCTACCTCTGTGTGTGTGTGTGTGTGTGTGTGTCTGTTTGGGTTGACGGGCTGGACACTCCAGTTAGAGGGAACAGAGAGGACCAATGACAGCAGAGTCTTTATAGGAAACTTCAGGAAACATGAGCTCATTGGAGGGTGAAGTTCAAGGAGGATGGAGTAGCCGAGGAGGGGCGAGAGGGCCAGGAAGTAGAGTTGCAGTAGACAGGGACGCTGAGAAATGACAGAGGCCATGACTGGGGGTGGCCATGGGGAAAGGAACACATGGGTTGAGTTGAAAACCTCGCAGTGGAATCCACAGGACCCAGGAAAGCTTGGGGAAGGACCTAGAAGGGTTTCTGCATTGGGTGGCTCAGCTTTGGAGGTGGCATCCAAGAGTGGGAATGCAGGAGGAGGAGCCAGATTTCAGGGGCCCCAGGGGAAGGGTGGAGAGGCAAGTCTGTTCAGACATGAGATTGAGTTGCTTGTGGACAACTCAGGGGTAAGTGGATACCCACATCTGGAGCTGAGTGAAGAGGAGGGAGGTAAGGGTGCTAACTGGGGACCCAGGCCAAGGATGGCTTGCTTATCAGGTGAAAGGGGCCCCAGCTGGTGTGTCTTCAATGACAAGAAGGAAAGGGGGTCAGGCAAAGTGGAGAGGGCTTCTGCCGAAGGGTCAATTCCAGAGGAGCTGGGGGGACTCCAGAGCCCCTTTGAAGGAGACCCCTCCCCACCCTTCCACTGATACTGGAGGGAAATGAGGAAAGACAGCCAGAAAAATGTCTGTATCCTGATTTCTATACACAATGGCCCACACAGTGGTGACAATCAGTAAAGTCCTGGAGAAGCTACATGGACATTGGTCACTTTGGTGACCAGCGTCCCAAACCCTACCAAGTGGGGGCTGCTCCCTTCCTGAGCTGTGGAAATAGAACGGGCAGCTGTTCCCTCCCCTGCTCTTGGGTAGATGGGCTGTGGTTACGTGACCTCAGGTCTCTGGTGAGTTGCTGAGCCTCTATGAGCCGCTGTAAAGTGGGTAATGACAGACCCTTTAGTACAAATGCAGACAAGGAAAGCACCCTTCCCAGAGGGGTTCCTCCCAGAGGCTGGTGATTATTGTGGTGATATGCAGGTACCTTCTCAATGTCCAGATTTGCTTGTGCGGGGACTGTATCGTCCAGGTGTCCTCTGACACATCCAGGGAAATGGGGACTGAGAAACACTACCCAGTGACAAATGCTCTGGGGCATCTAGATGGAAACTCGCTGGTTATGGGTATTTTGAGGCAGGCTCCCATTGAGGGAAGTAGCTGGACCCAAGAGAAGCAAGGAAGTTGCAGTGTCTTTCAAACAGTAATCTGTATTTTCTCATAAAAAATGGTATGTAGTCATTATGAAGTCTTTGAAATCTGAAAGAAGAGAGAAATCCTCCTTCCAAGAAATAACCATCACCAGCAACTGTAGGCAGAATATAGACCCCACCAAAGAGGTCTACACCCCAGAACCTGTCAATGCATTACTTTCCATGGCAGAGGGGGCGTTGCAGGTGGATTAAAGACTGAGATGGAGAGATTACTCTGGATTCTCTGGGGAGCAGAGTGGTACCCAGTGTAATCGAGTGGGTCCTCCCAAGTGGAGCTTTTCCTGCCAGGTCGGAGAGGTGAGACAGACGCTGTTCTGTTCTCTTTTTATAGAATGGTGATGCTGATGCAGGTCTTCTCTATCTTCTCTATCTGTGTCTTCTAAATCCCCTTCACACCCTGTTCTTTTTTATTGGTTTTATGTGATTTCCTCCAGTGCTTCCCTGTGACCTTAGCTGTTGGTGCTGTTGTTGTTCCCAGCACATTGGAGGAGTGACTAGTGGACCTGGGGGGCCTGGGAGGCCAAAGCCTTGGGTACTGTGCCCCATGTTTCACCAGCTTCCTCGAGGAGTAGCCCACTTTCCCTCTGATTTCAGAGTTGGGAAACTGGGTTTGGTCCAGGGTTCATCTCTGAAGTCCCAGAATCCCCGTGGGGTGACTCAGTGATCTCCATCTCCTTCCACCTCTTTCACCTCTTCCCAGTCGTAGACATGAGGAAGGACTCTCAGCCCAGTTGCTCTTGTCCCTGCTGGTCCTGGGTGTCTAATGCTGCTGAACAAACAGCAATCCTAGTGACTTAAAGCAACAACCATTTTATCATATCTCATGGTTTTATGGACCAGATATTCAGTACAGGATTGCCTGGGAACAACTTCTGTTCCAGGTGACACTGACTGGAGTCACTCAAGTGACATATGGTTGGTGGCTGGTCTGGTCTGAGAGGGTCAAAGATGGCTTCTCATGCCCGGTGGCTTGGTGGGGTCTACTGGAAGCTGGGCTTGTTGGGGCCCTCTCTGTTTCCATGTGCTCTCCCCAGCAGGGTCACCAGACTTCCCACCCAGTGGCTCGGGACTCTAAGACACAGGAAGCAGTGCTGGAAGCAGTCTTTGAACATCTAGGCTGAAGCTGACAGAGCAGAGCTTCCACCACCCCAGAGCTAAGGGAGGGAAGGAGACCCACTTCTCAATGGGAAGGGTGTCTGAGAATTTGGGGCCACCTTCTGTTCCTCCCATTGCCTTCCCTGTGGGAGAGGTTGACAAGCTGTTCATCTTAAAGAGCTGGAGAGTAAATCTCTTTGGCTTTGAGGGCCGTACAGTCTCTGTCACGCCCCCTCAAACCTGCTGTTGCAATGTGGAAGCAACTACAGGCAATATGTAAGTGAATGAGCATGACTGTGTTCCAGGGAAACTTTCCTCATATAAATGGGCATCAGCGTACAGGCCATAGTCTGCCAACCCATGTTCTGTGGAGACAAAGGGGGTCTCTGTGGGGACCGTCCTCTTTTCTCCTGTCACTTCTAAATCTTCTTCAATCAACAGATCATTTGGCCCTAAAAGCCAGGACTCTTTCATTTAGGGACTCCAGTTCCTACCTGTGGCCAGAGGAGTATGCATGGGCACCCATCTCCTCCCTTGCTTTCATCCAGATCTCATGGGATTTGGCAGGTGTGCTTCCTTTGGGGGCGTTTTCCTCCCTCTATTGTGTGCCATCTGGGAAGTGTCAGGGTAGGAGTCCTGCCCTCCCTTAGGCCAAGAAGTCGGCATGAGACCAAGCTGGGCCAATTGCACTGTCTTCTAGGACCTTAAATCTGGGTACAGAGACTTTAGGGTGGACATTTTCTCAATGGTAGGAACTCACTCATCCCAGTGGTCAAACTTCAGCAAAGCTCTTTTGTAGTTTTCATCGCCTGTGACAGAGATGACAGGTGATCTGTAGGATTCCTGCCTCCACATCTTCCAGGGAACACACTCAAACTGCATTTCCCAAGATGCCTTGCACGTGGGTCTGGCTAGTAGGATGTGAATGGAAGTGTGGGCCATTTCCAACATGGCCCATTATAAAACCTCCCATTCATGGTCCTCACTCTGTTTCAACATCTAATGATTCAATGGAGAAGAAGCCAAAGACATAGAGTAGGGAGGAGCCACAAGATGGAAGGAACCCGGGTCCCTGAATGACTGTAGAGCAAACAGCCCGAACTACTTCCACCACTCCCACTACTACCACCACCACCATCACCATCAACCACCTAATTAGGTTGTGACACATCGAACTGTGTTAAGCCACCAAAAGGTTGGGTTGCTTATTACAGCAATTAGTCTGCCTTGATGAGTACTGCTTGTGCCCATTTATGAGCCCCCAGCTGTTCCATAGATGGTCCAATAATATTCTTTTGTACTCAAGATTTCTCTACCCATGGGCATATGGGCATATTCTTTTCTTTGTAATCAAAGAAACATGATGATATGAGCTGCACGTGGACATAGAGACCATTTCCCAAGACTGGGTCCAGAGAGGGAAAATAAATAGCTCTAAATCACATAGATGTAAATGGCAGAGCTGAGCCTGGAACCTGGGCCTCCTCATTCAGCCCCTTTCCCATTGCCCTGGGATATATCTTGCCCAGAACATAAATCTGGATTCCTATGATGGCAGTGAAATGCACAGTCACCTCCAGGCATCGATTTTGCCCAGAGGACCCTGCGCCTGCACTGGGGGCTCCGAGTGAGGATCGATGGGGGTCCAGGTCCTTGGCTGTAAATCACAGCAAAGAGAGCAAAGGATGCCTGTTTTCTGGCAGTAAATTCAGCTCCAGCCTGCAGTCCAGCTTTCTCTTTTCATGGTTCTACCTTGTAGATCAGAGAGTGTTTAAAAGAGAGAGAGAGACGGACAGACAGAAGAGACCATTCTTCACCTCATTTATTTTCTTTCAATACTTTAAAAACAACTTTTAGCTTGAAAATAGTTTTAGATTCATAGATCGATGGCAAAGGTAGTACAGAGAGGTCCCATATACCTTTCCCCAGCTTCCCTGAACATTGACATCTTACACCAGAGTACGTGGACTAAGATTAAGAGATTAACACTAGAACTATTAACTACACACTTCATTTGGATTTCCCTGATTTTTCCACTGATGTCCTTCCCCGCCCTCCCTGCCCCAGGATCCAGTCCAGGATATGAAGATCCACCTGTTATACTTTCTCAGTCTTTCTTCATTTTTTGTAACCTTGAGAGTTTTGAAGAACACAGGCCAGTAAAGTGTTTTTGTAGAATGTGCCTTGAATTGGCTATGTCTTATGTTTCCCCACGATTGGAGTGTGGTTATAGATTTGGGAGAAGAATACACAAAGGTGAGTACGCTTGCCTTTACATCATAATGGTAGGAACTCACTCATCCCAGTGGGAGGTCAACAGGATATATTATTAGTGAAATTCATTCCGATCACTTGGTCCAGGTGGCACCTGCCATGTCCCACCACTGGACTGGATACCATTTCCCCTGACCCTCACTCTGTTTCTCATAAGTGAGCTGGAGGTCTGACACCCATTCTAGGAGAGAGGAATCCTCCCTCAACAGTTATGTGATCTGTGACCTATGATGACTCCTGCTCAGCCCCTACTCCAAGGCCTACGGGGATGCAGGGCTAACACCAGGCATCCTTTACCCCAGTTGCTCTACCTTTCTTCACACTTCTGTTGAGTTGCCTACTTGCTGCTCAGTAGACCAGGAAGAGGGGCGAGAGCCTGGCTGAGCCTGTTGTTTAGAGCCTGGTGGAGGACAGGGTGGGCACCAAGGACATTTGGGGGGTGATGAGGCCACCCTTCTTCCGTTTCATGCTTCACCCCTGCCTGCAGCAGAGATTGAGGCTCCAGCTTCCCATTCCGGGTAGCTCAGAGCTTCAGAGAACACGCAGATGTGAGGTGCTGGTCTTTTGGGGTTGGGATGTTTGCACTCCCCAGTCCTACAGGGCTCTGAGTGACCAAGCCCACACACAAAGAAAAATAGGCAGGTGGGAAGGAGAGGGCTGCTTTAATTGTCACTGGGAAAGTATCAGATGCCCAGAACTGCCAATGCAAAGCTTTGGTACAAAAAACAAAACACACACACACATGCACACACACACACACACACACACACACACTAATCTCCATTGGAGACAAAAACTTTGGTTCAAGGGCAACTCATATTTTTGGGTTGGCACACATCTGAGGTGTGCCAGGGGATGAGGGAGAGGAAGAGGAGGAGGAGAGAGAGGCAGACTGTCTGTCGAGCAGAATGCCAGCACACAAACTTTAAATCAGCCTGCTACCCACTAGTCACAGGTGGACCGAGCCAGACCTGCTTCTAGAACAGTAGTTCTCAATGTGGGTTGCATGTTAGAATCTCCCGGGGAGTGTTAAAAAATACCCATTTCCCAGGCTCCGCTCCTAAAAAACTATAATTTAATTTGTCTGAGTGGGGCCAGGGATCCAATATTTTTAAAAAGTTCCCCCTGCAATTTTCATGTTGCACTGAGATCATAAAACTCTGCTTTAAAACCTTGCTCCTGGGAGGCCCGGTGGCCCAGCGGTTTAGCGCTGCCTTCGGCCCAGGGTGTGATCCTGGAGACCCAGGATTGAGTCCTGCGTTGGGCTCCCTGCATGGAGCCTGCTTCTCCCTCTGCCTGTGTCTCTGCCTCTCTCTCTCTCTCTCTCTCTCTCTCTCTAATAAATAAATAAAATCTTTAAAAATAAATAAATAAAACCTTGCTCCTTAGATGCAGTCTTCCGCCCAGCATCCTGCCTCACCTGGGAGACTTAGAAAAGCATCGTCCTGGGCTCCGGCCCCAGAGCAGACACGGCGGGGGGAACCACACATTTGCAAGATCTTGGGGGAGGGCAACAGGCTCTGGACGTGCAGGTAGGGGTGCGCTTCCAGCGTGGGAGCAGGTGGTGAGGTCTGCTGACCCCCCACAGAGAAAACTGGTGAGGAAGGATGGTACCTGGGAGTCTACCTGTGATGTGCACAGTAAGCATGCCCCCCAGGAAATGTTGCAGAGCCCCACTGTGCAGGCCAGCCAGCCCTCCCCTCTGAAGGGGCAGGTGTAAGGTATGAGGTGGGGGCTGCATTCCCACCTCGCTGGGTGGGATCCCCAGTCTGCCGTGGGCAGGGCACAAATGTTAAAGGAGGAGAAATACCTGCCCCCTGCTCAGCCCTGCTCCTTCGCTCGGGCAGTGCACCTGTGGCCAGGCCTTTCCTAAATGCCCTCCAGCCTCAGTTGTCTTCTCTGTAAAATGGGGGTAATGACTCCCTGGTGGGTAGGTCATAGATGAAGTCAGCAGGTAAAGTGCTGAGTGCATATCTCTCCTCAGATGAAGTTTGATCCCTACCCGTGAGGGTTCCAACTCTACCAAGACGTACCACGGTCTGCGTCTGAGCAATTGGACCAAGTGACTGTCCCCACCACTCACGTGCTAGTTTCCCCCAACTTCTCCATGTTCGGTGCACTTGATCCAGGAGCCCCTGAGAGATGCAGAGAAGCCAACATTCGCGTGTCCGCTGTATCCCAGTCCCTTTTTACCCACGGGTTCATTTCCTCTCCCCCAGGTGGTCTGTGTGGGGGACGCCACAGATCAGAGAGGGCCGTAGCCTGCCCAAGAACACACAGTGACGAAGCCCATCTGGTTAGCTGTGCTTGGATTGTGCCCTGGTTCCCTGTGGCTCCAAACCCTACTCCTCTGCTCCCCTTGCTGTTTCCTCTTCTCCTTTTCCCTCTTTCTTTCTTCTTGGTTTTGCTCAAACAAAAGTGAATTAATTTTTGTTGAAAGTGAAAAATCAGGCCGGTATAATTCCATGAAGAACTGCAAATCAACGTAGCTGCTGGAAATAAAGACATTCATGGTCTGTGGAACCACATTCCACAACGACCCCAATGTCCCCGTGCCATCTGTGTGGACATTCCCATGTGCACAGACATGGCAGCTCAACGATGCAAGAGATCCAAGCCTGGGGTTCATTGGGGGAGTGCATACCCACTGAGGGTCCCCAAGACTCAGGTGGTGAACCCCTCTGCCTGGTGAATCAGGTGCTCATTCGGAGATGTTCAGGGTTGGCAAACAAACCCTCATATCACCAAACACCCAGGTCCCACCAGGTTGGGCTACAAGGTGGATCCATGTGTCCATTGATGCTTAAACCATGGCCTCTGGAAGTTCTACGCTCCTGCTTCGTAGCAGGTCTGATCCTCTCAGGGTCTTCCATCCCGTCTCAGAGACTGGCCCACGTGGGAGCATGCATCATCGCTGGGCCACCTGTCGGAGGAGCTGGGCTCGGCAGGCAGATCCCAACTCTGGACCCTTCTAGCCCATCCCAGGGAGCCGGTGCTGGCTTGTTCTCAAGAGGACTCCCCGTCATGCTGGCTGTCACAGGGAGCTGTAGGGACCCAGCAGCCCCCGGAAGTGGACATGGGCCCCTCCCAGCCCCTGGGCCCACTCAGACCTAGGTGGTTCCCTGTGGCTCCCCCTTCCCTCAGAGTCCTGCTTAACCCAGGGACCCGGTGGTGAAGCCTGGAGGCCCAGAGCTCCCTACTCAGGCCATATATTGACTCCCCACAGCTGCCACACCAATTAGCAGGAACTGGGTGGCCTAAAACATGACAACATATTCCTCACAGTTCTGGAGGCTGGAAGCCCAAAATCCAGGTGTCATGGCAGGCCCATGAAAAGGGCCCCTCCTGGCTTCTCCGGCTTCTGGAGGCTACCAGGCCTCTCCAGCATGTAAAGGCATCACTCCAACTTCTGCCTCCATCTACCCTGTGTGTATGTGTCCAAACTGCCCTCTCTTTGCTCTTACAAGGACCCCGGACACTGGATTAGGGACCACCCAACTCATCAGTATGAATTCCTCATAATAGGATGACATCGACAAAGACCTATTTAAATAAGGTCACACTCATGGGCATCAAGGGTTAGGACCTGAACAGATCTTTGGGTTGGGGGCATACAATTCAGCCCACCACATGCTGCTCTGTCCCCTAAGACCCCTGGAGTCCAGCTGAAGTTTCCAGCATCGGCTTCTCCCCAGACCTTGGGGCCATCCTCTCTCCTGATGAGCTAGACCTGTCCAGATTCCCCCATCAACAGATCCCTCCCATCACTCTGTCACCCTTTTTGGACTCCATCGGAGCCTCCTTGAGCTGGTCGGCTGGGTCTACACAAAGAGGAGGGTTGATCGGGGAAGAGACTCAGTCCGTCCTTGTGTGGTGGGTCACTGTATTGCTCCCTGGGGACCTTCTCAGTTTTCAGAGCATGTTCATGTCCAGGACCGCATCTGATTGTGAGATGGGGATCATTGACTCCATTGTAATCCTTGACTCCATTGCCCCGGTGGGGAAACCGAGGTTCAGAGAGACAAATGACTTACCCAGTGTCACACCACTAGTAGATGGCATAGCGGGGGCTTGAACCCAGGTCTTCAGATGCCAAGTCCAGGATGCTGCTGACTCGCTGCCTCTGTGCCATCACATGGAGGATCCCTGCATCGCGTTGGGGCCGGGCATAAGACAAAGGCCCCGAGCAGGACAGGTTGGCCTTGGGGGGCCAGCGGAGGTGAGGCTGCCACTTCTCCTGCCATCCCCTGCCCTCCACGGCCTGGTGGAAGATACATGAGTGAGGTGTCATGAGAATTATCTCTTCGGGGACATAAATATGTCCCTCTTGATGGCCCGGCACCCTGCCCTTCGTCTTGTTATGGCAATCTTTTTTCCATTGTTTAGCATCTGCTGTTCAGAATGTCTCATACCTTGAATAGAGAATGAAGTGGGGGCATAAATCAGGAGCGAAATGCCCAGGACCTGCCTTCCCCGGTGGTGTGTCTGCCCGGAATGTTCGCGGCTACTGATCTAGTAGTTATTTTAACTGTTGCTTGGTTTTAAGGCCTGCTGATATATTGGCGGCTTTTTTATACGTGGTAGGTCATTTGTGTGAGTGATTTCGCTGCTCAGGCCGCCCGCTGAAGGACACCCCTGGAAACAGATCTAGCGACTGAGCTCGCAGGACGGAGACCATCAGGGAGCCGAGGTTCCGCTCCCCCTTGGCCACGTGCACCGGCCCAGTGCATGCGGTCAGCAGAAATAAAACAGGTGAAAAAATAAAAATAAAAAAAATAGAAGAGGTGAACACTGAGAGAATTCGGGTGTCAGTCTTTGACATTAAAATCCTTTCTCACACAGGAAAGCATAAGGGATGTGGACGAGGTAAGTAGCAGGCTTCTGGCCAATATAAGACTCCGAGGAAACGGGCTTGGTCTGCTTGTTGGCGTTTCAGCAGCTTCGAGAATCCCGGGGTAGGTGCTGCAAGATGACGGTGGGAGACAGAGAGAGCGGGAGTCGTTGTCCAGCCTCTGGGCCCAACTGGATCTTACGGCTCTGGAATGGGTGTCCCCCACTCCCCATCAGCCCATCAGGCCGGGCCCATGTCTGCTGTGTGGTCGCCGGCAAGCCACACTCGCTGTCGGGGAATTTCGGATTGATCCAGGTGCCCACGATGATGGCGTGGAGGGTGTCCCAGGGGTATGGACACGGGGCCGTGTCCCTTTATTTCAGAGAACATTCCTTTGCTCCGAATTTGAAAGATTTCAAGCTAAAGAAGGTAGCTCTGCTTTGGGTTCTGACAATCCCCTGTTTCTTTTCTCTGTCTCTTTTTTGCTTTTCTCACCTTTCCTGCTTCCTTTATATTAAAAAAAAAAAAAAAGCTATACAGTCTTTAAGATATAAACCTGGATTATGAACCTATGACCCAGTTTTTTAAAAAAGATTTCTATTTATTTATTCATGAGAGATACAGAGAGAGGGGCAGAGACTGACACAGGCAGAGGGAGAAGCAGGCTCCATGCAGGGAGCCCAATGTGGGACTTGATCCCGGGACCCTGGGATCATGACCTAAGCCAAAGGCAGATGCTCAACTGCTGAGCCACCCAGGCATCCCTCTATGACCCAGTTTAAGAAATAAAGCATGGCACATGCACTAAAATCATCTGTGTCCCCACCTGGCCACCTTGTTCCTGTCACACTGCCAGGGGTCTCTTCTCCCCCGAAATCAGATGCTACTTAATCCTGTGCATTTTTGTAGCTTAAACAACAGGTAGTATTGTTTTACATGTTTTAAGTTTTATGTAACTGATGTTTGTATACTGTAAGCAACACGTTCTTTCACGACTAGGATTTCTCTTTCAACATTGTGAGTGGGAATTCTCTGGGTTGATACAAGTAGTTCTGATTTAATCATTTTTATCACTGTAAATAGCCTAGTATATGAAGTTTTCACCATTTACCCATTCTCTTGCTGACCCCTGTGTGTGTGTGTGTGTGTGCAGATGCACACGGGGTATTAACAACTGTGCTTGTCAACTTGTTTCTCGACCCCCCTCCTCAGGATGGTGGCAAAACCACACTCCTTGGGCCCCACCTGGCTAATCTCGACCAGCATCTCAGAGGGAAACAGAGCTACCTGCTGCCTGCCAGGGGCAGCTCAGCACCTCGACCTCCTGGAGATGCCCCCATGGGCTGCTGCAAGGAGGGAGGTCTCCTGGTCCTCACCTCCCTCAAGCCACCGAGGATGCCCCCCCCCCGGGCCCTGTCCAGGTTCTGTCTGTGGGTAAGCCGGTACACAGACCCCCCCCCCCCCGCAAACCTATAGGTGTTCGGCCAGGCTCTGGACCCACAGGAGAGACTTCGCCTCTGCTCAGTGTCCACATCCCCGAACAGAGATGAGACAGCAGGTGTGTGGGGGGGAAGACATGGTGGTCCTGGGAGTGTCCAGGGCACAGAAGACACTGGCACAGCTGGCCAATTGAAAGAGACATCCCATAGGGAGCTGAAAAGTGCCACTGGAACGTTTTTAAATGCCAAGCTTTTAAAATGTCAACCTTTACTCAAGAGAATGGATAAATTGTGAAAATTTCATCTAATGGAATATTATGCCGCAGTAAAAATGATTGAACCAGAAGTACATGCATCAGCTCAGATCAATCCCATACACAGTGCTGCCTGAAAACCCTTCTTGCAGAACAATGCACACAGTACGACAGACATCACTGATACCAGATTTGAACCCGAAGCAGACAGTGCCTTGCTCTGCAAAGGGAAGTAGGTCAGGTGACAGCTCAGTGCTGGAGGGAACTTCTAGCTGGACCAGTGGGTTTTTAAACTGTGTTCAGAGGGGCCTCAGCACTTGTAGGGGCTGTGGTCTCGGGGCCAGGGTGCCAGATCCACCCCCCAGTGGTTTCAGACATGGTGGCCCCTCTGCTTGAAGGGACCCCCTTGGCTCTGTATTGTGCCCTGTGGGCAAGTTTGGCACCTCTCTCTAGAATGAAGATGGAGATTCTCCTCCCATGGGGTGGCAGGGAGGACTCTTCAAGCTGGTCCTTGGAGAGCCAAGCACAGGGTCCAGCACACAGTATCCACCCGTTCATGTGGGCTGTTCTATGACCGCCTTGACCATATCTGATTTATAGATGAGCTTTCACATGAGTTTCACTCTGAACAAAAAGGGTTTCCTGCTTAAACAAAACACCTGGAAACTCTTGACCTTGTCCATCCTCTCAAGGATAGGAGGAGGCACAGAAAGCAGGGATGTGCGTGACTCATACAGGCCACAGCCCACCCGTGAACCCTGTGGCGTCTGGTCAGTCACTTCGCTTCTTGGGGCCTGGGTTCCTGTGGACGGGACAGTCTCGTGGCTCCTGCAACGTAGGTGTCCCTTGGAGTGTCCTCTCCTCTTCAGTGAGCTCAGATCCAGGCAAGGCAAGACGGAAGAGGGGAATGAGGGGCCCAGAAACACAGAGCGTGGACTAGGAGAACAGAGCTGACCAGGACTCTGAGGCCAGTGCTCGGGGAGCAAAGTGAGCCCATCACGGGCTCAGGGGCCTGCAAACAAATCCCAAACCGCATGCCCTGTGGCGGACAGCAGCCGACTGCAGAGCAATGCTGCACGCCCCGGGGACCTGCAGCACCAAAGGATCTGCAGGGCCACCTCCCAGCACAGAACAGCAAACACTCAGAAAGTGCCAGCCCAGAGAGGTAAAGGGTCTTTACCCAGACGCAAAGTCTCACAGCCCTAGAGGAGGGGATATCCGGGATATTATCTTGTGGCTAGAAGGACCTCACAGCATCCCTGGCACAGGGATCCAAGACCCTTCCCCAGCAGGGCTGGCTCCTGCTCTCAGAAGTCTGGGGCTCCCAGGGGCCAGAGGCAGACTCGCCAGCCGGTCCTGGGGTCCTCCTGGCACATTCCTCCACCTGATGGGAATGCCCAATGAGGCCCCGGGGGGCAGCTGTTCCCATTGCTCGCTCACCTCAAGCAGTTTCATGGGGTCAGGCAGGGGGCTGGGCCAGCGGAAGAGCGCAGGCTCGAAGCAGCAGCATGAATCCACGCCAGCGTCTTTCCGCCAACTGCTTCCTTATTTGACAAATAATTATTTGCTATGTTGGCCACTGTTCCAGGTTCTGGAGAAGAGCAAAGAACAAAACAGACATAGATCCTTGTTTACCCGAAGCTTACAGATAACAAGAACAAGAAGTAAAATAGGTCGACTCAAGTAGTCTTAAGGGCTAAGGAGAAAAACAAGGCAGGGAAGGGGTGAGCAGCACAGAAGGGAGGGGCAGGAGCAATAGCCCATGAGAGGCCAGAATGCATGGCATGGAACAGGGGACATTTGAGTCAAGATGTAAAGGAGGGAGGGAGCCATGCAGACATGTGGGGGAAGGGCAGCCAGCAGGCACAGTAAGTGCAAAGGCCCTGAGGCAGGAGCTTGCTTGGCCTGCTTGAGGAATATTGAGGAGGCCAGCGTGGCTGGAACAGTGCAAATGAGCTGGGGAGCTACAGGGGGAGAGGTCTGATGACCACAGTCTGGAGTTCATGTGGGGCCTGGTGAGCCAGGGACCACCTCAACGTCTCTTTCATACCAAATGGAGTCATGGAGACTTTTTTGGGCAGATAACTATGAACATGAAAATCCCAAATCATGAGTAGACGGGGCCAGTTTATTTTATTTTTGGCTAATTTGATGTAGTCAAACCCAATCAGTGTGATAGAGTGTTGGATGGGAATGAATTCGGGTTCTCCAGAGAAACAAAACCAATAAGGTGTGTATGTGTGTGTGTGTGTGTGTGTGTGTGTGTGTAAAAGAGATTTGTGTTAGAGAATTACAGAGGGTAAGTCAGGGCAAACTGAGGCCCCATAAGAGCTGACAGTGCAGCTCTGGTCCGAATGCCTGGATCTTGAGCCACAGGAGGAGCCCGTGTTTCTGTTCTTCCTTTGTAGGAAGGCAAGAGGAATTCCCTCCTACGTGGGCAAGTGGAGCGGTCAACCTTTTTGTTTTATTCGGGCCTTCCCCTGATTGCACGAGGCCCACCATGGTCGGAAGAACAGCGCCAGCTGCGTAGATGTTTAACCTGAGCGGTCATACTTAGAAGGGTTCTGTGTTTGGCTCAATGCCCTGCTGCCATCATCTTGGAATTCTTAATTTTTTATTGCACAGGTCCCCACATTTTCGTTGTGTACTGTGCACGCACCACGTAGCAGGTCCCCAGGATGGATAACCTGAACTCGTTCACCGAGTTCCTAGGAGTATTAAATGAGACGACACCGGTAAAGCCCTCGGCACCTTGCCCGACACACAGCATGTGCTTCATGGACGCCAGTGTCGTCCTTACTGCCCCTGCTCGGGGCCCCCCGGGGCCATAGAGATGAGCAGGGCATAGCACCTGCCCCGCAGGAGTTTATGGTTCAAGTAGACCACGGCATGAGATGCCACACTGGGGAGACTGAGGCATACCTCCTAGTTCTCCATCTTTGTTTGGAACTGGGAACAGGAGGGTCCTAGGAGGGAGGGATGATGATGAGAAAGAGGTGGAGGTGACTCCGGGAGCTGGAGAAACAGGCATGTGGGAGAGGGGACCACAGGATGAAAGGGCTGGGGGGCCCCAGGGCAGCCAGTGAGGAACCAGGCCCTCTGAGCCACCCCCTGGAGGCTCACTGCCCACTGGCCAGGACCTGGGGAGTCAAGGCCTGACTAGCGGATGGTGTCCCCTGAGCGGGCCAGTCTCTCTGAGCCCCAGGTCCTCACCAAGCAGATGGGGAAGATGACGCAGATGAAGAGACTTGTCAAAATGCACAGGGCATGAAACCTGGTAGAGGGCAGAGGCGATTGTACAAGCCAGAGGGGTGGGCAGGGGGCTTTCTGGGATGCCTAGGGATGCGAGGCCCCCTCCAGCCTCAGAGCTCTCCCCCAGAAGGCCAGGGAACCACCCAACACTTCCTAACCTGCCCACCAGCAGAAAGGCCCTGACCTAGCCCTCTGGCCTCCAAAGCCCCCACCCACCCTCCAGCCCTACCACCCACCCCGTGTCTTTTCTCCCCAAGGAGCTCAGAAAGACCCCTTTAAATGCCAGGTGGGGTCATATCGCCTCCCTCTGTATGAGGCCCTGGGCTTCCGTCCTCAGGGACTGAAACGCTGGCTCCCTGCATGGCCTCATCCCTCCACCCTGAGGCCTCATCTCCCACCACGGGCCCTCAGTTCCCGCACTAGGGACACGCTGACGGCTTCTACACATTGAGCCTCTAGCTCATACCATCCTGGGGCCTTTGCTCTTGCTATTCCCTCTGGCTGAAACCATTCCCCCACTAGGGTGTCTCCCCTCCATGGCCTACCCCTCCACTGTAGTCAGTTCCATTCCGTTCATGAGCCCCCTCTTCCAACAGGCCTCCCCTTACCCCTCTCCCACCACAAATGTCATCACTGTCACCCGCTTTCCCCCTTGCTGTATTGCTATCATTGCCTGATCGTGATATACAGCATTTCTCTTGTTTATGCTCTGTCCCCCCACCAGAAAACAGCCCCACAGAGGTGGGAACTTTTATTTTGTCCGTGTTGTTCTTATATCCCGAACACCTAAGATTATGCCTGGCACAGGATATGCACACGGATATTTTACAGGTATAGAAACTGAGGTTCATGGGTAGCCAGGGTGGCTCAGTGGTTTAGCACCACCTTCAGCCCAGGGCGTGATCCTGGAGTTCTGGGATCGAGTCCCACGTCGGGCTCCCTGCGTGGAGCCTGCTTCTCCCTCTGCCTGTGTCTCTGTCTCTCTCTGCATGTGTGTGTCTCGTGAATGAATAAATAAAACCTTAAAAAAAAAAAAAAAGAAACTGAGGTTCAAGGACATGACATACTTTGCTGATAATCCCCAGCTCTGGAGCTGAGACTGGTCCCTGGGCAGTGGTGTGCTGGCAAATGTCAAAGACCCGGCTCGCTGGCACAGAGAGGGCTTTGGGCAGGTCCTGGTTGCGTTTGCTGGTTTCCATGGTGTAAATACTTCCACCATCGCTGATTTCGGGCTACGGGCATGGCACTGAATGCAGAGTCGGGAAGAGATGTGTCCCACCGGCTCTGGGGAAAAGCTGGAATCAGCTAACTCCGGCACCCCTCTGTCCTGGGCTCCCTGACATGCTTTCATGTGCTAGATTGTCCCATACGGGGGGGGGGGGGGGGGATTTTGGCTGCGTGTCCCCACAGCCCGAATCCCACTTCATAATCAAGAAAATGGCCTCAGGTGAGTCCCTGGGTGGTCCTGGGCCTTAGTTTCCCCGACTGTATGATGTCCCAAGGGTCCTGCAGGCCTGGTCATGCGCAGTTCCGCTGTACAACACCAGGGGGCAGCCTTTCCCCATCGAAGACTCAGCTGCTCTCCTCCGTTCCTTCAGCGCATCCCTCTCAGCTGAACCTTCACTACCTGGTCCTAGGGGCCCAGCCCCGGGTATGAATCAGCGATTGTGCCCAGCCTGGGGCGGGCGTCCACATAAAGGGCCCATTGTCTGCACTGAGGCCCTTTGTTCCAGCCGTGGCCCCGGGAAACTGGGATCGGGCTGGAGGCCCGAGGGCTCATTGGTGGCCACCCCCGGGGGTGTCGGGGTGGAAGGCTCCTGCAGGGCCTTCTCTTCTCTCCCCACCTGTGCCATCCCACCATCTTTGACAGGTGGCACTCCTCACCTGTGCCCTTGGCTCTGTCTGGCTCTCCCGCCCCCTGCCAAGCCCAGGCCAGCCTCCCACCGGCATCCGGAGTTTCCTTCCTCCAGTCTGGTGACTCTAACCTCGTTGAATCCAGCTGGACTCGGCAGGCAAGTGCTGTGAGCTGGGATTTTAGCTGGGATTCTGGCTCCATTTCCTCTTCTCAGCCACTGCAGTGGAGGGACAGGGCTCGGGGACACATTCTTGGTGAGCACAGGTTTTGGGCCCTCTGTCATGTGGGATCTGAGACTTGGCACAGGTGCTGGCTGAGCCAGTCCCTACGGCCACCTCACCTCAGCTCCCCTGACTCACTGTAGCCCGT
Source organism: Canis lupus baileyi (assembly GCF_048164855.1). Taxonomy (NCBI): domain Eukaryota; kingdom Metazoa; phylum Chordata; class Mammalia; order Carnivora; family Canidae; genus Canis; species Canis lupus. Next base: position 8,173,672 of record NC_132866.1, read on the forward strand.
GGGCCCGTCTCCATCCTCCCAGCTCCCTGGCTACTCTCCACCTGAGGCCCTGTTCACCTGTGCCCCCCTCCCAGCCCCATGCTATCCACCGACTTGCCTTTCCGACTCCTGCTGTACCCCTCCTACCAGACTCCCCCAGACCTTGCTGCCCCCCCCCCGGGACTCTGTCAGAAGGCCCCCCCCAGGCTGGGCCCAGAATCCGACACTGCCTGTGGGTAGAAGCCATTTGTCCTGGCCTGTGAGGGTGGGTTTAGCTCCATTCAAGAAAGCGCAGCAGCGGGCAGCCCTGGTGGCTCATCGATTTAGCGCCGCCTTCGGCCCAGGGCCTAATCCTGGAGACCCGGGATCGAGTCCCACGTCGGGCTGCATGGAGTCTGCTTCTCCCTCTGCCTGTGTCTCTGCCTCTCTCTCTGTGTCTCTCATGAATAAATAAAATCTTAAAAAAAAAAAAGAAGAAGAAGAAGAAGAAGAAGAAGCACAGCAGCTGGTCCTGCTGCGTGCCACTCCTCCACTCCCGGCCCTGCCATCCCTCCCCATCGTCCCAGTCAGCCTCTGGCTACAGACGCTGCTGACCCGAGCCTGGGCATCCGCGACCTCATTCCAGGTGGAAGAGTGCCCATCGCCACCAAGCGGGGCTCCCCCTCGAGCATCAGCCTTGGGCCCAGCTCAGAAAATAGGTCAGGGCCTGAAAGAGAGGAGGCTCCGGGGCCCCAGGAAAGCTTTATCAGCCTTGTAGCCAAACCCACTAGGCTGGAGAGGCAGCGCCAGGGTCGGATGAAAGGGGCAGATTTGAAGGCATCAAAGGTCAAATTCCAGCAAGCAGAGTGGGCGAGCCGTCCGGCTGCCGGCCTCGCGGTTTCCCATCTGCTCAGCGGGACATGATAGCATCTGCGGGCCAGGCCCGGCGATCTCGGCGCTGCAGGCCAGGGCCTCACGGTGACCTGGGGTGCGGATCAGGTTTCCCCGAGTCTGAGCTGCCCCCCAGCCCTGTGCACACGGACAGGGGCAAGAACAGGGTGCCGGGCACAGGCACCACTGCAGGTGCCCTACGTGGTTGCTGCCCAACCCGTGCCTGGGAAGCTCCATGGCCTCCTGGGACCCCCTGCCTTTCACACCACAACCGGGAATCACAGTTATCCCTATGGGGGAAGCGGGCCTGCGGGAGTGGGAAGCCAATGGTCTACCTCCAGGGCCTCTGAGGGTCCTCAACCTGAATAGCTTTGGAGACATCCCCTGCCTGGGCCCCAGGGCAAGATCTCAAAGTGATCCACCAAAGGAAAGGGGGATGAGGTGTGTGTGTGTGTGTGTGTGTGTGTGTGTGTGTGTGTGTATGTGGTTGGGGAGCGGGGTGGTCCTGCCTGCCAAAGCCCACCCTACACCATGGGCTGGGGCCTGACACCCCCAGGCAAGAGGCCCAGGAGGGTCGCTCCCCTTGCTCCCAGAGCACAGACTTTGGTTTGGACAAACCCAAGTATAAAACTCAGCTTGCCCTGGCTGGCGAGGTGTCTCTGGGTCTCAGCTTCCTCCGCTTTTAGGTGAGGACAGAAAGGACCCCACTCTTCAGGAAGGGTTGGGGCCAGAGCTCCCTGCAGGCTCTGACATATTTTATTAGCAGGAGAAGTATAGGCTGGGCATAGGTAAACAAATGTCACCTGGCTGTGTGTTACCCTCCCCTTTTTTGCAGAAGTCACAATTCGTGCAGGGTGAAGGGAGATTTGATTTTCCAGGACTATTCATCCCCTAAAAACTAAAGCATACTCTGCTGAGGGACAAGGCTTGCCTGCTAAAATATTTCATACCAGCGATTAAAAATACAAAAATGTGGGGCGCCTGGGAGACTCAGTTAAGTGACTGGCTCTTGGTTTCTACTCAGGTCATGATCTCGGGGTCCTGGTATTGAGCCCCACATACGGACTCTGTGCTCAGCATGGAATCAGCAGGAGATTCTCTCTCCCTGCCTCTCCCCCACCTCGTGTGCATGCTCTCTCTCTCTCTGTCTGTCTCTCTCTCTCTCAATAAAATATTAAAAAAAAATAAAAATAGGGCACCCAGGTGGCTCAGTGGTTGAGTGTCTGCCTTTGACCCAGGTCATGATCCCGGGGTCCTGGGATCGAGTCCCACATCAGGCTCCCAGCAGGGAGCCTGCTTCTCCCGCTATGTCTCTGTTTCTGTGGGTCTCTCATGAATAAATAAATAAAATATTTTTAAAAATAATAAAAATAAAAATACAAAAAATGCATAGAAAAAGAACCATCCTCTGTGACGAGCTGTACTCCCAAGCAGCATTGGTGGGACTGACGGCAACAGCAGGTGGGAGTCTCCCCACATTCTTGAACCTGAAGCTGAGCCTGCTTTTCCACCCCTGGCAGTGCCTGCCTGCTGCTGGGCTGGGTCTGTTCCTGGTGCCCCCAGGAGGGTAGAGGCTGAGGCAGGAGGCCCGGGTCAGACCTCTGGGTCCAAGGAGTGGGTAGTAAGAGCCTGGCCAGGAGGGCTGTAGATCCCACACCCAGACCATGGAGCTCAGGCCCCTGCACCGAGTGGCTGTTCCCACGTTTGCTAACCTGCAGGTCACTCAGCATCCTGAGCCTCCCTTTCCTCAAGGAGGACTCTCTTCTCTCCACCTGTGATTAGCAGCCTCTATAATTCAATCTTCTACTAATATCCCTGAAAATACTGTGCTTGGTGCTGAGATTGAATTTGTTTGCTTTTTATTTTTCTAATTTTGTGATCTTCATCCCTTTTGTGATGAAGGTGAAGAGCAGATACCATTTAAGGAAACTGAAGCCCTTGGCCACAGGTTGCTGGGCCCGGCCGGGCCATGAGATGGTGACCCTCACCCTCCTCTCCTGGCCAGAGCAATCTCAGGCTGGGGTTTTGGCGGGGCTTTATGGGCACCCCTACGGTGGTGCTCCATGAGGCATGGTGGGGGGTGAGGACAGGAGGGTCCCTGAGCTGTGGGGTAGGGCCTCAGATCACCACCCTCAGGCCCCAGGCTCACAACCACCTGCTCCCCAAGACACCACAGAGCTGCCATGTAATTCCAGGATCGGGGGAAGGTTGTTCCTTTCCAGTCAGTGGCAGACCCAGGGACACCCCTCATGGTTTCCTAGTGCTATATCTTGTGGCTTCAGGGTCCAGGGGATAGGCCAAGCAAAGAAGCCCAGCTCCCGAGGGCTTCCCCAACCCCTGCTTCTGGCTGGAGGTGAGAGAGGTTGATGGAAGGGCCAGCAGCTGCCACCAGGCCCCACTTTCCTGCCTGAGAGCAGCATCCCCTGTCCCAATCCCCACCCCCAAATCCCTCTGTGCCCTGGAGCCAGCCCCTAGCCCTGGCATCCACGAGCCTTCCCTGGCCCCACCGGTACGTGTTGGAGCCCATGGGGAAGGTCATTCCTTCTAATGTTCTGTTTCAGGTAGGATTCTTGGTAGCAGCTTAGGACAGACATCAGAAGGATGCTGGGCAGCTCTAAGGTGAGTGCGGGAACAGGGGCTGGGACCCTTCGGGGCCTGCCAGAGATGACTCAGCTCCACCCACACTCCTTCCGTGGGTCACCTGTACAGACTGAATTTCCGTTTGGCCCACAGGCCCACCTCTTTGTTGAGCAGGCCAGCCACCGAGACGACCAGGAACCTACTGACGGGGTGGCAGGTTCCCAGGCAGGATGCTGGTGTCAGGGCAGCCCGGCACCCACATGCCAGAGTCCACGGACCCCTGTGGGCCCCTGGGGCTCGGCCCTCCTGAGGGCCCTGGTGAGCCTGGCAGGGCACCGGTGAGCCTGACACAGGGCCTGGCTGCGGGGGTCAGGTGTAGGGCAAACAGCTGTGGGCCAAGGCTGGGGAAGCCACATCAGTCCATCCGCTGGCCCTGGGGAGTGGCTCAGAATGAGTCCAGAAAACAACTCCCACGTGCCTCCCAGGGAACGTGACGCGTGATCCTCGTAGAGCAGGAGGTGGGCCGTGCCGTGGGCCTATTCACGAGGCGGCCTCCCAGCGTCCTGGGGGATCGTTGGTGTCAGAGGACCGTCCAAGGTTAGGATGTGCTCCGCGATAAGCTTTCCGCCCTCCCAGGTGAGCCAGCTGAGCTGCGCACTCCGAGGGCTGAAAACCGTTTCAGCCACAAAGGCAAACCAGCTCGCCTCCTTTATTCTCCTCCTCCCCCAAAGAAGCCCCGTCCAGGGTGAGCCTTGTCAGCTGTGCCTTTGAACCTGGAACCAGCTCCGGCCTGGGTCACATCCCCCCTCTGCTTCTCAGTCTCCCGAGGCCCGAGGGACGTGCAGCCCACATTTGGAGGCCCAGCCCTAGGCCAGCCCTGCCTCCTCCTCAGCCCCCCATTCCTGTGGATCTCCTGCCTCCCCTGCTTCCCCAGCTCTGAGAGCAAGTGACTTGCTGCAAAGCCTCTCAGTCCCTGGCCCCGGCCCGGGACAAGCAGCCCAGGGAGCTGGGAGCAGGACAAGCCACTGAGGCAGCTGGGCAACACGCAGCAGGGGATGACGGCTTGGTCATTGGAAGGAAGAGAAAATGGGGTGTTAGCTGGGCATTCTGAGTTGGTGAAAGGGTGGAGTGTGATGAAGGAGCAGAGCTTTAACCATCCTCCTCCTCTTTCTTCATCCCCCTCCTCCTCCCCCTTTGCCCTCCCCCTCGGTGGTCCCCCTCCCCTCCTCCTCCCCCATCACCCTCTTCGTCCCCAGCCAGGGGACGAAGCCAGTCTTACTGGGGAACAGAGTACTGTTCCAGACTCAAGACCCAGGGTGGCAGGGCATTGCCCCCGGGAGGAATACTCAGGGGCTAAGCCGCCCCAGGGGGAGGCAGCTGATGTGCTCCCTCGTTCTGCGCTTGCTTGCTGAGCATCCCTGAGCAAAGCATGTGCTTCCCCAGTTCTTTTTTTCTGCAGAAGGGACGTGGCAAATGGTATCTATCACTGGAACTGCTGAAAGTCTCCAGTACGAGAGGGCTGGCCCGTAACTGGTGTTCAACAAATGTCAGAGGTGGTCTCTATCACGTGACGCCCTTTGAAATCTTGATTAAAACAACTGGAAAACTGTGGAAGAGTCAGGGTGCAAATCCAGATGGACTTTGCCACCTCTGGACGCACCCCGTGCTCCATGCTGATTTTTATTCCAAATCCCCGACCTTGCACGGGTCGGGGGTTCAGTACATCAGGGGCAGCCTGCGCCCCGGAGCCCCACAGACTCTATACCCGGGGCCCGCTCCCGGCTCTGCGGCGACAGGCAGGTTTGCTGGGTCTCTTGCATCCCCACGGTGTCCCCTTATGCCTCGGATGGCATCTGACACATGAGGGGCTCCGTACGTGTTCATTAGTTGAATCTAAGTTACTTATCATTGTTGGGTCTTAGTTTCTGCCACTGCAAGGGGGGACTGTAACAGAATCTGCCTCAAACCGACAGCTTCGGGGATGAGACGAGAGGATGCGGGACTAGTGGGCGCCTTGCTCCCAGCCTGGGGAAAGCTACCAGGGGGAACAGACTTGTGATGCATGGACAGGTCATGCTGGACAAGCACGTGGCTCCCAGGTAACTGGAATCCTCAGGTGAGCACAGCCGCCCTTTTTGCTGCCCTTTTGCAAAGCACGGGAATTTTACTTTTTCATCTAAACCTCCGGAAATGTTATCTGTTAAAACAAAAATCCAGCAAGCCTTGGCAAAAAACACACAAATAAATAAATAAATAAAATAAAATATAAAATAAAATAAAATAAAATATAAAATAAAAATAATAAAATAAAATAAAATAAAATAAAATAAAATATAAACCCTGAGCATGACATGGAGAATGCAAAGGTGACTTTGGATGGATTATTGGGCCCAGACTTGGGGACACGGCTCGCCATGGGAGGAGAGGCCCCCACATCATTATGGCTCTGCGGCCTGTACTAGGGGGTCCCAGTGCTCTGGCACCCCATGGGGCAGCAGCTCCCATCCTCCTAAACAGAGAGTTTAGGAAAAGCGAGCAAGTCCAGAGCTGTTCCCTCTGCCAATACTGAAATTGCCCTCGGAAACTTGCCACGGGCTGCTAAGCCAAGTGATAGAAAGAAAATTGAGGGTTTATATATTTTTTAAATAAAAGAATTCTAATTCCAATAAAAAATAATGTCCTTCCATGGCCAATTGCCATTTCCCTGCTTTCTTCTTCTCTTTTTAATAAAAATTTTTATTGTGCACATTAGGTTAACCAGACCTGAACACAGCCTCTCACGGAGACTCCGAGTCGCTCAAGGGGAACCACGGCCTCCTCCTGCCTAGATTTTGAATCAGGCGGCCCCTGGGGAAGGAGATAGTTCATATGTGCTCCCGGGAAAGTGACTGGGCAGGTCTTCTGATCAGAGCTCAGGGTGGTGCGTTTATCCCCTGAAGAAGCTAAAAATCTTTTTCGTACTAACGGATTCTGGTTTTAATTGTATAGAGGCCATTACAAGCCCTGCCCTCTGGTCTCGGATTGAATTCCCAAGATCCAATACCTGGGGGGAGTTTGAGGGATGGAGGGACCTGGCTCTGGGGTGCTGTCTGGATGTACTTTTCATGGGAACATTTTCTGCATGAGTCCCACGGGGTCGATCCTGATACAGCTACTTTGTGGATGAACCTCGGGCCAATTAGTTAGCATCTCTGCATCTTGGCTTCATTATATATCAAATATGTAGCAATAATCCCTGCCTCGGAGTGTGTGGAAATCAGAGCCTATAATAGATATACGAAGTCTGGAGCTGCTGATGCTCAGTTAAGTGGTGGTTATAAGGAGATTATGGTGACGATGATCCCGAGGAAGAGGATGGTCAGAATGTTGTCAGTAGCAAACCCCACATTTTTCTATCCCTCAAAACCAGTAGTAAGTGCTAGATGGGGGTAAGGAAGTTCAGAGTTTCCAGGCTAGCTAATGCTATATAACTAACTACCAGCCCCAAAACTGTGGCTTAAAATGACAATTATTTACAGCTCATGAATCAAAGCTGGGGACTGGCTGAGCTCACCTGGGCTTAGCTGATGTGGGCGGAGGTTGGTCAGGAATCTGAGAGCCATTGGCTGCCGGTTGATGATGTAGGCCGGCCCCTCCGGGGCTACTGTGGCACACCAGCCGGGCAAGGAAGATCAAACGTGTTGGAGGTAGATTTAGAGCCCTTTATCCATCGTGTCTGCTGCAGGCTATTGACGAAAGCAAGCCCCAAACTCAAGGGGGTAGAGAGATTGACTCCACCTCTTAAGTGGGAGACACTGCCAGGACACTGAGCAACAAGTATGGACACAGAAAGGTGCGAAGAACTGAGGCCACCTATAGAGCCGGGCTGTCTCTGATGGTTTGTGGGCATCAGTAAAAGCGATGAGGACGCCCTAGGAAAACTTGGCCTTCCAGGGATGGTCATGAAGGGATCACCAACCTCTGCACCCTCAGTGGAGGCCTTTTGTGGGGCTCCAGGGCACCAATGGGGCAGCCCACAGGACTCCAGCTGCAAGGGGGTGTGACTGTGGCTGGACCACATTGCTGGGTGCAGGCCGGGGAGCCTCGGGGGCAGAGTTACAGCCTCAATGACAGAAGAGCTGCTCTAGGTATCTGATCATAGTCACACCAAAGAGTCCTGAGTCCTCTCTCTCTCTGGGCCTCCATCTCTGCCTCCACACACCAACAGAACCATCCCCAGAGCCCTCACCACATTGTCATTCAAAGGGCCAACAGTCTGGCTCCCCTGCCTGCCAGCTCTCACCTACTCCGGCTGAAGAGTCTGCTTCTCTCTGGTCCTTCATCAACAGGGATTGACTGTAAGTGGCAACCCCAGCACCTCCTTGTGCATTGGCATAACCAAGGCAGAGACTCTCCGGAACCAGGACAGCTGGCTCACGTGGGTTCTGGGGGGACTTGAAGGGATAAAAACGTCGGCAAACATGCAGAGCAATTGAGAGAGGCTGAGGCTGGGAGGCGGGACACATGGGCATCTGCTGCCGCTCTGTCTCACCATGGGATGAAGGCACATGCAGCACTGGGGGCCTTCCAGGTTCTGGTCTTGGAGTCAGGAGAGCCCCAGGATCTGGCCTCAGCCACCACTCACATGTTGTATGGCACAGACAGGTCACTTGTCCTTTCTGTGCCTCCCCTCTGAAAATGAGGAGCATTATATCACCACCTCTTAGAGTTGGCAGGAGGAGGACCCAAGGACTGAATGAGCACAAAGCTCTGGGCACAGCAGCAGGCACAGAGGAAGCCCCCCGGGATGATAGATGACACCAGAGCCAGCCGACCAAAGATGCAGTAGAAACCCAACAGCCTCCTGGGCCTGTCGTGTTTCCTCTGGGAACAGCTAAGTGTGTTTCATAGACCTGCCCTTTGGGGGTCTTTCTTCTTCTTCTTCTTTTTTTTTTTTTTTTAAGAGAGAGAGCACAAGCAGGGAGCGGGGAGAGAATGAATCTTAAGCAGGTCCCATGCCCGGTGTGGAGCCCAATGCAGGGCTCAATCCCACAACCCTGAGATGAGCTGAAATCAAAAGTCAGATGCTTAATTGACCAAGTCAATTAAGACCCTGGTGGTCTTTCTTAAATTTTGTTTCTGGGCGCGTGGGTGGCTCAGTGGTTGAGCGTCTGCCTTCAGCTCAGGTCGTGATCCCAGGATCCTGGGATCGAGTCCCACATCGGCCTCCCTGCATGAAGCCTGCTTCTCCCTCTGCCTGTGTCTCTGCCTCTCTCTGTGTCTCTCATGAATAAATAAATAAAATCTTTTGTCAATCAATCAATCAATCAATCTTGTTTCTGTGCTTGCCTCTGGCCTAACAAAGGCAGGGGACTTATTTCGTTTTCTTGTTCTAGGTGCCAAGAATGATGCGTAGCATGCAGGAGGCCGAGGGCTGGACACATGAGTCTGTAATACGAGGCTGTAAGTTGCAAAGGTATCAGCTCATCTAACCTCATGAGGATCCTCCAGGGCAGACAGTGTTATAACCCCATTTTACAGATGGACACAGTGGGGCTCAACGAGCTGAAGCAGCTTGCCTGGAGCCACACAGCCAGTGAAACCAAGAGTGGAACATGGTCCCCTGGTCTGGGTCCAGTCCTCCTTCCCAGTACCTCCCAGCTGTGTGAGGAGCACCAAGCAGAAGCCAACCTCCAGGGGACGAGGCCAAGTGTCTTTCTAGGGTTGTCCACTCTCAAGACAGGAGGGTGGCAGTTGTTTGGGTGGCAGTTGTTTCAGGACCCAGGAAATCAGGATGAGAGCAGGTGGTTGCAGACAATGCCCTGGACGTGCCTGACGAGCTCATCACATGGGGATTGTCGTGGTCACCGGGAGCTAATGACGAGGCCCGGGTGGAAGGCCCTGACCATGGTGCACTGCTGGGCACCCACCATAAATCACACACTTTGTCTTACAGGCATTTCCATTTTCACAAATCCTGAAATTAAAACACGATGTTTCTCTTACCTGGAGCAGATGTTAATTTGCAATGCAGAAGCCTCCATTTGTCGATGATTTTCCATTATCCTTATAATTGCCCCCGCATATAGTGCTCGATAAAGTTATAAACCTGCCCTCTGGGAACACCAAGTCAATAACAGGGTCATCGATTAGGTGGTGAAAATGGTCTCTGGCACTCTCAAGCCGGGGCGGCCTGTCCAGCTGCCCATTAGGGAGGCTCACTGGGGGGTCATGGAAACTGGACCACGGTGGCAACTCTGCCCGGGGCCCCTTGGATCTACACACAGAACTAAGGAGGCAGCGGCCCACAGGTAGCAGGTTTTTACTAGAAATGAGCTGGGGAAACAATGTGGACGCCAGGCGGCTTTTCCCAGCATCTGTAAGCACCCTAAAATTGCTTTGCCAAGTGCACGGTTCATTCCAAGTCGTTTGGTAAAGACAAAGTAGGGTTTGAATCCCGACTCCTCTACTTTCCAGCTGTGTGCCCTTGGGCAAGTCCCTTCACCTCTCTGTCTGGGGCCCCTTGTACATAAAACTGAGGTGATAATAAACCTTTACTTACCTCCGAGGAGGGTTGGGAAGGGTTCAATGAAACCAACCAAGTAAAGTGTTAAACGTGTTGGTGGATGCTCAATGCCACTGAGTAAGTGCCAGCTGCTGGCTCTTGGAAACTGAATTTTCCAGGTTACAGCTTCGTGCCATCTGTCTTCCTGGTGGGGGAGGTCAGTAACTGAAATTTTAACTAACATTTACTAGGCGCTTTCCATGGCCCAGGCACTGTGCTAGGCACCAAGGAGCAAAGCTGAACAGGATACGGCCCCTCCTTCAAGGAGCTCCCAGTGGATGGGGGTCATAGGCACGAAGCAAGCCATTGAGGTAAAGCATGCTCAATGCCCCGTGCAGGCAAGCTGGGATCTGGTCAACCTCGGAAAGCAAGGGATGGCAGACATGTGGGGCTCCCCGGCAGGAATAAGCAAAGTGTGTCGAGTGCCTATTACATTAGTATTAGTATTAGTACTAGTATTAGTATTAGTATTAGTATTTCCACTACTATTTTACAAAGATAGAACCATGTCTCTGAGAGGCTAGGTTACAGGATGAGTAAAGGAAGGAGTGAGCTTTGAGCTAGGGTGATCAACAATCCTACTTTGTCTGAGACTTTCAGTGTCAAATCCAGGGAAGCCCCAGGAAAACCAGTTCAGGTCTCTCACCCTACCTGAAGCTAAGCCCACATTTGTGATCTTCTCATTGCCCGGGGACTGAAGCATGCTCTCCAGCTGGCAGCTAAAGGCCCATCTCATGGGCTCTGTTCTTCAAGCTGCTCTAAGGTGCACCTACTGTCCTTACACATCCTTGGAGATCCTCACATCCGCCCTGCGTGGGCGAGGGGATGCAGGGCCATCACAGCAATCATGGGACCATGAGGAAGTCATAACCTGCCAAGGTCACAGCACTGGGAAGGGTAGAATGGGCACCTTGCATCTGCACTCTTGCCCACTTGTCTTTTCTGTCTTTGGTGAGGACCTCCTGCGAACCCCATAAGAAACACAAGCTTCTATTTGGGTTCAGTTGTGGTACTGACCTCTGGGTTCCCCTTGAGCTGCGCACTCAGCACTCAACTGGCATGTTGGGGAGCCAATGAGATCGAGGATGAGAGTCTGTGGGTGGGCCACTCCGGAGGTTGGGCGGCGGGGAGGGGGGGGTGGCAGCAAAGGAAATAAACAGAGGGACGCCTGGGTGGCTCAGTCAGTTAAGTGCCTGCCTTTGGCTCAGGTCATGATCCTAGGGTCCTGGGGTGGAGCCCTGCGTCGGGCTCTCTGCTCAGCAGGGAGCCTGCTTCTCTCTCTCCCTCTGTGCGCTCTCTCTCTCACTTTCAATCTCTCTCAAATTAATAAATAATCTTAAAAAAAAAAAAGGAAATAAACAGAAATGAGTCCCTAAGTGCACCAGGCCTCCTTGGGGCCCTTCTCTTCCTACTTGATTCACTATTACGATCCATACCTTGCTCCAGGCAAAGCCAGACATTGTGAAAGTCATACTTAGCAGTTTGCTAGATGATACAGTTATTTCCAGGGTGCCCTTGGATCCATGGTCCTCGGAATCATCCTTAGAGCAAGTGGCTCCTCTGGGACCCCTTCCCATGAGAAAGCATCTCCATCAGCAAGGCACTGATGATGTGGGCAGGGAGAGGGGGAAGTCATGCCTCATCTTCAGTACCCTCCTAAACTCCCATAAAGCAGCAATTACCTCTCATCTTGGAGTCACAGGCATCCCGGCAGAATGGGACCCCCATTTGACAGCTGGACACTAAAATCCTATCTTGCCCATTTTAGTTTTCTGGTCTCCTCCCGAAGTCACAAAGTTAAGGAGCAAAGAGCAGGAGGGTGCCTGGCATTCCCGCTCCCATCTCCCTCAATTCAAAGTATTGTTTCTCACTTGCTGAGACTCCTAAGGAGGATTCAACGTGTTGGGCCCTTGGCAGCAAGGTACCTGCAAACTCGAGTGTGCATCAGCATCCCCAGAGGGCTTACTCCGGGGATTGCCAGGTCCCACCCCTAGGGTTCCTGGATTAGCGGGTCTGGGTGGGGGCCAAGTTCCCAGGTAGGACTGTTTGGCTGATGGGGAGCTACACTTTGAGAATCACCCATCTAGTCAATTCATGACAAATGTCTTCCCCTCTTTGGGACCTCACTTTCCTCATCTGGGAACAGGTGTCAACCCTGACCCAGCAGGAGCACAAGCAGGGTTAGAGGAGGTCACGGAAGGAAAGGGCATCTTCTTGCATCTGGTACTTGGTAGAGTCTCAACCTGTGAAGGCCCCTCCTTCTTGGGTCCTGAAGGCTTTCTACTCACAACTGAGTTGTAAAGTAGGTCAAAAGGTCTTCTTTGTCTAATGCTCCACTTTAGTGGATGGAGGATGACTGGAGGGCCAGAGCCCTGGGCTCATCACCACACGGGGAAGGCCGTAAGATCCTACTAAATTGGCAGGTGAATTCTTGCGAGGCTGCGTACCTCAGACAGGCTCGTTGAGTCTCGATCCTCAGGGCCCTCCCTGGGACACGCTGGCAGAAACTGCTATCGGCAAACATGACCTTTTCACCACGGCCAGCGTGGGGTTAAATCATGCTACTGAAAGCTCCCACCTCTGCTTTGCTCGCTCCTGCCCCATTTTCTTTCTCTCACCTGCTCCCACCCTCCCCCAGTTCTGCTTTCTCTCCCAGTGCAAGTTTAATAAGCCAGTATCAAAACCATCTAGGCCTGGAGCTTTCAGAGATTTAAGACTTTTAAATGTGAAGCACCTCATTATATCCGACTATTTTCAATAAAAAAGACCTGATAAGCCATTGATATGACACCAGTTATCAGCGGGACTTGTTTGACGTCGATTTGAAATGTGCACTGCTTGCTTTTTTGGGGTAATGGAATCAAACACTTAGAACCGTGCGGTGCTAGTAGATCACTTTTCAGGTAAGAACGTGAAAATGGACAAGGACCCTGTTTGGGGGTTTATAGAAAGAAAGCACTATTGTACAGTATGGCCTATAGCAGTGGCTACATGGACAATTGACTTCCTTCCTATTAATCAACTACAATGTTTACCTTCTTATTCCAACCATTTCCAAACCATTAAAACTAAGAGGATTAGCATCGCATTTCTGCAAGGGTGTACTTTTATTTCAGCAAATACTACTTTCGCCCTCGAAGGAGATTAAAGGCATGAAAGAAATGGTTTCTTTATCGGGCACACTGTGTCACACAGGTTAAAAAAAAATAAAAATTATCTGGTTTTAAAGAATAGAGTGTCCTTGCCCAGTAAAAGCCAATTGCAACAAGAGTTAAATTTCAGGACAAACCACATAAATTGTGAAGAAGAAACCAATGTCAAGACGGAGTGCTGATGAGGGAGTCATTTAGAACCAGCAGAGAAGTGATTACCTTCACTTTGATTAGATTTGAAAGAGCCATATGTCTCTAACGGAGCTTTTAAAAATATGTAAACATTACAGTTTGAATACGATGAGTTATTCTTAGGTTGATTTGCCTATATATGTAAATCCTGAGAATTTTTAAGAGGTAGTGTTTCTCCTTTCTTTTAGAAATGTTTGAATTTTGCATAAAGCCGACTTGCAAAATGCACCTTTCACTATCCCTTTATCAAAAGCACATATTAAAAACAAGCATTTTCTGTGTCTTGTTTATTTTACACCGCTCTTAGTTATCTCAAAGGCCTAGGCCAGTGGTTTGCAAAGTGTGCTCTCTGCGCTAGCAGCATGTAACATCACCAGGAAACTTGTCAGAAATGCATTAACTCAAGTCCACCCCAGAACAACCGAATAAAAAAGTCCGAGGACAGAACCCAACAAACCTTCAGCAGGGGATTTTGATGCACTCTGGACCTTGAGAATCACTGGTCTAGGGCTAAAGCTTTCATAGGACAAGAAAGGCCTAGAGGCAGGTATGAATTTGCCCAAGGATCACACGTCCTGTTAGTAACAGTTAAGCCAGAGCTAAAATCAGGAGAGTGAATAGGGAATAAAATGCAGGTGAGTCCCACTTCAACAAGACAGTGAAAATGCTAACGGGGAAAAAAATAAATAAATTTAAGTCTGTAAAGGAGGAACAGCAAGAGAATATGTGCATAATGAGAGATTAGCTTCAGGACTCCTTTAAATAGTCCCAGCCACAGTTCAACAAACCAATATGCAAATAAATTGATTTGCATAGATCGCTCATGGCCATATTGACATAAATTGAAGTGCACATGTGCAGGCATGCATATGGTCAGTATGAGGCTGAGTACCCCCATCTGAAGTCCCAGCAGTCTGCAGCAGAAAGTCAATATCAAAGGGCCTTGAAGTAGGTCCTGTAACCCTCCATCTACCCCTACCCCAGAGGGGTTGAACAAGAAGGCACTTTTATGGCATCCTCATTGATTTTGGCATTCCCATTTTATTTTGAATTTTTACTAATTTGATAGTCAATAAATGATATATCATTTTATTACATTTTATATCCTTTCTTTCTTATATAATTAATTGTAAAGTAATAAGCACTTGCTTATGTAAAAATTCTGGAAATTATAGAAAAGAATAAAGGAGATTCTTAGGATCCACAATCCCACCAACCAGGTGAATTCATTGTTTACAAATACATATTTTCTCCTAACATTTCTCTGGGTACATTTTAAAGATATCAATAATCACATGATGTAAACATTTTATACCATGCTCTTTTTCATTTAACAATAAAATCTTAGCATTTTATTACATCAAAAACTCTTTGCAAGATTAAGCATTTCTGAAAAGAATAGCGAATTTGAAGGTATAGCGATAGAAACTATTCTAAATGACACTCAGAGCTAAAATATATATATATATTATATATATAAAATATATATATACATGTAAAGGAAAAGAAAAAGGGGACAAAAAAAGTATTTGAAATAATAATGCCTAAATATTTTCACAATTTAATTAAAACTATGAACCCACATATATAGAAAATTCAATAAACCACAAGCCTAAGAAACATGAATAAAACTTCAAACACATCATACTAAAATTGCTTAAAATCAGCAACAAGTCAAAATCTTGAAAGCAGCCTAAAGGAAAAAGACACAATACACAGGGAGAAAGCACAACTAGGAAGGACAGCAGATTGCTTGCTGGAAACAAAGCAAGCTGAAAGACAGAGGAGCAACATTTTTAAAGCGCTAAAATTTGACAACCTAGAAATCTGTATCCAACAAATATCATTTCAAAATCAAGGCAAAATAAAAACTCTTGAAAACTGTCTGATTCAATGCTGAAAGAATTCATCACCAGCTGACCTGCACTATAAAGAATATTCAAGAAATCTTTTAAGCTGAAGGGACATGATGCCTGATACAAATATGTATCTATACAAAGGGCTGAAGAGGGCTGGGAATGGAAGCTACACTGGTGAGCATAAGCACTTGTTCTTATTACCTATATATCCTTAAAATATAACTAATTTTGAAAGCAAAAATGATAGCAACGTTCTCTGGGGTTGATAATACATCTAGTAGTAAAATGATTGGCATTATAGCATAAAAGCCACCAAGAAACAAATGAAAATATACTGTTATAAAGTCCCTGTAATATACATGAAATGGTATAAGATCTCTTATAGACAAAATGTGATAAAGATGTATGAACCCCAAACCACCTACTATAATAACACAATGAAGACTTGTAGCTAATGAATTCATAGAAGAGATACAATAAAGTCATAAGAAAACAAAATTCATCCAAAACAAGAGAGAAAAAGAGGAAACAAGGCACAAAGAAGAAGCAGGACAAATAAATAGCAACGTAATTGGTTTGTGAGATTTTATATTTTTATGTAATTAAAAATTAATAGCAACACTGGGAAACTAAATAATATACTTCTAAGTAGGTGATGGCTCAAAAAAAATAAAAAATAACATTAAACCATGTTTTGAAATAAATGAAAATGAAAACAGAATATAACAAACTGTGTAGGATGCGGCTAAAGCAGTCTGCAGAGGAAACTCTATAGCGCCCTATGCCTATATTAAAAAAGAGAAAAGGTCTCAAATCAATTACTTCAGCTTCCATCTTAAGAAACAGGACAAAGAAGAGCAAAAGAAACTCAAAGCAAGCAGAAGGAGTGAAATAATAAAGATCAAAGCAGAAACCAATAAAACAAAACACCAACCATATAGAAAATCAATGAAACCAAAGTTGGCTTTTTGAGAAGACTAATAAAATGATAAGTCTGTGGCCAGATGGATCAGGAAAAAAAGAGAGAAGATACCAATTACAATATTAGGGACGAGAGAAGTAATATTAGTACACATGCTACAGATGGTAAAAGGATGATTAGGGAATAAACGAGCAATGCTAGACGAATATGTGCAACTTAACATGAAATGGAAAATTCCTTGAAAGTTGGAAGCTACCAAAATAAATAAAATAAATAAAAATAGAAATAAAAGAAAAAATAGATTGCATGAATAGTCTTATGTATATGAAAGAATTTGAGTTTTTAGTTAAAATCTTCACACGAATGAAATTCTAGGGTCAGATGACTTCACTGGTGAATTCCATCAAACACTTAAGGGAGAAACAATACCAATTCTGCATTTTCCACTCTAGAAATTTAAAGAGGGAGGAATGCTCTCCAATTCATGATGTAAGGGAAACATTATTTTGATACCCAAACTAGACAGAAACATTATAAGAGAAGATATCTAAAGACAAGTTTTCCTCATAAACATAGATGCAAAAATTCTTAACAAATTTTAACAAATAAGATGCAATGATATATTTAAAAAGAAAAACATATCATGATCAAGTAGAGCTTAACTTAGGAAGTCAATGTTAAAAATTGATTAAAAATCAATTAATTTAACTCACTATCCTAAAACAAGAGAGGTAATGTTTAATTAATACAACAAAATCATTTGGAAACAATCCAACATGTATTCCAGGTAAAAACACTTAGCAAACCAGAAACAGAAGGAAATTTCATTAACATGATAAGGGTCATCTACATAAAAAACTGTAGCTAGCATCATAACTAATAGTGAAAGATTGAGTACTTTTCCCCAAAATTGAAAATAAAACAAGATTAATTAGTATTACCACTTCTACTCAACTTCTTATTGGAGGCTCTGGGCAGGTAGGAAGGCAAGAAAAAATCAGATGAATCCAGAATGGAAAGAAAGAAGTATAACTGTCTAACCGCAGATAACATGAATGTCTATATTTAAAAATCCTATGGAATCTGTAAAATGCAGCTAGAACTAAAAAGTGAGCTTCACACGGTTGTAGGATATGAGATCAAATTACAATAATCAATTGTATTTCTATTTACTAGCAATGAACAATGGGAAATTGAAATTTCAAAATACTATATACCTATGGCACAAAAACATGGACTATTTAGAAATAAATCTGATGAAAGTGTGTTAAGACCTGTACATTGAAAACATTGCTGAGAGAAATTAAAGAAGACCTCTAAATAAATGGAGAGCTATATTAAGACCATGGATTAGAAGATTCAATATGGTTAAGACGTCTATTTTATGCCAAATTGGTTTATAGATTCAGTGCCACCAAAGTCCTACCTAGAAGAATTTTTTTTTTCTTTTTGTGAACATTGACAAGTCAGTTCTAAGATTCATATGGAAATACCAAAGGCTGAGACAAACAACTTTGAAAATGAAGAACACACTTGGAGAACTTACCTTGCCTGGCTTCAAGGCTGATTATAAAGCCACGTTAACCAAAGCAGTGCGGAATTGGTGTCAAAATAGACAAACAGATCGATGGATCAGAATAGAGAACCCAGAAATACACCCACACAAATATGCTCAACTGATTTTCAACAGAGGTGCAAAGACAACTTAGTAGAGAAAAAAAAAAATCGCCGTTTGCACAAATGTTGCTGAAACGATTGGCTACCCATATGTGAAAATGAACTTGGATGTATACCTCTTACTCAAGAATCATAGAACTAAATGTAGAACCTAAACCTTTAAAACTACGATTGTGACCTTGGGTTAGGCAAATATTTCCTAAAAACAACACAACTGACACCACCTAAAAGAGCAAAAACTGATACGTTAGACTATCTAAGTTAAAAATGTCTACTCTTTGAAAGACACTTTGAAATGACAAGCCACTATCTTGGGGGAAATATTTGGGGATCACACACCTGATAAAGGAGTTGTGTTCACAAGATATATTTTTTAAAACTTCCAAAAATTCAGTAACAAGAAAACATAAACCCCATACAAAAGAAGGACAAAAGATTTAAAGCGACAATTCAGCAAAAGGAGATCTATAGATCATGAATAAACACATGAAAAGATACTTAAAGTCATTAGTCTTTAGGGAAATGCAAATTGAAAAAAATAAGGACACATAATTTCTCACCTGCTAGAATGTGGAAGCTTAAAAATACTGACGAGAACAATCTCTGGCAAGGATGTGGAGGGAGCCAATATATACTTGCTGCATGAGAATGTGGAATGGTCAAACCACTTTGAGGAGGAGTTTGGCAGATTATTTAGTTATTTATTTAAATTTTTAAATTTAAATTCAATTTAATTATCATACGCTGTATCATTAGTTTCTGGGTAGAATCTGGTGATTCATCAGTTGTGTACATCACCCAGCGCTCATTCCGTCAAGTGTCTTTCTTAATGCCCATCACCCACCTCTCCTCCAACAACCCTCAGTTTGTTTCCTACAGTTAAAATATTTAAAAGTTAAACCTAATCCTACCATATGACCCACTCATTCCACTCCAAGGTATTTATCCAAAGGAAACGTAAGCATATGTTCTTACAAAGGCTTACACATGATTATTAATAGGGGCTTTATTTGTAATCGTTCAAAACTGGAAACAACCCAAATGTTCATCAATGCGTGAGAGGATAAACAAACGGTGGCTCCCCCATATGATGGAATACTACTCAGCAATTACCAGTTTAAAACAATACAACATGGATGGTTCTCAAAGTAATTGTGCTAGAGAAATAAACCAGACAAATAAGAATTCATACTGTAGGATTCCAAATTTAATTCTAGAAAAAGAAAATGAAAAAAAAAAAAAAAGAAAGAAAATGAATCTACAGTCAATGATTCTGAAAGCAGATCAATGGTCACTTTGATGAAGGGGATTAGAAAGTGGTGGGAGGAAGGTAAGTTTTGGGGGGTGGGTAATATACTCAATATCTTGATCGTGGTGAAAGTTTCACAGGCATACGCCTACATCCACCTTTTCAAATTGTACATTCCAACCCAAATATCTGTGGGTTTTGGTATGCCGATTGTACTTCAATAAAGACTTAAAGGAAAACTCCGCAAAGGATTTACAAGAAAGAGTGGTTCAGTAGCCCCCCCATACCTGTTGGGGATGCGATTCGAGACCCTCTGGGGATACCTGAAACTGTGAATATTATTGAACTCTACATATGCTTTTTCCTATATGTACACAGCTCTGTAAAGTTTAATTTATAATCAGGTGCAGGAAGAGATGAACAGCAATAACTAACAATGAAAAAGAACAATTTTACCATATACTATGATAAAAGTTGTATGAACTTGGTCTCTATCTCAAAATATCGTACTGTACTGCCCTCCTTCTTCCCGCGATGATGTGAGATGATAAAATGCCTCTGTGATGAGAGGAAGGGACGTGAGTGATGCAGGCTGTGATGGAGCGTGAGGCTGCTACTGACCCTCTGCCCACACGTGAGGAGCATCATCTGCTTGTAGGCTGAGGTTCACCTCGAGTGACCGGAACTGGAGACAGCGACACCGTGGATAATAAGGGACGACTGCCCAAGAGACTGCAGATAAGGTGGGGGCTGTTGCATGATAGTTTTTGGTCTGGATATGCAATAATTATTCATTTTTTACTGACCAGTATGCTCTACTTTGTTCTATAAAGAATTTTAAAGTAGTTGCCAGGAATTGGATATCTTTGTAGTTGCCTTTTTGTTTTCTCTGACAGACAACAGGGCAGTACACACCTCTGACCATAGAGCTTCAGGCAGCAGGAAGGTTGAAAAAGCAAACCGAGGTGTGCCCTCTCCCTTTTCATACTTCCTGGAAATCTTAGGTCTTCTTGGCCACAATTCGTTGCATGGCCATGCTGGCAAGGATGCCGGAACCATCTGCTGGTGGATACTTCCTGCTGCCCTGTACCTCAGACATACCCTTCCCTTCCCTGGGCCTTGCTGTCCTCATTATAAAATGAGCAAGTTACACCAGCCAATCGCCAAGGGCCTTGCTAGTTGAGGATCTCTTTACCCCAACGTAGGTTCTTCTTCGAGGGCAGGACATACTTTCCAAGATGATTGTGCTTCCTTCCCCCGCCTCCAGCCTCCAGCGAGACACCTGTCTTGCTAATCTCTCAGAGCCTTGGTGTCTTCAGGTGTAAAATGTGAGCCAGTGACACCTGCCCACCTTGTTGCTTGGAGGGCAAGTCAAAGAACTCGTGTGGATTACCCAACACACCGCCAGAGGGAAGGCAGAGGAAGCTACTTTTGTGCAACACAACAAAGAAAGGCATTCCTCCTGGGGTCCTGGCAGGCTGCCTTTCTTATTAACATGATTAAATAAACACTGTTTTAGCTGGCCAAGCTGAACCCTACTAGAAGAAGAAATTGAAATATGCCCACAGATGTTGAAGTAAATCCTTCTGAGGTACTGGCAGGATGGCTTATTTCTTCCCAAGCTAAGAGCCTGGAAGGAAACGGACTATTCCAGTTTCAAATGGCCAGAAAGTCCTTCACCTGTCCCACAGACCTCTCCACTCCAAGAGCTCGTAAACTTGTGCCTCAAATGCCCAGGATGCCTTGGCTTTCAAATTAACCTTTTCACAGAGAGAAGAGAGATCCCTTCTTCAAACAAAACTACAGAAGAGAAAGAAGAGTGTAGCTGTACCCTGCCCCAGCCTGTTGGAGGTTTGCAATACAAATTCTTTGCCCCTTCCTCTCACTGGTAGAAGGTAACCCAAGGGGCCAACTGGCATCCAAATGTCCGAGTTATCAACTGTACCCGGTACCTCCCCAAGGACCCCCCAGGCTGGACTCGGGAACGCAGCTGGCACCCCCGTTTCCTGCCCCCCATTTTAGACGGTTGGGACAGTGAGGCTGGCAAACCTGACCTCTTCAAGCAGATTGAGAGGCAGAAGCTGGAGAGCAGAGGCCCCTTTAGCAGGCCCTTGTTCCTATACAAATGCCCCAGATGTCAGAGCAGACAAAAGAGACCAAAAGAACAGGAAGCAGAAGAAGCTAGAGCCCACCCAAATGCCTCAGTGCAGGGATGCTCTGGGGATGGCCCGCAGCTGTCAGGGTGTCACAATACCACAGGCCACTGCTGCTCCCAGAGGGAGGAAGGAGAAACCAGAGATGCTCACACCTGTACCCCACCCTGAGCTGCCACAGCGAAGGGTATCAGAAGTCCCTTTCTATGGAGATGTGAGGACCGGCACTAAAAGCTCCCACTCCTCTGTCCTTCCTGCAGCGATGACCCTTTCCCTGACTCTCT